>NC_137544.1:46648160-47145660 GCF_963082525.1 Nesoenas mayeri | reverse complement strand
TTCTATTGTCTTAGAAAACATGTTTTTCCCTAATTGGCCAAAGTGGGATTAGTAGCTGTGAAAGCTGTGCACTTTACAAGGCCTTCTGGGAGCTTACAAAATGCAGATATATTCATACACATCACTGGTGGAGCCCCAACTCATGCAGCTTCTCTGTGGTACCAACTAACAAGGAGCTAGAGAAATAGGAACACAAAGAACTTACACATCTTCTGTAGCTTTTGGACAGTGGAGCCCGTCTCTCCTGCTGCCTCCTGTGCCACTGTGAGGGGTCTTGGACCCCTCACATGAGCCCCTGCCACCATCCTCCCCCACCTCTACAGCTGCTTCTTGGAGTGGAGAAGGTGTTGGTAATAGGATCAGAGTGCAATTCAGATGGGAAGGGACCCCAGGAGGTCTCTAGTCCAACCCCTTGCCCAAAGTAGGGTCAGCTATGGGTCAGACCAGATTACTCAGGGCTTTGTCCTGTTGGTTCTAGAAAACCTCCAGTGCCAGAGCCTGCACAATCTCTCTGGGCAACCTCTGGTTTCTTCTTTCATCCAGTCTGAATTTTTCACTTCAATTTTTGCCTGTTGACATTTGTTCTCCAGCTGTGCACCACTGTGCATAGCCTGGCTCCATCTTCTTGGTGACCTCCCTAGGGATCCTGTGGGGCTGTTGTTAGATTTCTGCCCCCCCCAGCTGCCTTTCCCCAAGGCTGAACAAGTCCTGTTCCTCCAGAGTCTCCTTGCAGGGCAAGTGCTTCAGGCCCCAGGCATATTGATAGCCCTCCACTGAACTCACCCATTTGTCCATGTCTGTCTGGTATGGCAGAGACCAAACCTGGATGCCAGGTTAGACCCCTGTGGTACCCCACTTTTTACTGGCCTACATGCAACCCCTTAACTGACACCCACTAAGCTTGATTGTCCAACCAGTCTCTCACTCATCCCAACTACAATGTTCTAACTTGAATACAAGAATATTGTGGCAGACAGTGTAGAAAGCCTTGCTAAAGTCAGGACATCCATTGCTCTACCTTTGTCCACAAATCCGGGCAACCAGGTTGGTCAGGTGTGACTGATCCTTGGTGAACCCATACGGACTGCCCCTGGTCACCTTCACCTCCTTCTCTGCCCCTGGGAGGGGAGGTCATGAAATGCAGATGTCTTCTCCTGCCCTGAAGTGTCACCAGGGACTGTGTCACCTCTCAGGGGCACAATGGATCTCTCTGTGCCCTGAAAGTCCCCTGAACTTGCTTGCCTCTTCCCTCCCACATGTAGGACTCTCCTGGGGGTGGGCAGACCACTGCAAGGCATGGGCTCACAGAGACGTGGTTGCTCCAGGTGCATCAGGTTGTGCAGTTTTACAAAGCAGCCCGCACTCATCAAGGCACACAAAAGCTGACCAGGACCTTTTACAACTGTATGGTTAAAAACCTCTAATCGCACATACTTGAATGCACAGTCTCCTTTTTCCTAATCTGTTATCTGCATTTCAACATTAGCTTATTTTGGTCAGAGGGAGGGGACTCTGATGAGTTGCTCTTGTAATTTACTTACTGTTCATGTCAACTTGAAGATCAGGAGCTCTGAAAAGGCTTGTTTGGAAACTTTGCTGCTTGAGACAATCCCTGCTCCCCCCTGTGCAAGGAAGACATTAATATGACTTTTCAGATTCCCAAAGCACCTTCCAGTGGGGCATGTTTTGAACAGTAATGAATGGAGAATCCTGCCTGGTCCAATGGCAATAGGCATCATTACTCCCACTTTGGAGCCCAAAGCAGAGACACATGGAAGAAAAGTCTTAGGGCCAGGCACAGAACTGCTGGCATCTGGCTCCTCATCGTAGTCTCATACACAACTCATAGGTGTCCTGCCACA
Source organism: Nesoenas mayeri (assembly GCF_963082525.1). Taxonomy (NCBI): domain Eukaryota; kingdom Metazoa; phylum Chordata; class Aves; order Columbiformes; family Columbidae; genus Nesoenas; species Nesoenas mayeri. Next base: position 47,143,798 of record NC_137544.1, on the reverse strand, counting down.
GGGAGATTTCAGCCCCACACATCTAATTTCACACAGACTACTGAGAGAGTCTGACATCAGTCGAAAGATCCCTAGTGTCAGCTCGCAAATTTTGGAGTCATTTATATCCACAGTAATAAAGCTATATGCTGTTTATTTAGCAGGGCTCTTCTAATGTGCTGTTTGCTGTTTTGATAGTCTGTGTCTTCTTCATATTGTAATCATATTAAAAGAGCATTCTTTTCCTGGAATAAAGAGGTAATGATTCACAAGAGGCATAATTATTCCATGCAGTGCAGGCAGGATGCTGCAGAAAGTACTGTCTGTGCATAAGAGGCTTTTATTGCAAGTGTTCTACACAGTAATTAAATTCCTTTGAATGAGAAGGCTTGATTGGATTTTCTTTGGTTTATTGGGAGGAGTCTGAAAAGCAAGGTATTTAGCTCAATTGCTACACAATTTTGGCATCTGTTGGAGGTTAGGGAGAAAGGTTCAGAGTGTCTGATTCCCATTTCTCTTATGTCAGTGTTACGTTAGCTGAACTCCATTGAATTCAATCGAATTATACCCTATCTGTATTTGTGTGAGAATCAAGCTCAGAAATCCCTGGCAGAAAGCAACAGGATACCTGAATGCATGCTGTAACAAGCCAAATTATATAAGGGGGAGAAAGCATTACTAAAGGAACTACCTGCAGTTACAAAGGCAAGTGCCCAAAAGCAAGGAAACTTTGCATTTGCATCTGTCCTTCAGATCTGATGTTTGCCGTATGGTGAGTCCAGCCTTGGCCCAGAATGGGAGAAAGTTTGAAAAGACAGCAGTAAATGAATGAAAAGTCAGGCAATCATCTAACAAAACTCTGTGCCAGGATGCTGGCATGGTACAACTCTTGAGTATTTGAGTTGTCAAACTAAATCATGTTTGTTTAACATCAACTACTGTATGCAGCTGCCAAGGTTTCTTTTTTTGTGTGTGTGTTTTTTTTTTTTCCAAAGGAAAAGGGTAAAAGTGTAAATTAAAAGGAAAACTTTATTATATACAGCCTCAACATCTATTAGTGATGGGAGTTTGGGTTTTGTACCATGAATTACAGCATAAATTCTTCCTGTTACTCAATAAAGCTACAAAATACATGAGGATGAGAGTGTTGCTCAGGCAGGGAAGGAGATGTGCGATACCACAGGGGTAATTCCACCCTGCTCAGATGTCTCTGGAGGCAGAGGTGGCCTTTTCAACAGCTCAAAAACATCATCATGGGGCAATGAGAGGCATTTTCCTAATCTGAAGGCTCCCTGTCTGCCAGATGTTAACATCTTGTTTCACCCAGTGAGAGAGGGAATCTCTGAAGCAAGTTTACCAGTATTTTTAGGGCTTATGTGGAGGTTTGGATCTCAGAGAGATTTCTAGGGGCTCTGCTTGTATCCCAGTGGTGGTGGTGATGGTGCTGGGTGGTCAAGCAGAGGGTCCTGGGGCTGTGTGAGGGGAGGATTGGTTTTGCAGGGAGAACAGTGGTGGGAATGAGGAGGAGAAAGAGCTTTTACCTTTGAGCCAGGTCTGAATGACTCCCTCACACACCTCTGCCCGTGATAAACCTTGGGTGTGCCCATCAGTCACCAAATCTCTTCTCCTTGTGGCATACCAGGCCTGATGCAGGTCTGCAGTTGAGGATATTTTCTGATGAATTCTGGTAATTGCAGCCAGAAGGCTTTGGTTTATTGCCTTCACTCCCTCCTACTGGCTGCCAGGTGCTATGAACACAACAAACTGCCTGTCCTGTTGTCCTCCTCTGCCTTCTTTTTTCCAACCTTCATGTTTTTAAATGAAAGACAGTGCAAAAAATAGCTGCACAATCCTCCAGTCTTGGTGGTATTCAGACAGCACCATGAGGCAAATGGGACCCACCAGTCAGTGGCTCAGGACTGTACGGAGAATGTTGCCATAAGCTGACACAGATGAGGCACATCAAGCCATAGTTTCCCTGTTGTGACTCTACTGACTTCTAAGAGGTTCTGCTTCCTCTTGTTGTTTATTAGTTCTCTGCAAGGATCCCTCCTGGAGCCAGCTGTCTGCATAGAAAGTTGGAGTTAAACTTTTTTCCTAAAAAAGCAGATTTTGGAAAAAAAGATATATTATTTATTCAAGGGCTGAATTAAAATTTGTTCTGTTTTACTGACGTTTCTTTTGTGTCTTGGTTTCCTGAGCAGAAACAGCCACACCTGAGGACTACTTGGTTGATCCTGCAAACATGAAGAGGTACCCCATGGATTCTGCCGATTCTCCCTTCGGTTGCATGGGCTCCGCGTACGCCATGCTGCAGAGTCCCAAAGACGGGCATCCTGCTGGAGTCTCCTCTTCCTCCTGTAGCCATCGTCCTGCCCAGGTGTCTTCAGGAGGGTCCTCATCTACTGGCCTGCGGCATCAGACCTCCAGCCCAACAAGGAATGGGACCTATCTTGAAGGAAACAGAAGTGGTAATGTAACATCTTCCATTTATCAATGTGTGTTGCTGTGCTGGTGCCATGCTAGAGTCTTAACTCACTTCCAGATTCCCAGAAAAACTAGTGAGGTGGGTCTGTGTTCACATCCATCCAGACCACACACGCTTCCATTTAGAAGGAGAAATAATAGTCTATGTAAACACAAAATCTGTTCATCATTAAGTGAAAAGGTGAACATTTTCTAATGTTGTTATTAATTATGTAAACATATGTATTATGTATAATTGTGTGGCAATCACAACTTGCAGATATAAATATTAATATGTAAGGCATTCCTCCCAAAGATTGATACTGCCTACAGGCAATTAATTGTATGATACCAGCTGTGTACAAGATATGATGCAGAGCAAGCCCAAATATTAGTGCCTACCGCAAAGTGCTTCAGCAAAAGAGTTTGCTTCCTAGCTGCATGGCCCATCCTGCCCCTTTAATTAGGAACCAGGCCAGATTTTGCTTGAAAAAGCCTGCCCAGCAAAACATATATTTTTAGAAATCATCCAACTTACTGCTCAAGGTTCTTTTGTCCTTCAGGAAGCAAAGTCATAAAAGTTTATCTGCGAATTCAAGGGATGCCATGCATTCAATAACCCCTCTTCTTTCCCCTCACTGTATTTTTGTCCAGTTACCCTGCTAGGATTTAGGTTTGCTGGGTCAATTTTTTTTTCTTCTGGAAATGACATGGGTTCACCAACCAGGTTAGCTAATTCCCTGAACTTCTGTTAACTCTGTCTTCGTTCGCATTTTCTAAGTTCTCCATTAACAGGTCTTTATTAGTAGTGATTCCAAGAGTGTCATCACCCCTTACTAATTATTCAAAGTTCATTTATGCATTTTTCATCTTGAAGATAGTTTTAACAAAGGAGTTGAGTGTTTCAGCCATTTCTAAGTCATTAATTTCTTTCCCTTCCTCATTTATTAATGGAATCTACTGTCACTCTAGTATACTTTTTTTTAATCTTGATATATTTGCAGAAGACTTGCTGGTTCCCCTAACCCCTTTGTCTACCATTAGCTCATTACACTGTCTTTCTGCCCTTGCATTTCCCCTGGAAACTGCAAGTGATTCTGCATATTCTTGCTCAGTAGCCACTGCAGAGTCTCTTTCCAGTAGTTGTACGTCTTTGCGTAATTCTTTCAGATCCCTCACCTTCTCAATGCCTGTATTATTTCCTGTTTCTGAACTTTCATTCTTTAATATTTTAGAACATTATTCTTGCAAAATACATATTACCAGTATTTATCCATATATTTGTTTATCTCAGTTTGCCTTCCTAAATGTTCAATACCTATCAAAAACCATCCCTCACTGTGCTATTATTTTCACACATTATTTCCCTGGTTTACTTCTGTGTTACTCTATTATACAGAGCACAGATAAGCATTCAGTTCTCATCATTATCCTTTTCTTTAGTTATAGAGTCAGCATTACTCAAAGCACACTGGATAGCATAGAAATGCATTACTGCAAACAACTTGTAAAAGGTTGTCACTAAGAACCGAGGGCCTCAGTTACAAAGAAAAGGAAATGAAAAGCCTTTTCTTTCAGATCTTGTTCAGTGCCTCTTGGGCCAGCATAATCAGGTGCTGGGAGGACAAGGGGCTTTACTGTGCACAGGATTCGTTTTCCACTCTCCCACTGCTTCCCTAGAGCCTCTTAGCAGAACTGGGACTCTTTCGTCAAGCTTTCTTAGTTGGCAGCTGCGAGGAGTCAAGATTTAACAATGTTGTTACTCGCTTTGAAAATCTTTATCATTCTGCTTGGGATCGGTCGTTATCTCTTTGTAGTACACAGGCAGGGTCAGAGCAGCACAGAGCAGAGGTCTGTCTGCTGTGTGAGACAGCAGCACAGCCCCAGGACAGGGATAAGTCCCCACTACCCTCTCCACCTTCAGAACTTTGTGGCTCAAGGGTTTCCTGAACCAGAAATGGTGGATTCATATTTAGTAACCTTTCATAGATTTTTCTTCCCTAACTTCCCACTGAACATAGTTCCTTGAACTTGCTCATCTGAGTTACTTTCCCTTCTTGCTTCTGACTGTGAATACCACTGTTGCCCTATCTCATAAAAGTCATATAGTGGCCATGCAATAGGCTTTGCAGGTTCCTATATTTCTCTAGCCCGAAACATATTAAAGCACTTTGAGGAGCAAAGAGGAAAATCTTTCTTGTTTGCCTGGTGCCCATGATGTTTGGTTGTCTTTGAAGTGGTAACAGGTGACATTTAGCTGCTACATATGACAGTTCAGAGTAACAGGACTCATCCCAAAACTTCTTAGCATGTTTTATGTGACGTGCATTTGACACTTGCAAAGACTAGCTCATCTGAGACCTGTGGGATGTTTGGCCATCTCAAGATTGCATGCTTCTCCTTAGAGACTGTATTTCTTCACAGCCATCATACTTTGACCCAGCATGCTGCTTCCACTCCTACTGGCAGTCTCAGATTTTTAAAACACACATCCTTCTGCACATACCTTAGTGCAGCCACACTAGAGTTTCATTACCATCTTCACAAAATCTCTCTTGTGAAGGTCTTTGGAAACTGCACTCTCACTACAATGCTTCTGTGTGTGTTTTTCCCCTTTCTAGGGATAATTTATATGCTGCTGAATCATAAGTGAGCAAAGATGATTAAGTGGTGCATGCCAGTCTCTGTTCTTATCCTCCTCAGTTTGCATACTTACAAGGCAGGGATGAGCAGGACTAATTAAAAAGAGGAAGAATTTCTCTCTGAAACCTCAAACCAATCCTCTTTATTTATGGATATTTTTGAAAAATAGCTTGCCTTATTTATCATGGTGGGCAAATATCGTGGAAAAAAACCATAACCATAAAACATATCTCAGTGCATAGCAGAACATGTATTTCAAGCGGAATGGATGAGATTAAACCTCAAAGCTCTCATTAATGTGATCAGAAGCTTGATGCCTAAATCTCTGTGATTATGCTAAAAAATTCCAAACAAAAAAAAAAATGCCAAAAAAAAATCTCAGAAAGCAAATTGGGGCTGCTAACAGATAAACATGCACTTTTCTGTCATCATTTGCCAAACTGAAGCTCTTAAATCAGGGAAGAAATAGTCAAGGACATCATAAACCTTTCCAAGTCTGCTTACATAACAAACAAAGCCTTTATTCCAAGTATGAAGAATTGCGTATTCAGCCACAACATAATAACCTTAACATTGCCCTGTAGCTTGTTATTTTTATGTAGATTTTATTACCCAATATTAGCAGTTAATTATTATCACCTGAGGGCCTTTGTTAAAGAGGCAATCCTGGTTGCAAATACATTTATTTCCTCAAAACATTTGGAGACCCTGGGTTTGAAGTGTCTCTTTTTCCAGAATAATACTGCAAACACTCTGAGGGGGCTGAATCCCGCATCTCCCCAGGGCACTGACCAACGAGCTGCTGACAGCACTGAGGGGCTCAGTGCTGGGTACCAATTCTTCAGCAAACACAGCCTGCCTGTTAATTTTTGAGGACTTTTACAGCCTGAAAGGTTCAATGAGTTCAGTGAGCTGCCTGTTTCCCCCCCCCACACCCCTACAAAAGAAAGGCAGCTGGAGGAGCCACCGTGCTGGTGGGACGAGGACTCTACCCTGCTGTGCCAAGGGGCCGAGGCCACCAGCCAGGTGATGCACAACGGCATCTCCTGCAAGAGCCTGCCAGAGCAAACCGATGTGCTGAGCCCAATCTTCTTTCCAGAACTCTCTGCTGATTGTGGCTCATCAGACGCCCCCATGCCCATAAATATCCCGTAATTGTGTTCTCCCACATGTCTACTTTTCTGATGTCTCTCGTCTTTTCCTGCTCAGTGTGCCCTAGAATAAGTGTCTTCTACAAAGCCTTCCTCCTCTTCCTGTCTTTGTATATAGTGGGAGGTGTTTGTTTTTTTTTAAAAAAAAACCAAAAACAATTCCCATTTCTATGTGACTTTGAGGCTCTGCTACTTCTGCTTAGTTTCGGTAGATCTGCTGCTCCTTATTATCTGCTCCAGTGCAAGCAGAGAGAACCTTTTTAAATTTTTTTCCCACCCCCTCCCCCAGAGGCAAAGAAATAATTTAGTCCTGCAGCAATATTAAAGTTCATCTGTCACTCCCTTTCCACTCTTATCTATCAATGACCGTACTCCCTCTGGGCTCTGTATGTTTACCAAGAACGTATTTAGGGACTCTGTTATTTATCTTGCCTTCTTTCGTAGGTTTAACGCCATTTTAGTGTTTGATTTCCTTGTCACGGCTCTGTAGCCGTTTGGCTGTTGGTTTTCTCTCTCTCCATCCTCCTTCTCAAGGAGGTCCTGAGGCCAGAGGTGGGGGACAGAGAAAATCCTGTGTGGGGTGAGAGCTCAGACCAAGACAGACCACGTCTTTCCATTGGCTTCGCTGAGCTTTGGCCACTGACCCGGCATTTCCAGCTGTTTCTGTGCAGGCAATGGTCTCATCTGGGATGCTTCAAGACCTTTCCCTGCAGAGGAACCTCCTCACTCTCCTTCCCCAACACAGCTTCAGGCAAGAGAGGGAACTGCTTCCCTCCGATTACTTAAATTTCCATATCCCATTCCATTAATTTGACAAATTTTTGCCACCTGTCAAAAACAGGAAATTGGATTTGACCTAGATTACGATCTCGAAAAATAATTATTGGTGGTGAGCACTCCCATCTCTTTGTAATCTGAGTATTCATTATCATCTTGATTAATTCTGATGACAGAATGGCATAGAATGCCCAGGGGACATGAGAATTCCTCATTTATCTAATTCTTAGGTTAAGTGTGAATACCTTCAAATAAGAAAAAATGTATAGTACTTGCCCTGCTGCCATCAAACACTTTTGTGCTTAGTATAATCACTCAGCAAAGTGATGCTATTGAAACAAACCGCATGCTTTTGTGTATACATGAAATGATTTATTTTCTTTCCTAAATAAATATGGAATAGATATTGAAAACCAGATGGTTTCTGGACTCACCAGCTACAAAATATGTTCAAGATAATTGTCTGCAAGGTGGTTTTATCTCAGTTTTACTAACGACATTTAAAGTAGCCTCTTACACACAAGTAAAATAACACATCTTAATTCATGAAAAAGCAGCAGAGAATCCAGGACTTTACTCTAGGTAGGTAAATAAAAATGAAACTAACTTTGAAGAGTTAGTATCTACACATAATTCTTGTTTTTGTATTATATTATACCTCAGGTAGGGATCTGAAAGGGTTATCTTCACCTGCTAGATTCTGGAAGAGTCCTAGCCATGTGGTTTCTTTAGAAAGGTCATTTATATATTTGTCTTTTAAAAAATCAGATTTATGCTATTGATTGCTAGATTGCAGAGGAGTGAATAGAATTCTCCTGTCATTTCAACCTTTTCTTCTCAGCCCCATTCCTTTCATCATGGATATTTCTAATACCTGTGAAGACTCTCAGCCACTCTTGGGGCTCTCTGTTCCCCTTTGCCCTTTTCTGGCATTTCTGGAAGCAGCAGGTTGCAGGCAGGAATCACTGGGCCATGGGCTGCTCTCTCTGTGCCCAGTGTGAATCCCAGACTAAGACCCTGTGCTTTCATTATATTCATTCAAATTTAAGGGAAAAAATGTGATCCTCAGGAGGGGCACATCTTCTCCCCTGACCACATCATGGCAGCAGCATAGAAACATCTACAATCCTTTGGGCACAGCCAAACCTTTCTCTCCCCCCTTTATTTTCCAGCTGGTTTATAAAAGCCTGGTTTTCTCCTTGCCTTTGGTTTGAGATGCCAAGGTGCCCAATATTTCCACACATCAGCTGGCACACAGATTATTGGCAGATCAGACAGGGGAGAAATATTCACCCCTCTGCCTCCAAGACAAGTCTCAGTTCTCTCACCTGTCCCTGACAAAGTTACCTGTTGTAACTGATAGTTCAGGGATTGGCCAAGATTACCCTGCTTGTTTTGCACTCTTTGTCTTCATTATTTCATGCCAAAGGCTCCAGATGACGTCTGCACCGCTGTGTATTGCATTTATTTTGTAAGAGGAGCCCGTGGTCACCTGAGTCCATACAAACACCAGTCTTTCACTGTTTAATTAAGAGGACCCGTGGCTATTCCTTGTCCCTTATATCCAGAGCAGTGACTTTGCAAATGAGGGTGTAATTATCATGATATTTACATCACATCCCATTATGAAGCCCATTGACCAGATTTGCACATTCATAGCACTTTCTGCTTACTGGAGTTCATCCTTCCTAACTGCAAAATATACCTCATTACATTATACCATAAGACGAGCATGGCATAGAGAAAAAAAGGACCAATACGCACATAAAGCCATTATTGTGCATATATGGGCAGATCCTCAGCTAATATAAATCAGCATGGCTCTATTGAAGTCAATGGAATGACAGTCTACAGAAGCCACAAACCCAGCCCACTACATTTGTTCTTACACATTAGGATTGTGTTTTGAGTCACACGTAGGGATTATCATACATTTCATCTGTCTTTATAAGCTCAGTATTCCTTTGGAGAGCTCAGCCCTTGTCTGCTTAACAGCTCTGATTGCCCTCTTGGCTACCTGGGGTTTCTCCAGGCTCCCAGGTATCTGTGGTTTCCCTCTACTCGCACTCTTCTGTTTCCTTTTCCGTCTTCTGTAGTGCCTGCTTGCTTCCCATTTGTGCCTCTCATTAAAAACTGGGCCTTAGAAGAAATTAGCAGGTCAGGGCAAGTAACATTTTATATACCCGTGTGCTGCTGCCTGTTAATGCAAAGTTTGCTTGGTGTGGATATAAACAAATTTAAACAGCTTTCCTGTAACCTGGCTTAATATAGTTATTGGAATATTGAAGCAGCATAAGTGGAGGTGCAAACTGTATTCATGTGGAGGCTGAGATTTATAATTCTGAGGAGACTAAGAATAAAAACATAAATGCATTTTCATTCCAATATGCCTTTATTCACTTGATTTAAAGCTACAGCAAGCTGAAGTGACCTTAAATTATCCAGGGCTTATACCATTAAAAAGTCACATGTGCAATGTTCATCTTTGCGTGTTTCAGTAGCTTTCCAAATGGGCATTAATTGGTGATCGTCAGTTTTGTGAGAAGCTAAGATTAGGAGGGTATTGACTAGAAACTGTCCTTTAAGTTCTAAGATAAGTCTGAATATATGAATGTGAAGGAAAGAAAACTATTTGCAAAATCCTGATTTTATCCTCTAGACTTCACATTCAATGGCAAACTACTTTGTCTGGTGCTGAAGCACTTTCTCTCCAGGTGGGAGGGTAGTGTCTTCTTGAGCCAAGATCTCCGCTGCTTGCAGATCAGACAGCAGGGGCAGCTCAGTTTAAGAGCCTGGTAGCTGGCACATTTTTACTTCCCCAGAAGGAACCTGAGGGTTTCACTTTTTTTTAAACACAATTCGCCAGCTGGGATCATGTCTCCCGATAAACACTCAGATCAGAAACTGCTCCAAGTGCCCTTTTCTTCCCACCCCACCCTCTCAGGCTGATACTTGCACACACAGATCTAATGCTGCAGTGAGGCTGTTGTACTACTGCATACCCACAAAGAAAACTGCTGTGTGCCATTGTAATGAGCTGTTGTGGGTTTTTTTGTACCAATAGCCTCAAGTCCTTCACCAGAACACCAAGACGTGGCTCGGCCATCAAGCAAGAATCCTTTGACCTGGACAGTGGATGACGTGATTTGGTTTGTGAAGGATGCAGACCCTCACGCTTTAGGTCCCCACGTGGAGCTCTTCAGAAAACATGTATGTAGAAGGCTGCCCTTACCACATCTGGGTTATTTAAATCAAGTGCATGGGCACTCCCAAGAGACAGCCAGCACCCACCACACACCCACCCTAAGCTGCATTTGGCCGCTATAGGCAGTGTTTGTGCACAGCCAGGTCAAATACATGGCTGTGCAAGGTGTTCAGCACCACTGTGGGGTTTGGGCTGAAGAAAGGTGCACTTATCACCCAAGAGAGTGGTGAAACACTAGAACAGGCTTCCTGAAGAGGTGGTTCACGCCCCAAGCCTGTCAGTGTTTAAGAGTTATTTAGACAATACCCTTAACGACATGTTTTAACTTTTGGTTAGCCCTGAAGTGGTCAGACAGTTGGACTAGATGATCATTGTAGGTCCCTTTCAGCTATCCTATCCTATCCTATCCTATCCTATCCTATCCTATCCTATCCTATCCTGTCCTGTCCCGTCCTGTCCCGTCCTGTCCCATTCATCCTACAATGGGGTGACCCTAACAATGTCTTGAGAAAATGCTCACCATGTGTTCCCAACTATGCCAGTATAAATTGTTTCTATGCCAAGCCTAAGAGAAAGCACAGATAATCTGGTGCTCATTCTTTATGTCACATTGTCACAAAACAAGCCTCATCTCAATGACAGTTTTTTCCCAGGATACCTATAATTCTTCTCTGAAGAGCATTTTACAAGTCTCTAGATATTTAGTAGGAGAAACCCAAAACAGTCAAGCTTTTAATCTTTCTCCCCTCAGTATTATGTAACTACATAACCAAATTTAACGGACCTGCTGACTCACTCGAGAATATTATAGTTGCTTTTGCTAGGCAATATCCAGCAGTGGAAATTATATTATCCTTAATTTCAAAGGGTAAGACTGTAAACACACATCTGATCTGGAGTTTCTTGTTCTGCTGCTGCATATGAAGTTGGCATCAATGCATCTAATAGCGGCCTCCTCCTCCTCTTTCATCCCTCCTTGATCAATTCAGTTTGGCTATGAAAATGGGTTTTATCCTAAAAGTGACTCACTTGTGTTCAGCTGGAGGTCATAGCTTTGGATGTAAGTGTCTGGAACTAGGTCTAAACAAGAAGAGCTTCCCAGTCCTGACTCTTGATCAGCACATCAGGTCACAAAGCAAGAGAAAGGCCTTGATCACAAGGTCCCACTCCTTGCCTGTGGGCCAGCAGGGACCAGTGGGAATGTGTGGCTGCAGACAAGAGCTGAGGAAGACAACTGATGGATTTCCAGCTACACCCTGGATGCAGAGTTTCCAGATAGAGGAGAGGAGGTGGTTGAGGAGCAGATGAAATCAGGATGAAGACAGACCTTGATGCCTGCTCACCCTAGGCAGGTATGGAGACCATCTGCCATTCTGCAGACAGGCTGGTGGGATGAGGACAACAGAGCAAGCACAGTGATGTTAGGACCAAATCTGCAGTTATAGGTCAGGTGCCAGTGTACTTTTCCCTCCTTCTGCAGAGAAGTCAGACCTGCCTTATAAGCTGATAATGAAAACATGGCTTATGTGGGCCATGTGGGGAATTAGGCAGATAAACAAGCCACCTTTAGATTTAAAGGAACTTTCTTTAGCTTGAGAAGGGTTTGTGCACCAAGAGAAAACTCTTCCTGCAAGAGAGAGAGAATTGCCATGGTCTGAGGCACACAGGTACATCCCAAAGAAGAGAAACATTTGAAGTTCATCTTGTAAATATGGACAGTGCAAAAATACCAGTTTTGTGTTAGTTTCCACCTGCAGCAAAGAATGGCCCAGTATGTTTTTATCTAGCATCAGGGCAGTGACACGACCCAGACAGCCACGGGCCAGCTGCACTGGAGCATGCTGCAATGCTGCAGCTGCTCTGTGGCCAAGGAGACCGTTGAATTGCCACTAAGGACTGTCCCTGTCATCCTTTGTTGAACACCCAGCACCCATGGGCTCTACTTATCATTGGTTTCCTTGTAAAATATGCCTGAGGTGTGAAATCTTGGGTAAGATTGCCACACAACTCAATTCAATTACACCTTCAAGTTATATATGTCCCTGCAATTTTTCAGCCTTCAAATCTCATCTGGATCAGCACGGAGACCCCAGGGGTGAGAGACAAGTGATTAGTCCATTAACCTTAGTCATATCTTCCTGTATGTTCAATCTTCCTATGAAGCAGGTGCATAATTTACTTAGAAGCACTTACTGTCATTGACCAGGCCCAGCTATCACCTGAAATTGTTGCTTCAGCAATCAAGTCATCTGAGCTATGACACTGGGAGGGAGAGGGTGGTGGGATGGCCAGGAGGAAAAGGCTCTGGGGGTATCCTGTGTGGGGGTGGTTTTCTTTACCACTGCTATGTTAAGGCATTTAGATGCTGACCACAGTACCCAAAGCTGGTTTTCCCAGGCTGCAGTGAGGAGGTGCACCCCCATCCTCCACAGCTGCCACACACATTGCAAGATGACCATGGCTCTGCTCTCCCACCATGAGCACAAGCTTTTCTTCTTGCCAAGACACCCAAGGAGATCCGTACAGGTGTCTCCTGAGATTGTCCACCAAAGACCATGAAACTGCCTACTACCTTCCCTCTGCTGTTCCCTGCTCCCTTGGCAGGGACACCTGCTGAGAAAAGCCTGGCCCATAACTTCTGGCGTTGTACAAAGGAGCCATTGGCCTGGCAGGGACCTTATAGCAACACTGAGTGAAATCCCCATGCAATGTTCTCTCAGCAAGAAAGAGTTAGTAGAAAGACAGAATGAGGGAGATGGAGGAGGGGACGAGTTACAAAGGGAATTAGCAGGTGGAAAACTCTAGATGGAAGGGATTGAAGGGATGTTATGGTCTGACAATTTAATAATGGCCAGTGACTGGCAAATGCATGTATGAAGGAGACAAAAACCTTTGAGTTCAACATAATTAATCCAATTTATTCAAACAAAAACCTGTCTCTGCCAGTGCTAGACATCAGATTTGTGAGTGTGCATGTTTCCCTAGACCTTCTTCATCTCGAGCGTTTGAGCACTGACCTCTGACCTGCCACTCGCTGCACTCCTGTGGCAGATGGTGGCCTTACCAGGGTTGGTGTCTGTTCACAAGACTGCAGACTACAAAACTATATATATACATGTATATATACGTGCATATCCTAGCACGATATAGATCCTGAAGTCTTCCATTTTACTTAGAATTTAGTTCCTAAACAGCCATGAAGATGGGGACTTTAATCTTTCTCATTGAAAGCCTCACCCTGGGGGACATCCACCACCAGGTGTAACTCCTGTTTGCATGGCACGGGGCTTGTTTTGGGGCTACTCTGCTTTTTGAACAGTATCCTCAAAACAAGTACTTCAAGAAGCTGGCACAAGCACAGTAATACTCATTCTTGCAGGTGGAAGCTGTATGTTTATAGTCACTGTATCGTGACCTTGCAGCCCATACATTTGCTGTGTCCCTTCCCTTGCAGGAACACAGCAATGATCTCCTGCAATATTCTAACTTGCAGTGGGTCAGATCTCAACTCATGTGAAACAAGATAATTGCATTATTGGCACTGAATTTTACCAGCTGCAGATCTGGTTCAAAATCTTCTGGTGGGCTATTGCAGATTTGTGGACCACGCTATCGAATCCTTCTTTTTTAAATTATTTTTTTTTAATAGGACTGACATAGTAATATTGCACAGAAGTCAAGCTAACAATCTGCGCAGGAACATTACTAATATGGGGTATTTAATTGGATATGAATGCGCCCTTTGGCATACTCTTGTCATAGATTTTAATTTTGACCCCTACACAGTAATAAGAAAGGAAATAATAAAATGCTGAACTCAGTCTTTAGAAACAGCTGCCTCCACACCAAACCCTTGACAGTGCTTTTACCCTATAGCACCACAGTTCCAAAAGTTTGTTTTTCATTTTTATGAAAATATTAATTGCATGTAATACTCTTCCCTCTCTCCCTTTCTTTCTTTCTTTTTCTTCCTTTCTCCCTTTCTTCCTTTCTCCCTTTCTTCCGTTCCCTTAGCTTCCTTAATATAATGGGAAGGAGAGAGGAAAGGTGAAGAGAGTTTCTATTATGGATAGAGTGGGGGTTGCAAATTGAAGAGCATTAATTGATTGAGTTAATCAGAAAGTGACCTTAACTGCTCATCAGCTAAATCATCCACTGAATGGAATAATAATGATCAGGGCAAATTAGGATCTATGGTATTGCTTAATTAGTAGGTAATAGATCACACGGGAAAGACTGGACCATCAAAACCAGAATACAACATATACAGCATTAGTATGTGTGTATATGTGTGTACCTATGCACACACATATAGCACTCATTACAATTTAGCTCTGATGATCCGAGTATGTAGGTGTGGTGGATCCTATGTGGAGGGGGTAGTAATTTTTAGCAGAATTACTAATATAGTTGGGAAAAAACACACGAGTTCAGGATCCAAGAAAGGACAGTGTAGCTGAAAGCTTCTGTATTTTACAGACCATAGTAAAACAAAGTCCATTTCGCTGTGCACCCACCATACTTTGTGCTCACTTTGTGATTTCAGAAGACTTTCAAGCCAATACATCTGGGATAAAAAACTGAACTTGGTGGTAATTTCCTCCACTTACATGATGGTTAAATGAAATTTGAACAAATTCTGTTAGTAAATGTAATAAAATAAGCAAGTTACCGCTATCTTTACGTTATGAAAAAGAAATGTGTGTGTGTGTATATATATCTCACTGGATATAGGTGCACCGGGAGTATGTGAAACATGTCAGTAACCAGGGACAAAGCTGGAACTGAGATTCAGAGGTGCAGTATTAGCAGCCCATGAGGCCACAGCCCTCTCCCTCCCTCCATCACTCACTCGTTTCTCTCAAGGCTGACCGGCTTTTCTCAGCATTGGACTTAGAGGAACCCTGATTTTTTTTTTAATATTCATGTTTTAATGGTAAAATAATTCAAAACCTAGACAAACCTTACCGTTCCTTGAAGAATAAAATGTACTATTTGATTAGGCCCTCCTTTAGAGTTTCTTACAATCATACCTCAGATTTCAAATTTTTAAACAGTTTCAAAATACAGGACATTTCAGCTAGCTCTGCTCTAAAAGACATGTTGTTTCTGATTCACCTTGTTTAATGTGTCAGGACGAAGTGCTGGAAGGGGATTAACACATTATGATTCTCTTTCTCTCTTTTGAAACCAGGAGATTGATGGCAATGCTTTGTTGCTGCTGAAAAGTGACATGATCATGAAATACCTGGGGCTGAAACTGGGACCTGCGCTGAAACTGTGTTACCACATTGAGAAGCTCAAGCAAGCCAAGTTCTAACAATTTCTTGAACAACAACAAAACGTGACCTAAATCTAGACAGAAAACGAAAGGTAACACGTTGCCTTACAGAAATGCATTCATTTGCAGATTGTTTCTTCCTCTTTTTAAACAAAGACTCTTTCTTTTTTAACATTTGTGCATCGTCACCTTTTTTTAATCCAATAGGGTCTTTTGGGCTGCTATGTGTTAATAATTTGCCAAAAAGTATATAATTACTATAATTATTTTGTATCATTAATATTATTATGATTATAGCAAGTCCTATTTTTGTAATCAGAAGTGGGAAATCAATAACAAACACAGCTATGGCATACTGTGAGGACTGCTGGAAGACTAACAAAGAGTCTCTCACTTGCCACGGGTTCATTTTGGAGGACACCTGCACTGACTGGGCTCCAGCTCCACCACCAAATACTCAAGGGCTGGAAAAGCACGGTGTTTGGACACCTGTTTTCTGATGGGAACTGCCCCATGTCTTGCACTATTTGGAAAACTTGATTCTTCACTTAAAAAAAAAAAAAAAAAAAAAAAAGAGCAAAACAACACAAAAGTTTTTTAAAAAAGAAGTTTCAAAAAAAAAGTGGGGGGGAAAGATTTTTTTGCAGCTAAAGTACTTTTTTTCCCACTAGAGGGAGCAGCCCTAATAGACTTGAGGCTGGAGCTCTGATGCCATGGTGCTTTCTGTCTGATGAGCTTTGACCATCACGACTCTCCTATCGAGCACATCTCTAAACACCGACAAGGAATCGCAGGCTCCCAGCAGGATAAGCCCGTCACTGTTTACAGATAATTAATTCAAGAAAAGCCCAAATGCAGCAAGTGTTTCTGACAGGATGCTTCCCATCATGCCGGAGAGGGGGTGGATGGCTCCCACAGTGTCTGGCATGCTCAGCTGTCAGCTCCCTTCCCTGAGCCGTGTCTGTCTGGCATACAGTTTGTGGCACTTCAGAAAAAAAGCAGAATTTCTGGTTTTAGCTTTGTTTGCTATTTTAAAAAGCGAGGCAGCCAGGGGGAGAGTGTTCCCCAGGCAGAGCTGGCAATCCAGGGCACATCTCTGCAACCATGGTCAGGTCTGGGGTGGGTGCTGTAGGACTGGTTCCTGATTGTGCTGTGGCTTTCAGCACATACGCAGCTGTGCTGGGCTTTCCCTCTCTAGTGGGTTAAAAATTATGCTCTTCTGCCTTTTACACAAACCCAAAAAGTGCTCACTGCTATTTCACGTAGCTAGCTGGGAGAGGACAGGTCTCAGGCTGAGGTGATTAGTGGCAAGGGTATGCCCTCATTTGCATCCTTCACAAAGGAGGATGACAAAGGGACATGTCCATACAGTTTAAACCCTTAGTGTCTGACAAGGAGCAAGTGTTCATAAGTCGTACATGCTATTTTAGAGCTAGCCTCAACTGAACTGAGAAATGGGGTCCTGATAATATGCAAAATGTCATACTGTCCGATCCTGTTTATGCAGAACAAAAAATACCTCACGGAACAAAATTCAACTTGATGCATGTTGCTAGACTAGAAGTCCTATAAAAATATACTAGTTCAAGACCTAATCCTGAAAATCCTTAATAATCTGAGAAATCATATCCCACAAGACTTTTGCTAAACTTTTGGGGACTACTCCCCCAAATTTAAAAAGTTGCCTGCATACATTTGCAGGATTGGATCTTTATAGGACTGACCAGCTTTCAGTGAATTCTGAAACATCTTCAATAGGAACAGCTGAACAAGTGTGTTAAATGACTAGTCATATACTACCCAGTGATGTAATATACTGAACCCTAAACATGTCAATTCTTGGAAGGTAACACCCACTTGTATTACTTTGTGTCCATGGTGTAGAGAATAAAAATCTGTTCAGTCAGCTGTCTAGTTGATGCAGAGATGACTTCGCAGCAACACCAAACCTGTACAGTTCATTTTTCACTATTACATCTTCTAAAAAATTAATCTTTTCCCCACAAAGATCCCCAAAACATGTTAAAATCTTGCTGTATTAGTAATGCTACCTTCAGAAAGTCCTCAATCTTCTCCCCTCACCTCCCCAATTTTGAACTTAGTTAACCTCTCATTTTTTCAAAAGGTGATTTTAATTCTTTCACTTGGAAATCCACCTAGCTATGGTATATCAGTAGTCAGAGCTGGTTAGAATGTATCAGATGGCTTCAATGCTGGAAAATCCCACTTTGTCAAAATCAAAACCCTTCATAAATGCATGTCACTTTCTAATGTAAAATTCTATTTAACTGAAACTACAGCTTTTGGTTACGTATGTCAAAACATCATTTTGACATTTTGGAAATGGAACATTTTTGTTCCAAGAAGATTTTTGCATTTTATTGTATTTTCCTGGAGAATCTGTAACCTCACATTTTGTTCTCAGAGTGGGAATGTAAAAAAACCCTGCAGCTATAGACTTTCCTGAAAGAAGAATCCTTCTCATTCAGGACCGTGTCTCACCCCTTCCCTCCACCGATCCTACTCTGGACACTACAGCTCAGAGAGATTATAATACCAACGCAGTATTTATAGACTCCATAGTGGCAATGATGTTTCTACATTTAATATGCTGAAATAATTTTCATGTATGTATCTGATGTACACAGTCATTTGATCCAACACTTGTAGGTGTGACAGGACTGTCCAGGTCATGGTATTTAATGTTCTGGCTTTTACAGGGGAAGCAGTTAGTGAATTCATTTTACATGTAAGTAGAATCATAGAATCACAGAATCATTTTGGTTGGAAGAGACCCTCAAGATCATTGAGTCCAACTGTTAATCGAACACCGGCAATAAACCATGTTCCTGAGCACCTCACCTATGCCTACGACAAAAATTCCTCACTACATGGTTTTGTTAATTTGTTTTTGGTGTTTTTCTTTGGTTTTGTTTTGCGTTTTTTGTTTGGTTTGTTTCACTGAAATGCAATTAGGAGGCAAACACTACTGTAGTAATATTGCAATTATAACTAATTTTTGTCTTTAAAGTCTTTTCAGTGAGGGTAGTTGAGCAGCTCTGCCATGCTGAGGGTGTCAGGCCATTTCCTCTGAACAAGCACTGAAGAGCCAGAACATGCATGTTAGCCACTTCTCCATCAGCCGCTGCTTTAGACATCGCTTGTACAAACCATTTCACTTGCTAATCCCTTCATAGCTCTGGCTTCAGACTGCAGCCAACCCTCTTGTGGTTTTGAACTGTTCCCAACAGGTGGGTGGATGCGCATACCCTTAAAAGCAATACATGTGCCTCTTCTCTACTTCAAGCACTCACAGCTGCATTGAAAGGCACTTTGGTTGCTTCAGGCAGTTTCAATACTGTAATAAAAAAGGGGAAAAAAAAAAAAAAAAGGCAAGTGGTCAAAGTCTGATTTGTTGAGAGCTCCTCCCTTGACCAGGTGCTGGTTGCAGTGTGTTAGGAGCACAGAGCCAGTGGTCCCAAGCATTCCATCTTCTTGCATCTAGCACAGCTGACCAGACCAACATCTGCTGTGACAGTCGGCCACGCCACCTTCCCACCCACGTGCTGCCTCTTCCCATGCACTGACAAGCGCCTCCTTCCCCAGCCAGATCTCACTGAGTTTCAAGAAATGCCTCTGGGAATGCCTCCACCTCCCTGAGCCCACTGTCTTGCTTGGCAGGCTGAGGAGCACAGCGGCCTTTGCAGCGCTGGCAGCTTCACTCAGAGTGATTAATGCAGGCAGGAACCCTTGGGACTGGCATGTAAAGCGTCACTCTGGGCTGTTATTGCCCTTAAACTGATCACTGAATTTCTATAGGTTGTCAGCAGGCTTCATGAGTTACACTTCCCTCCTCTTTAAAGAAAAGATGTCTGTGAGAGATTAAGTAGAACATCATTAGCAAAACCAGCAATAATGAGCAAAACAATAAGAAAATGACTGTTGAAGTTTTGGCGCAAAAAGGTGCTTCTGTTGGATTAGTGGCCAGAAGGATAAATCATCCTCTGGTTCAAACAACACTGCTTGGGCAAGGCAGGATGAAAGGACAGCGCGGGAGCAGGTGTTTTAGGGAGGGAGCAGCTCCAAAGCCTGGCCCCGACTCTGGCAGCCATGGGTGGCCCTTCCTCTTGCCCTGGCACAAACACCCCATGGCCCTTCCTGCCCTCCCTTTCCCCGCTGCATTGTTCAGGGGCTGAACAAACTCAGGGAGGAATCTGTCATTTCTTACCTCCCCAAAACATATCCCAAAACCTTCAGTTCATTAGTTAGTGCATTTCCCCCCCTCCTTCCTCTCCCTCTCTTTCTCTTTCTTTCCCTTTGAATGGCTTCGATGTGCCAAAAAGACATCAGGAGGGAGATCCCCCAGGCCTCTTCAGGAACCAGCTCACCCCATGGAGAAGCATCTCTGGAGTCAGACTGCCAGGATGCAACTGGTTCTGCCTCAGCACTGGGGAGGGAGGAGAGAATTAAATGCCTCCTTTTTATTAATTAAAATCAAATACTTCACAGGCACTCCCCTTCTCTGCATTGCAGCCTCCCTCCCCAGGGCCAGTTGCTCGATTCTTCCCCATGGGGCAAGGAGGAAGGCAGAGGAGGTGCCCAAATGAGCTGCCTGCTGCTGGCTGGCCCAGCAGGGCAGGAGGTATGGCAGGACCAAATCAGCTGCTACGCTGGTTTGAAACTAGTTTGGCTGGAGAGTGTCATGCCCAGGGTTTCAGTCTGGGGCATTTTGCTGTCAGCTGTTCACAGGTCACACCCCAGAGCTTCAGTCTGCACATTCAGTCTGGTTTTGTGAGGATTTTGTCTCCAAATCCACCCTCTTGAGCTTGTGTTAGGGGAGTACCCTGCTGGCGTGGGCTGCTTCCACATCAACAGGCTTGAGGTTGCTAGGGAAATAAATCATAATAAGCAGTTTGGGGGCTTCCCTCCCTTCCAAGCAATTCTTTGTGCAAAACCCCTCTGTGGCACCGCCAGAACGGGGCCCACGCACCATTGCTCCACGTCACTGGTAATTGGGTCATATGGAGCCGTACAGATTTCCCTTCTCTCACCAAGGAATATGGTCCCAAATATGCACACCCTTGCCACAGAAAGCAGGCAAGTTGCTGCACACATTGCCTCTGATGCCTTGCAATACTTGCAGGCGGCTCTTTAATCCATGCTCCCTTCATGGACAACTGGAAACTGATTCCCTCAGAAAGCTAAAATTTTGCTTGAAAATGCATCACTTTTATTCACTGCCATGAGTTAAATATTATGGAAACATGTCTGCTAACAATTTGCTTTGTGTAATTTGTACTAATGCTAATAAGCAACAGCTGCAACACTTCCTGTTGTAAATTCTTTCGTGGTTGCAGCGGTATTATCACATCCGTACTTCACAAATCTGATAGACTCTAGCACAACTCGCTCATTCTGGCCCCAGCTCCAGCAAATCCCCATGCTTCAGAAGTACGGCTGTGCAAACGTGAATTTACAGTCTCTGTCTCCCTTCACTCCCAAAGCCTTTGCTCCCCTCCAGGTGCCTGGAGCTGGGGGGATGTGTGTAGGTGTGGTACCCAGAGGTCAGGAGATACATGCGAGGGGCAGATGCATGGTGTAGTTGGAAGGAATTGCTTGCAGCAGAGACATCACTGGCTGGCCAGGTTTATTGCAGTTCAAGCAGACAGGTTTTGGTCAGAGGCTAAGTGTAGGAGAAATGTGATTTATTAAAGAAAAAGAAAGAAATATGGGTATGCAATACACTGCGACCATAAGACTTAAGCTGAAACCCAAGAATCTTTCAACCATTATCTAAAGAAAAATGTTTCCCTCACTCAACATACTAAATAAAGCATGCCAGGCCAAACCCAGGTCCCATTGAGGTCTGCATAAGTTTTTCTATTGAATTCATAAGACCCAGGCTTGGCTCATAAACCAGGTCAAGCTTCAGCCACGTCCCATAGTAACTAGAGCCTAACAAGCGATTTCATCCTCTCTTACAAAGCGTGGAGACAGCTGCTGCTGGCCAGGCCGCTCTCCCCTGCTCCCGGGAGAGCTGCTGGCTTCCTGGTGGAGAGCTCTTCCAGCTGCACCTCTACCTGATCCCCACACCTTCTCCAGTCAGCTCTGTGTTTTAGCAACGAATCTCATGGAGGCTGGTTTGGGTTTTCCACTTAGCAGCAAACCAAAGCCTGTGTGCTGAGGGCTTCAGCCATGCCACTAGGCAGAAACTTGTCCCGATTTGAGCATGACTTCAGCGGGAGATTTCCACACGTTCCTGAGGCGAAGCCCTTGGTGGAATTTAAAAATACAACTTTTCAAAATCAGTCCCAGTGACCCACAATTCTTGGCTCTGTCAGCATCCACAGCACTTCATCATACTTCAAACGGCTGAGTCTCTTGGTAGTGCCATAATCGGACTGGAATAGCTCACAGAACTCCAGGAGAGACTCCATCTCTAACTAGAGAGCCTTGCTCCTCTTGGTCCATGGGCAGCTGCCAAAAAGCAGCATTTGAGGCTGGACAGGAGAGTGTGTGAGCGTGTGTGTTGCTCAGAGAGGCTTTCTTGGCTGTACACCCAGGCTGTGAAGTGAGTAAAGTGAGAGCAGGGCAGAGCAGCTAGGAAGGATGGACTTCAACAATAGGCAAGTCCCAGGCTTCACTGAGGTTCCCGTGGAGTTTGTGCTCTGTCTCCTGGTTCATATTGAACTTTCCCTGCACGGAGGAGTATGTCTTCATTACCCAGAGTTTTCCCTTGGTGTTATATAAAACTGGGATCATGCTGCCCTTTTCTTTTTGAACATGAAATACGGGCAACAAATTTCCTATTCTCAGAGATCTCTAAAAGAGTGGGTAAGGGGAAAAACCTGAAGCCCAAGCGGTATGGGACTGAGGACATTTCAGAGTGAAGCAGTTTCACAGCTTTCAGTGTCTTTCAGCTGAAACACAGGAGAAGAGGAGAAAAATTACTTCTGAATTGCAGTGAATCTAAGCCAGTGAAAGACTCATGATTAATTTTATCCCTCACTTTGATGGTTTCCTGATCTGTAATGTGTTTTATGGCCTTGAGCATTTGCTGCAGTGGCAGGATTGTGAATTGATCCATGTGTCCAGGTTCCCCTGGAACCAAATGTCTGTCTCTAAAACCTATCTGTCTTCTTCATGGCTTTTCTAATGGGCTGTAGCATCCAGAAGGCTTCTGATCAGCTTGGTAAGAGTGAGTATTTAAAGAAAAACTTCTTTTCTTGTGGCACAGACTTCAAAAAGCACCTTTAGCCATAGCTGTGTAGCAGATCAACATGCACCAGCTTTTCATTCCAGGCGTCTCAGAAACCTAGTGGTAAAGAAATCCTCTTGCTGACCCAGCCTATATGCTACAAGAAGCCAATCTAACTTCCAGTCTTCCACTGACCCTGATCGAGATTTAGTAGATGTATTCCACATTTTTACCACTGTAAATGAGATCAGTATCTGCACTACGCTCTGACAACACTAACAGTTCAAATAGAAGCATGTTCAGCTTCCGTTATCAAAACTCACTATCAGTATTTGTGTCACAACAAGATGTAGAGATTGTGTCTGGTGCTGTGCAGGCGAACTATGAGACACTCAACTTGCCCTGCAGAGTTGACAACTTCATGAGGCAAAAGGGACAACCTGAGGAGAAGGGTTTTCCAGAGGCAGTTTTCCTTCGCTGTTGCAGATGAGGGCTGAAAACTGATAGAAGTTGATGGCATGAATTTCCCACAACTACATAAGGGGGAAACAGCAGAACACTGAGAAGAATGAAGCAAAACTTCCACGAAGATGAACTGTATTGCCTCCTCCCCAATACTGTTAAACATGACCTCCATTGAAGCTGGTTTGAACCCAGACCTCCTGGTCTGAATCTAGTGCCTTACCCACCAGACCATCTGCTTTCACCATATTCCTGCTTTTCTCCCTGTGCTGTCCACATATGACTTACCCCTTGCGCAGCCCTTGCCTACTTCTTCCTTATGCACCTGAAAAATAGCAGCTAAGCAGGCCTTTGAAGGTCAGTCCTTCACCCTGTCCTCATACTTTTTCATCTTAGTCTTCCTCTGCTCTCTAGTCTTTTCCTGGAACTTCCACCCTGTTCCATTCCTATCCTCCCATTGTAGTTACTTCCATTTTTTCTCCTTTTTTCCTTTCTTGCAGCATCTCTCTTCTTCCTTCCTTTCCATCTTACAGTGACCACATATGCATTTCCTTCACCCCACTGAAACTTCTTCTCTACCTTGTGACTCTTCCCTGCTCTTCCATTTCTCTCTGTTTCCCCTCTCTCTTTCTCTGTAGTTTTCTGCAACCCTTTCCTTTCAATCAAGTGCCCTTCACAGGAATAT
Source organism: Nesoenas mayeri (assembly GCF_963082525.1). Lineage (NCBI taxonomy): Eukaryota > Metazoa > Chordata > Aves > Columbiformes > Columbidae > Nesoenas > Nesoenas mayeri. The sequence goes on along the minus strand of NC_137544.1, from coordinate 47,119,951 downwards.
CTAGTACCAGTTCTGCTGCCGCAAAGACTACCATGTACTGACATCTTTGAATTAGATTGTCTGTATTTTTTTTGACATACTCTTTATCTCACACAAAAAGCCTTCCACTGCTTTCATTCACCAGCATGAAAGGCATTTTTGAAGATGATTTTTAACTAGTTGGCTGATGACTATTTGCAATAAATACCTCATTAAAGGCTTAGCACTTTTACACAGGTTGAGTGCAGCTTTTCCCTCTGCCTTCCATCTTTTCCTGTGATGCCTCTTGATATTCAAGCTGCTTGAATGCTTATTGGTTTGAATAGTCCCAGTTACACTGCTCACTGAAATGAATCCTTGGCTCCTGCCCTGTTGCTGAGGCACGTTAAGGCCCCATGGGCCAGGCCTGGCCCTGTGAACGGCACATCATTAGGCAGGTGCGAGCATCAATGTGTGTGGAGCACAAAGCCACCAGCATCACTTCCCCAGACCTGGAGAAGGTCCAGCTTGCTTTCAGCCAGCATCAGAAAGTTGGTTGGAAAGAAGAGCTGCCCATTGCCAATGATAAGGACAACAGGAGGCAGGAAAGTTCCACCTGGCTGGAGGAAGAAGCGAAGTGGTGTTGGCCAGCTGGGAGGTGGTGGTGGAACAAACAAAACCAGCAGTGAGGGAAGGCCAGGCTTGTAAGCCTACATTAAGCGTTGTGAGAAAATCAACATGGCAACTGGCATTGCAATGTTTACAGCATCATCCTTCATACCAAAATACGTGCAATAACGCAGGGCAGATTCACACATGGATGCACAAGCATGAGTTTAGAGTAATGACTGTAGCTTCTGTGGGGCTACTGCATACTTCTACCGGTGGGAATGAGATCAGATTTTGGCTCTGGGTCTCTGTTTCCAAACAGTGTGAAGGATGAGAGCAGAACACTTTCTATCCAGCTGGAAAGTGGCAGCCTTAAATCAGGCCACAAAATAGCACAACTCCTGCTCACACTTTCTTTTTTTTTTAATGCTGCTCTGAGCTCCCTTCCAACTCCTCAGCATTAGCTTCCAAGGCTAGTGAAGCATGTACAAGGCTTTTGTGATGTATGTGCAGCTATCAGTTTTTGTATTGCTAATTGGGCTCAAAGTGTGTTAGCTTTGATTTTTTTAAAGTTCTGTAATTTGCTAGATAAGCCTCAGTTTCTGCAGCAGCTGTATAAGTAGGGCTGCTTTCTTCACATCTTGCAGGTATTTTACATTCCTTTTTACACATCTACTATATATTAATCTCACCCTCCTGGAAAGGTGAATGATGTCTTTCCTGGTACTGTACAACCTTAGGAACAGACATTTTGCAGGGGACATCAGATATCAAGTGACTATACAGTTATTTTGATTTTTTCAAGCATATACAAAATCTGCCATCAGAGAAAAAAACAATCAGGAGTTCAAACTCGCACTGTCTTGCATTCTGTCACTCCCAAATTTATTACAACCTCTGCCACTTACTACTCACCACATCTCACATCATTAGAAAAGTGCATCTGTGACTGCTCTTGTTCAGATCCCACAGGAGCTAACAGGAGCCTGTCCAGCCCATGACACAGACTTCTCCTCTGTGACTGCTCCCAAAACCAAGAAATCAGCTTGCATACACTAGCTCACCAGGCTTCCTTCACCTGCCAGTGTGTGTATTAAAAACAGGATGTAAATAATGAGATTTCTTTGTCAATAAAAATGTGCTGTCGTGATGATATTATGGTTTTGAATGATGCTGACTTCAGTCTTCGGTCTTATGTCTTGATATGAGGTGTATATAAGGGTGATGTATTTTGAAAGTCCTTGGCTCAGACTGTCTGACTTGTTTTCATCGTTCTACCTGGTTTTACTCCAGCCAGCACTGCCACGCTTATGTCACCAGGCTTCCGCTTTCTTCCTGATGTCAAAAGGCAGCTGGGTTGATTTCACTGGCAGTATAAAATTTGTTAGCAGCAGACCCACAGGCTGTGGCACAAGTGATGCTGCCTGGGTGTCCCCTTGGAAAGAGAAGACTGTCAGCTCCCTTCAGGGCATCTACCACCATCCTCCAATGATGTCTCCTGCCCCATCCCCAGCACTCACCACCACCCGGCTTTCCAGGGTGTTTCCATCATGTCCTGCTGTGTAATTCTTCCTAGCTTCTTCGTTTCAGACACTGATATAAATCTAGACCATCCCCACCAGAGTCAGCGAGAGGGTACTGATGTCACAGCCACTGGTTGGGACTTCTGTATTCATTGTTTACACATCTTTGGCTTAGTACTGTTTTGTATTGCTTTCTTTCAATGAGAGAGAAACAAAAAGGCACCTTACCCTGTGACCACCTCAAGGTCCCAATGCAGTGATGTGGTTCTGTGCTATTTGATGTCAAGCGCACCCTTGAGCATTGTTTCACAGAATCACAGAATGGTTGGGGTTGGAAGGGACCTCTGGAGATCATCTAGTCCAACCCACCTGCTAAAGCAAATTCACCTAGAGCAGGTTGCACGGGATTTCAAGTCACTCAAGGTGCTTTTCTGAACCTAGGTAATTTCTAATTCTCTGAAGCCTGAATAATTCTTTCATGTAATGTTCATTCTACTGTCTGTTCATTTTACTTAGCACAATGTTACAGCATTACTTTGTTTTTCTATCATTGTCAGGAGGTGCTAAACCATTTGGGGTTACAGAAACAGCTTAGATGCCTACAACTTTTCTTAATGCAAGCCTTCTCCATTTTCGATCAAGAATTCTTCCTAAAGATGACATTTAGGATGTATTATCAATTATGCCAGGGTTACCATATGATGCTAACAATAATCAGGGAAAAGACATCTGCCCCTTAGTTCCGCTTATTGGAAAAGCAATGTAAATCCTTTAATACTTTGTTGTTTCTCAGCTGTCAAAACCTCCCCTAATAAATCATCTCCAACAGTGAACATTGTATTATATTGAATAGTTTTGTATTCACTTTGCAAATATGCAAACAAGGGAGGGCTGAGGTAAAATGAATGTGGAACTTATGGGTGAGAATAACACGCGAATAAAATGCCTGGAGTCCCGGGAGCAGCATGATTATGACAAACAGTGTATTAGTATTGCTCTCACCCTGTCTCAGAGGGTTTTATTGAAGTGATTTGTCTTCAGCTGTGGAGGTGTGTGCCTTTCTATGTGCACGTACGCACAAGTCTGATGTACACACACATATATGCACCCGCCCACCATCTGTACACCTCGTACACATTCACACATCCAAGCAAAATAATAACCATCAATTTAGCATGTTCTGTATGGGTGGGTCCAACATATTCATTCTTAATATGTACAGTGTTTCAATACATACGCAAACATTTAAAAAATGTAGTGTCAAACTGTGATTGCTTTTTTATTTCTTCAGACATTGTTTTCTATTATTTGTAACTTATTCCTTCCAGTGTATTCTCTGTCACTATTTAGAGGCATGTTTTAATGTATAGCTGTATATTGCCTGTTCTGTGTGCTGTATGCTACTGTTTGCATCTTAATTAAACTGAGTATTACTGGTCTAATCATTTTTACTTTTGTAAAACAGACTTTTTGCTTGGTTTCACAATTTGATGCAGTACGTTTAAGAATGTAGCATAGAAAGGGACCAGCTGTGATAAAGCAGAAAGGTCCCAAATCTTCAGATTTACGTTTCATAGAAAAAGACTACTTTCTTTTACTATTGCAAAATTATTTCTGTATTTTTAATAAAGAATTGAATTTACTTGGTTCTATGTACGTTTTATCTAATAAACGGTATTTTTTAAATGACTGCCTGATCTCAGTCTTTACACACCTGCAGTGTTCATGGACACACACAGCATTTTTACATACCAAATACCCTATGGTCGAGCCTGCAGCTCTGCTAATGCCAGAATTACCTCCTATCCTGACCAATGCAAAGCTAATCTCACATTTTTATTCACATTTCTCTGCTATGCAAATACGAGATGGATACTGAGGTGTCAGACTGCTGATAAATCCCCACTGCAATACATTAGCATCAGTGCTTATTTGTAGGATAAGCAGTTTCTTTGGTTCTCCACTGAATTACAGGTAGAGTGTCAATTTGAAGCCAGGGTACAACACACGGGCAGACTCCTAATCCCTCAGGCTGCATTTGCACGGGCAGACCCTGCTCGCATTTATGCTGATGTAAATCTGAAGTGGCTCAGCTGAAGTCATTACTGTTATTCTGGATATACACTGGGGAGAAAACAAGAGCAAAATTTCTCCCAAGACCATAATATTTCAAGGTTGATCTGCCCACTTTACATGCTGGTAGCCAGTGTAACACTCTAGCTATGTCTCAATAAAAAGCCTGAAAAAAAGCCAAGAAAACCTCAGCTCAACTACTATTAAAAAACTTCCCCTACAAAATAAGAAATGCTTTCCCTATAATGTAGAGTTGGCTCTAGCCATCCAAGAAATACATTGCATTGAATGATTCCCCTCTTTTTTGCCCTTTAATTATGCTTTCCTCTATGATGCTATCAACAGTACAGCATGATGAAGTTTCCCTTGAAGTCAATTTCCCATCCATGTCAATGAAAATGAGAATACACCCCTGGATAATAGTCTCTGGGTGCTATCTTCTTATTGCTCTCTGTAATCGGATAGAAATCAGCTGCAGAACCTAATGTTAAAGAAAAGGTATACAAACATATCCAAGAGACTTTACTGAAGAAAAGTGGGGTCAGGTCACCCCTTGATTTGATTGACTTCGGCCCCTCTTTATGAATTCTGAATTTAAGGTAGACTTTAAATAAATGTTTTAAAGCTATGAAACCAGGCTCTGAATGACTTCAGACGCTAAGACCAAAAATGAAAGCTTGTGAGATATGTAGCAACACATCTGCTGTTCATCCCCAGCTGTGGCTTGTCTCTTCTGCCTCCATTCAAGGGACAGGAGAAAGAGCAGAAAAGTGCATTTCCTGGGTGCTGAGCAAAGTCAAGCATGAAGTCCTGGGCCAGCTCCTGCTGACGACTGCAGAATCCTCTCTCCTGGCATGACTGCTCACATCCCCGGAGGGTCACTGCGTTAGGACCCAGTTCATACATCAAGCCTGACCTCAGCCATATACCTCCCTTGTGCCACTAAACAACCAGCTGCAGCACTTTGGCTCTTCTGACTAGGAGAAATTTGCCTTTTTTTTTCACCAGACAGTTCTTTTATCTCCAGACTTTAAAGCCAGAGGAAGTTTTCCTTCAGACTGAATATATTTAGAAGCTGTCTGAAGTCATTTAGAGCCTGGTTTCTGAGGTGAAGTGATTTAACTTCATTGTTGGTTTATGTGTCTGCGAAGTTCTCCATCGCCTTGGTTTGAAGCTCAGACACTGTCTGTAATAAATACTGGGGGGAGGGAGAAAGTTCCTTCCTTTGATTATACGACGTCTATAGCATAGACTCGACTTCAGGAAGTCAGCATCGATCTTGAAGACCACTGGATGATGTGGATCATGCTGCAGTTTCATTTACTATTCTGTCTAAAGGTCCCAGTTGGCACTCACGTCCCAGCTCCATAAGGAATCATGCATGGAAATAAGCCACCAGCATTCCTGCCTTGCACAGTTCACAGACCAGAACTTAGATCTCAGGGAACAGATGAATATATATATCTATATGCATATATATACATGTTTATATAAATATATATATATGTATATAGAGACAGAGAAACAACGTATTTGCCAAAACTGCTAGTGCAAAGAAAAAAAATAATAATATATTGGATGCACACTATAATAGTTCTGCACATATAGCAAGCTCCTCTCTTCCCCTAATTACTTGGTGTGATGGCAACAGTAGCCTGACTGTTCTCCCCCATGTAAGAACTCACTCTGTGTAAGAGCAGTCATTCCCTTGCTCATACAGCTGTTACTCTCACATATCTGCCAAGAACCTGTGGTGCAAGAGAGGGGATGTGGCAGGTGATGGAGTTTTATGCAGCACCCTGAACAGACTGTTTATCTGGTATGACCAGACAAAAGGGGGTGTAATATGACTGGGGTGTTTCGGCCTGTTCAGATCCCTGCCCACCTTTGCCATGGTCATTTACACTGAACACGCCTGAAAAGGATTTTTTTTTACTGTATTTTAATGAAAACTTTTGGTTAAAAATTACGTTCAGGCAAGATGAGTTATTAAGCTGGAAGAAGCTATTGGGAGACAGGAGTCGCTTCCCATGCCTGTGACGCACTCTGCACATCCAGGAGAAGGATCAGAGAGCTCCAGTTTAACAGGGATTCACTCTGGAGGCAACCATGCGCACTTTTCCAACCCTGTAAATAATTTCAAGATCTGTCTGTGCGAGAGCTCTTGGGTGGGAAAAAAAAAAAGCAACCTCCATTCATGCTCTGGCAATGAAACTCATTCTGATGAACACATCTATCTGCCAATGACATCTTGACTGCACATATGCCACCGACTGCTGAGTAGGACTTTCCTTCCCAGCTGCGTGCAGACCACTGTGACATCTGGCACAGCAGCTAAGAGGTAGAACATACATATCCTTTCTAGACTTGCTCAGTGCCCTGCTAGTGCCTAGAGAGCAGGAAGAAGAAAGACACAACCTGAGCAGGGGTGGAGAGCTCAGTCTAATGGACAGGGTGGCAGAAGAATGGACAAAAGCCTGGAGATAAATGAGAGACTGGGAGCTGGTGGAAGGCTAATGGTATTCCTTGGGACTGGAAGAAAATAGGAACGACAGGAATTGTAAGCAAAATGGGAAAAGTCTGAAACAAAGAAACAAAAACAAAACAAAGAAAAGAGAAGAAAATGTTGGACAAGCAGGTGAGAGGAGACCGTGATGGTCTGAGTGAATGAGATGCTGGAGGCAGGAGGGTAAAGCACATACTCTAAACCCAGCAATGACTGTGCAGACTGGGACTGACTGTAGGGACCTGAAGCGCCGGTGAAGAGCAGCAACCGTGGCAGTGCAGGCTCCCCCCGCCAGCATTTCGGGGCGGCTGCAGCAGGAATTTGAGCCCTGCCACCCTGCAAACACACAGCGCCCATGCCGGTGTGCACGGAGGGGGCCGGGAGCACAGGTAACCCCCAGGGCATTACCAGCCTCCCCGCCCTCCCCAGCACTCCTCTCTCAGCTTTTCATCCCCATTTTCAATTTCTCCATTTCTCTCTTTCATTCATTTTTATCCCTCTGGCTTTTCAAGCGGATGGAAGCTCTTTGTTCAAAAATAAGCCATCTTTTGAAATAGTGTTACTTCTCTCCTTGAACTTTTCCCTGTGAATGACTTGACATTAAGCTGATAGTTGCTCTTAACTAATTGTTAACCTATTAGTTGAGACCATAAAAATTATTGAAAGGCCAAGGCTAAAGCTGTTTAAATGAGAAATATTTCTACAGAACTCCCCGGAGATGAAATAAAAAAGCTCCTGCCGACAGAGCGGCTGCCAGTTTCAGACTAACGGGTTTGAAGATGATGTTTTGCTAACAGCAGTTAATCAGTAAATTCCCATTACTAATAAGGCTATCACTCTTGGCTGAAGCTGCAAATTACATGTTATTTTTCTCAGTGCTGAAGATAAAGCGTTCTTTAAATTTTGCATCTGCAAATGTAATGTTTAGCACAAAACACCATCAGGAAAAAAAGAGGAAAATTGAAAAACTGTCAAATACATTCAGCATCAATTTACTTCTCTGTCACTAAAATTACATATCTTTTTTGTTCCAGTATTTATTACCACCTTGAAATTTATATTTAGGAGGGGAATAGAAACCTAGAGGGCTGAGTTTTGATCTCAGACACACTGTTCCTGTCTGAAAGGCATCCTAAAGTCAGACATAGCCCATTGTAAGTGAAATCAGAATGTGGCCCAGTCACTTAGGACAAAATTAAAAAGCAAACAACCCCAAAAGTTTCATTATAAAGTTGCATCATGATTGTCAGCCAGATCTTTTGCTCACATTGCAAACCTGGCTTCCTTCCACTGATGCAATTGTCATTCCAAATTCCAGCTCTCTCACTAGAGAGCAGGATTTTTGCCATCAGTGTCCAAACAAGAGCACAAGAATGTGTTTTATTATGGTTAGAAAGCCGGAGGTGCTCCTTGATTACCAGTCCCCTCTGTATTGCTTTCCTTGTCCCATACACAGCCAATTCAGAATCCAGCCAGTTGCTTGGAAATGGAAGATGAAAAGCACCAATAGCAGGGTTTTTTTTTCCAGTATAAAATGTTCTTTATCTACATGTCCAGGGATAGCTATACATAACTCAGCTGCTTTAGGCAAAGCTCCTTCCTCTAGTGCCAAATGATCTTTGCAGGGATGCATCAGCATCACTTCTGCTGACCACTTAATACAAAAGTGCCTACACATCTGGCACCCCTCCATGACCTCCAGCAGCATCTCCAGACATACTCAGTTGTTGGTAAGAGCGGGATTCTGCCCTGCGCTCCTAATTCTGCATAGAGACAAATGCACACAACCAGACAGACACATGCCAGCCCTGCAGCACCGACCATGGGTCCCACTTTGCCCTGGTGGATGTTGTTTTGACTGTGGAGCACATTGTTCAGCCTCTGTGAGGCGGGGGGGATGCAGGCAGGCAATCCTCAGTATTGGTGACATTGGGGGGTTTTCCTGGTGACCTCTAGGTGCTACTAGGGTTGTGCTCAGGACCAAAAACCCCTTTTTTTCCAAATCTGCAGGGCAGACCCTTTCTGGAGCATACACAGAGCCATGGCCCCCTGGGGAAGGAGAGATGGTGTAATGGCGTTCAGGCAGCAGACAGGAAATCTTGTGCTTCGGTCCAAGGGAAGCTTAATCCCTCATGGATAAAAAGCTGAAAGACAACAGTTGTTTTGAAGAAAAAGCATATATGGCCCAGGAGAATATAAAATATGCCATGCATGACATGGTATCCTCGCTGTGGCGAGTGGTGCCTGTCAGAAGTTGAGAAGGGCTCAGGACCAGAGGATCTGAGCCTGATACCAAAGTGCCTTTTGAATCCCTGGCGCTGTGTTTTCTTGGCACTGAAAAACTTGCCTGTGAATTTCTCAGTCAAGATGATGCCGGCTGGTGATGTCTGGTGTTTTCTTCATCACTTGCCTTTCTGTTAACACATCTTCTGCTTTCTCTGGTATGTCTTAGAGCTATGTACAGTTTCCTGTTGGGTGGAACTCTGTATTTTTTGGCCGTGCTCTACTTTCTACATTTTCTGCACATATTTTCCCACTTTCGCTTACACCTCTGTATCTTTCCTTCCACTAACCTTGTTCTAACCATTAAGTCCCTTGCCGTGCTCTCCTCAGCTAGACCAGCTTGGTTCTTCTCTTGCAACTTTGTATTTTCCACCAGAAAAATCTGCTTCCAGGTGGATCCTTCTTTCAGGATCTCTGTAGATAGGAAACAGGACCAAAATGGGAAATATTGACAGGCATTAAATTCGGGTTCCAGGCAGCAAGTCTAGAAAGCTAGGAACTCACTTTCTGTCACACCTGTACAACATGAAAGGCTCTACGTGGCCTCAGAGCAGGCCAGCAACCTCCACTGCAGTTCTTAATTTTTCTGCTCCTGATAGCCAGGATGTTCCCTCAGCCACGTTACCTCAGCTTTGCCTCAGTCCAACTACCCACAAAGGGGAGTTAATAACAATTCTTCTCTTGATGAGTAATTTTACATGTTATTTCTCAGGTGCTGGCATCCATCTGAAGTCTCAGCTGCTGTAAGCTTAAAACAAGTCACAGTGAAGTAGTACAAGTTGTCTTATATAGACACCCATACATATATACACATATATACATACATACACACACATAAACGTCTGTCTGCACCCAGCCCCTGAGCAGTTGCCACCACATACAGCAAACTGTGCATCCCAGAGAGACAGGAGATAAGCCTGGTTTGTATTTGAAGTCCTTCCTGAGCACCTTGGAAGTGATCTACAAGGTGTTCACCTTCCCCACACCGCTGCCTCCACGTGTTGCACTGACAGAGCTTCAGTCGGATGCACACCAGTGAAATTCTTTCCAGCTTGGCTTCCTGAGGAAGGGACAGTGTCTCCCTGTCTATCTCCTTTTGACCTTCTCCCTGATAGCCCTTAGACCAGTTGACACCAGAGGGTAGAGGCTCAGGGATGCTGAGACCCTTCAAGTTTTACTCATGGAGATCCCATGCCAACACAACAGCCTTTCTCTGTGAGGGAGCCGGCCTTGCTGTTGTTATGACTGATGTCTCCATTGCCATAAACACCTACTTGTACATTAGGGACAAGGGTCCCAAACTGTGATCCTCAGAGTTTTCTTTTAATGTCACCTCCACAAAAAGGTGACATAAGGACATCAGTTGTCACCAGGGTAGTTCTCTGGAAAGCCCAAGAGCTTGGTCTTGGGCATGGGCAGCAGATCCTAAGCCCTCAAGACAGTGGGACTCTGCACCTTAATCATACTTGCAGGATACACAAAATAAGCATCCTTCTGGCTTATCTCACCTTCAGGGCCTGGTCTGCCAGCTTTTTAAAATTTTTCTCCTCAGAGATGTAGATTTTAATCACCTCATTGGGACTGAAAATTTATTCTGTCTTATTCCACACCTCAGCATGCCATCTAGCCATCAACCTGACAAATCAAAGACCTGTCACCAGGTTGTCTTTCAGAAAGACCAGGCTTTTAAACCACCAGGGTTTGGCCTTTCATTCCAGAAGGTTTAGGGCTGTGAATCCTGATAGAAATAGAGCACCTCCCTCAGTACACAGACTTCATCCACCCTGGGGGATGGAGGAGGGGCACAAAATTTAAGATGAGCCCTTGTCTGTAATGTTTTCTATCAGGCAGCTTCAGGTGATCTCCGCCTTCACTTACCCACAAACTGAAGGGATGCCAGGATCTAGTGCAGTGACTAGGCACACAAAGCCAGATCTTACAGTTTGGGGTATTGATATGAAATGGATGGTTTACAAATCTCGTCCTGAGTAGTTAGCAGAGACAGTTAAGCCCAGTGGGAGCTGGGAGAAAGCCCTCATCTGAAAACAACAGTGACAGCGGACTGCAGGGATGGTGGAGGGAGGAAGAGGAGAGTTTTTCTCCGTTTTTTTCTTTCCCAGATTTCCATATCTTGATTTTCCATTTCCACACATGAAGCTGTCTGTCTCCTATGCTTTAATTACCCAGTTAGAAGTATTTCAACTTGGTCTTGATTTTATTGACTTGGGTGTTTTTGTTGGCTCCACCATCAGTCATGAGCAGGGACTGAGAATGGGTCCTCCACAGTCAAAATTATGTCCCATTACTTGCCTGTGTGCAAGAAGTATCACTAATAGACATGGGCAGCAGTGGGCTTCAGTCTTCTCCAGAGAAAAACTACCCAAAAGAGGATGCAAACATCCAAGCCAATGTGTCATATAAGAAGAAAAAACAACCTCCATTAGAGCAAATGGATTACTCTGGTTTTCCTTTTGTGGTTACTGGAAATGTTAATGAGATGACTGGTTGTTTCTTTTGCAGAGAACTGTGAAGCGTGGGTTTTCAAATGCGAACTGGTTCGTTTTAAGCCAACTGTATAGCTCCATACACCAGCTGCAGAGACCTAGAACTGCAACCCTTGTTTAGCTCAGAAACAATTTCAAATGAGCAATCTGGAGAAGAGACTCTCCAGTTTAAGAAGTAAACTGAATCTAAAAGCATTATTAATTGCTGCAGCTTATTTAGCTTCAGATTTCTCTGCTTTGCCACTTCCAGACCCACCCCAGCAGAGTCCAGCACAGCAGAGGCCTCCAAATTTCTCCAGAGCTATGCTCAGGCGATGAAAATAGTCACCAGGCTGACAGCAAAGGTGCACTGGGGGAAGAGTCCTGCTGGTGAAAGGAACCGCCCAGGCCCCTGCTCAGTGGGTTCGGGGTGGGTTTCAGGTCACAGAGACATCATCAAGCCTGGAGTTGTGGAGAGAGAGCAGAGGGAGCAGGAGGAGGTTGCTCAGGGCTGAGCAGCACAAGGCAGGCAGCGCTGCCATGAAGACACCCTGAGCTGAAGTGAAGAACACAGCAAAAAGTCCAAGTAAAACTCAGCTGGATCTCTTAACATACAAAAATTATTTGGAGATTCATCCAAAATTCAAAGTGTCAGTAATTTCTGAGGTTGCAATAGTACTCTTTGCTTTTATTAACTTTTGTTTTCTTAAATTATCACCTCTGCCTGGATGCTGCCATTTCAAAAAGAGCAGAACAATTTCTTTCTTTCTTCTTTCTGTTTTTTTTTTTTTTTTTCTTTTTTCCCTGCCACTTTCCAAAAAACCCTTCACGTCCAGCTAGAGAGGAGGCCTGGAAAATTTCAGCCTTCTAGGTGAAACTTTTGGATAGTTGCAACCAAGTGAAAACAGGGACATATAACATAATGGAAACACTTTGGCAGTCTTAGCTGTAGCTGTCACCAACACTCCAGCCTTAATGAAAACTTTCCTGAAGTAAGGCTGGGGTAAATGCATTAACCCAGTGCGGACCTTTCCTGACCTCACAGTGGTTTCCAGGCAGGCTGAGCACCCAAAAAGGGAGAGGGGTGCTAAGGCAATAGCAGGGACACCCTGGTGACTCTCATATTTGATGTTGTGCTGGCTCCAGAATGTTGGGAGACAGCACCTGTCTTCTCCTTGCAGCCACCTGATGGAGGCTTCCTGGACACAAGGTTAATATGCACCAGTCAGGCTTTCACCTGCATACTGGAAGGCGCTTACATGTGTAAATCAGAAGGCTATTGCCGGCCAGGGTTTCATCAACTTGCCTGGAGATGAGATGGCATGACAGCTTGCCCAGGACAAGAGCTTTCTGTATTCCCAGTTCACAGAAAATCCTGTCTGGTGCCCCTCAAGCACCAGCAGTGCTGCTCTGGACATCTTCCCTGGACCTGCCGTCCCACTGCCCACCAAGTTTCTAAGGAAAAGCACACTCAGCCTCACCCAACAGGAGACAGAGATGTTGTGTGCTAAACCACTGGACTCCCAGCAAAGATGGAGACCCAGATAAACAGCCCTTGGTTCCCAGCTCAGCCTCTCTCATGGGGCAGCCAAGAAGGAAAGGGTGCACCAGGGCTTCCCACACCACAGCCAAGGAGACAGAGCTGCACCATGTTGGGGCCAGCACTCCCCCAGAGTGGGGAGAGGGCTGCAGAGCCTTTGGGAGCACCCTTGGCCCCTAAAAGCTCTGCATTTGCTCTAGATGCCCATCTGGCATTTCTAAGAAAGGTTCATAGTGTATTATCTGTTGTGTTGACTGATTTGTAGAGCCAAATTGTGCTTTAGATTATACCCCACCGGCAATCCACACCAACAGTATGGTCTTGAAACTCTACAACACTATTCCAGTGGCTTCCAGTGACAGCAAAACCCAATCAGTGTTTTACTCAACATCGCTTGAGACTCCCTTACCTGTGAGTCTCATTCAGATAAAACCTAGATGTTGGATTACTATTTCTCATTTTAAATCATTAGTTTTCAGTCCAGACTTTTACAGTGTTTCAATGCTGCTCAACTTGAAGCTTTCAAATAAAAGGGCTTTCCTCATTACTTTCTTATTATGCATCTAATTGTCTTATAATGTGCCTAATTTCAAAAGAGGCCTGAAGGCTGACTCTGAAGAGAACTAGCACACTTTCCTACTGGTGAAGTGCCTGAGAGGTGAAAGACCCCTGTCACCAACTTGCCCAAGTGATGGGCTCCCCCATGAAGATGCTGAGAACCCTTTCTTCTCTTGGGGTCATTTCTCCACCCACACATTGCATAGGGTTCTGTTGCCCAGTCTTCAGGGACCACAGCAGGACACCCACAGTATCACAGCTAGAGGGGATGCCATTACAAAGCTGGAGTAGGCAGGCACAGTCCTGAGCTGAAGGAGACCTGAGCAGCCACTACCACTAATTTCTGGTCTCCCCACCATCAGAACATTAAATTTTGTGCCAGAACAAAAGGGCTGCAATGCAGGCACAGAGCAATCTGTACACTCACCACAGCCCTAGGGCAACCATTGCGGCCAAAGTAAAAGCAGGCCTGTTTTTTTTAAACCAGGTAGCTGGCAAATTACCATCTTGTCACCATGGACTGGTAACCATGGATGCAATTCCTGACCCTGTTAATGAAAGGCAGAGCAGAAGGAAATACTGTCCTTTAGGCCCTTGGGCCCCTGAGCATCACTGAGGTCTGAGGTTGTTTGGTTATATTTTCACATGTGCATGTACTATATATTACCTGTATATCCATGTAACTCTTGTATCTCTATCATGGTCTTGCATCTCTGTCTCATCAACAGATGAATATTGACCTACATCAATATACATATATTTTTTGGTGTCTGTCAGTCAGGAGTGAGTCAGACTCATGGTGACAGCTGCTAATTTTGCTCTGTAAATGCAATTGATCATTGATTTGGAAGAAAGCAGTAAAAAATGATTGTTTGTGTGTTCTTCCTCCTCTCCTCTTAGAAGAGGGAGGTTTCTGGCCCCATAGCTTGCCCGACAAACAGTTGATTTTGCATCCAGCATAACTGAGGCATGGAAAAGAACAGGTAAATGTTCCTCTAACAGCAAATCCACCACTGGCAGTGAAAGTTTCTGTTGTGTCAGAAGTTGCTTGACACAAGGCTGCTGCGTCCCCCACTTCACTGCTCATTTCTGCCTCCTCTCCTCCTCCAAATCCCTTCCTCCCTCAGGAGGAACCAAACAGCCACAGCCATTTCTGCAGAGCTAGTCCAAGTCAGGGATAAAAGCTTCCAGGAAGGCTAGGAACAAGCAGCTGGGGCTGCTGGCAGAGGTTAGAGGGAAATTTTAAATACAAATAATAAAAAACAGTTATTATTCGTAAAAGGCTGACTGGCTACTGTTTAACTACCCTACCTGTGACTAGGATTATATTAATATTAAAACCAGGAACATCAGTGATGGTATGTGCCTGGAAAACATTACATTTAAGCACAAAGGCTCTTAAAGGATCAGCTCACAACATCTCTCTGACATACAGCTATCGGGCCACTCAGAGTACCTAAATATATGAAGCACTTGAAAGGACACATACTGTAATTACAGGGATATACAGATATGCACAGGTTTCAACCTTCAGAGCAATAAATCTTTGCTAGGTAGATAAATCTTTGCTTGGTAAGAGAGGACTCTTGCAGCTGGTTTCTGTAAAGTAAATGTGCTCTTACATTAATAAGCTTTAATAGTGAACAGTTCAATTTATTTTGGTGGAGCTTCTTGCAAAAGAGAAGATTGCAAGGTTTCTTCAGAAAAAAATCTGACTGGGACACATTTTTTTCAGTGTATTTCAGGCACTTTTGCAGTAAAACTTACCAGCTTTTCCAAAACGAGGGTTCAGTGTGTTTCTTTTTCGGTTTTAAACCAGTGATCTATGGCAGACAGCATTTTTCTATGGAGTAGTCCTTGACACACTCCTATCAGGATATGTATGATGTTTTTACTATTACACAAGGGAATAACTGTGCCACTACCATTCTTACTTGTGTCCCGCATTTAATGCACTGATGGGTTAAAAAGAAGTGCACAAGGCTCATAAAATGCCAAAAACTGAGTGTAAGTATGTTCAGAGTTTTCCACTGTATAGTCAAAGGACTGAACTGATCTGATTTTCATCCATGTAAGTAGTTGCCTTACCCATAGCAGAATTGCCTAGAAGCTCCAAGTCCATTTCAGACTGTAACATCTCCCTGATCAACACTCAGTGGGAGCATCAGAAGAAGATGCAAAGACCACAGATATATGCAGAAGTTTTGCCAGGCACTACCAGCTAACAGCTGGCTTGTGCTCTGGAAAACTGAACTCTGAATGTTCTTCCCTCTATAAACATATGTCTTTCTTTTAAAAATTCCTCTGGCTCCAAAGTTCTGTGACAATATTATCCTCAGGTTAATACAGAATGTTTAAAAATCCTTGTACAGGTTTTTAAATCTATTTCCATATTGTGAGGTGCAGGAAGTTGTACTTTACCTCTTCTCACATCCCATTATTTTGCACAACTTTATTCCTCATCCTTTGACCCCTCTCTTTGCATGGAAACCTGTTCATGCTTCCCATCAATTTTGTTACCCATCTCTGTTACTCATTTATTTCTTCCACAGTTATGTTCAGGTAAGCAGGTCTAGCTCAACAGCATCATGGACTTACTATTTCCTGCTTTTCCCTTGCCAGTCTATGTGCAGGGGATGCCATTCATCTTGCCGTTGTGCCAAGGGGCTCTTTGGCGCTAGGATTGCCTCGTCCTACTCTTTAGACAGTCTGTGACCCTGAGAGGCTTAGTCACTAGTAGGGGTTATTTAGGCAACATAATTAACCATTAACCAGCTGAATCCTCCAACTCTAACCAAACTCAGCAGAGCTTAATTCAAGCTCAGTGAGGTTTGGGAAGCTTGATGGCTTGCAGGATTGACTCTTTTTTTCTCTGAAATACCTTCCCAATTAAGCAAGAGTTCAGAAGAGGCGATGGGATTCAGATCATTGTAGGTGACAGTCTTCTGAGGAAAGGGCCGGAGGGAATAGTCCACTCTCTCACTTGAGCAATGAGGTGACTCCTCTGGAGCCCACTCCATTTAGTGCCCTATTAGTATTCTGACACACCGTTCATCCTGTAATAAATTACCTTGTTGCGGGTGCCTTTACTAACTGTCATAAGCATGGATGGGGCATTAGCAGGCCATTCATTAGCCCTGATCTGTCCCAGCACTCTGAAGCTACTCACAGCTGCTGAGGAAGGGTGTCTTCTATATGGGACAGAGTCTCCCCTAGAAACGTCCACAAACATGCACACACCTTCATGAATGTGGCCACAACATCATTTTCCCCAGTGCCACTCCCAGAGCAAGATCAGACGCGTTTCTCCCCTTTGTCAGGAAAAGTTAGGAAGAGCCATGAAGCTAACAGGACTGTCATGGACGGAGACTGGACAGGCAATCAGGGTGAGATCTGGAAGACAAAAGTGTTTTGAAGAAACAGCATCACCATTTTTCACCCCAAATCTTTCTTGTACTCTTTTTGGAAAGGATTCCTGGAGAAAAAAAATGCAGAAAAGTGTTCCATCTGACCTATTGGGAACACCATTTAATGAATTAACTTTTTTTTTTTCCCCCTCTCTCTCTGGTATTTAGCTAATTAATTTTAATGAAGTGAATTAACAGTAAAATTAATTATTTGTAATAAAGTCAATTTCATGTCATAGACATTTAAAGCAGGAGTACAGCTAAATATAAAGAAACTTTACAGAAGTTTTTAAAGATAGAGTCCCAAAGAAGTAAGCAGGAACTGCTGTTTAAAGATCTACACTTACTTCCTTTGTGATCTTACTAGGGATGCAGTAATAACTGTTTTTCTCTGTTCACAGTTGAAATAATAATCATTTGGACATGAAGAAATACTCATTTTGAGTTTATTTTTGTCTTTCAAGTTGCGTTCTACATCCAATTTAAGTTAATTCTGATCCTAAAGTGGAATTTCTTCTTTTAATTTCTCTCTTTAAGGTTGTGGTGCCTTGCACACCCCACCTGACTCAGGCTACGCTATAAAGAGGCTTATTATACATCTTCTTTGGTTTTGTTTTTGTTTCTATGGAATATCATCTTTTTATTTGAGAAAAGGAAATTTCTTCAGTGAGCCATTCTTTGTGCATAAATGCTTTAGAGAACAGAGCATAAAAGCAGTTACATAGAAGGGTGATTCACTGCTGGAAATCTTACTGTTAACTGCAATGGGGTCGCCTCTGCCAAAAGCATCATCTCAGCTCTGCTGCTATAACAGACCATGCAGCGGGGAAGCAGCCTCCGGACCCTGTTCTGCAACTATAAAACAAAAGGAGAACCACGGAGAGATGAGTTTGAAATTATGGGGGAATCAACAGATCTAATCCAAGAAATTATCACATGCAAATGATTCTTTGGACCAGATAAAAACTCTCAGACTGGGGCTGTTTCATTTAAAATGTGCTCTGCTTTCCTTTCCAAAGCATTTTCTGAGGCATTGTTTAGCCACTCAGTCCTCCAAAAGGGCAGCCACAGGTTTACTCACAGCAGAGGTAAATGTCAATCTACAATGAACTTCAGAATTCATAATGAAGAACAGTTGAGAAATCAGCTTCCTGCTCTTTACCTAGGGAATGAGGAACAGTGCTTTGGGACCTGGCTCCTCACTCAGCACCATAAATAACTGCACACAGCAGAAGGGGGAAAAAAGCTTTTTAATTTATTTCCATGAGTTAAGCACATACTTTAGGAATAAGTGAATCACTCTGTTGTGTCCCATCTCCTACCAATAAAAGGGGGCTTATTTTAAGTATGATGCATGCTGCTCTACAACGGAGCCACTCAATTTTTACAAAGAACCATTGGATCATGTTAGTAAAGTCCACCAGCACGGTGATTCCAGGTTTGTTGGAGCTGTCAGGTCCTGTGTGCTGCCTTCCCACTGGGGAATCACTGCTTGGAGAGCAAGAAACCAGCAGGACTGCCCACAGGAAGGATTGCCCACAGAACCAGAGGCATCACCCGGTTGGGACCTCGGTGAGATGATCTCGTTTGGAGACCAAGATCTGCTATCAGTGCAGTGCTGCAAGAAGTTCAGTTGCTCACAGCAGGTGTAAAACCCTGTAGCCCCACAAGTTACTGTGAATGTATTGAACAGGGCCAACCAACCCAGCAAACCTGTGCTGAGATCTGCAAAACAACATGGCAGCACAGCTCCCAGAGGTCTGCAATGGCCTTTTTACCCTTAAATCACACAGACTCAGCCAACATTTACATCCTTAACTCCTACTGAAGTCCTTAGCTCCCTTGAAACCTGTGATAAAGATTTCCTCGTTAAAGTGAAGTTGTACCACCAAACAGTTTCTTCATTCTCACAGGATTTAGTAATCTCAGCATTGTTGGTACTTGAGTCCAAAGTGGTACAGTTGCCGATGTACTTTTGGCAACAACACAAGATGAGAGAATTTTGTTTATTACATTTCCACTCTGCAGTGGGACAGAGTTTCACTGAGATGTTAGGGTGAATTTTTGTTGTTGAATTTGGATCTGAAATGTTTCCAGTAACTGTCATTGAAGAGGCTTTCTTATGGTTACATCCTTCTACCTTTCTGCGTCCTATTATAATTTTTTCTTTAATTGTACTATTTAGGGCTCTAACCCAAACCTTCGCATCCCACTTTCATTCGAGTGATACACTTTACCATCATGTATTACTACAGTAGCCAAATTTGGAAAGCGGTCTTCGGGATATGGTCCTAGAGAACTTGTGTAACTCACAGTAGCTTCGGACAAGACAGGAGCCTCAAAGCCTCTGATATGAGCAGGTCCTTGGGCACCTTTACAGCCCAGAGCACCTAATATCCAGAGGCCCCGGCAGAGCCCAGAACAGCACCCACGGCCAGCGCCTGAGAGGGGTGACGAGCCCCCGGGAGCAGGGGCGGGGAGAGGGGCCGCTCCCTGCCCGTCGCTCCGCGGGCAGAAGCGGCTCGGGGACTGTGGGCTCCGACCCCTCCCCTGGCCCAGCCCCGGCCAGGCCGCAGCTCCGCAGCGCCCATTTTCTCCGGGCCCCGAGGGGGCGCGGCACAGCTGCTGGAAGAAGAGGTGCCCGCGGCCCGTCTGCCCCGGAGCGGCCCGTCTGCCCCGGGGCGAGAAGCCCCGTCCGGTCCGATCCGGTCCAGTCCGCCCGTGAGGCGCCCGGGCAGCGCGCCCCGCGGAGCCGCCGTCCGCGGCCACCTGCCCGGCCCGCGGCTGACACCTTGTGGCTGCCAGGCCGCATGTCCGCCCCCGCCACCAGGCAGCGAGAGCCGGTCGGAGGTTTTATTTCGGTCGGGTGGGGCGGAGGGCGGTGGCGGGCCCTTGCCCGCCCCGGGGCAGCCTCCCCCCGCAGCCGGGGCGCCGCCAGGTGTCGCCGCAGTGGGGGCGGCTGGAGCCGGGCGGTGAGCGGCAGCGGGCAGGCATCCCCTGAGTCCCGGCACCGTGACACTAAAAGGCTCTGTCTGAAATCCTTCAGCATCAGAAATGGCACATGGCAAAAATGCATGTGGTACCAGCAAGGACACAGACACGGGTTGGAGGCCTCTGCGCCTGGTGGTGTGTTCAAAACGCTGGGGTTTTTCCCCAGCTTTCCTTTGAACCGCACCTGTACTGCCAGGTGTCCTGAGAGGCATGGGGATTTTGGAAGCTGATGCTAATGGCAGAGATTTTCTTGTCTTGCCAGGGTCAGGAAGCACGAAGTGTGGCTTTTTCAGCAGAGAAATAACACACTGTTTGAACTGAAGAGCCTGGTTGAGGATCGGCTGTGTCATCTGCAGTCCCTCTGATGTCCTGCTTGGAGCTGCTGGTCTTTCTTTTCCTCACTATTTACTGGAAGCATCTGTAATTGAAACAAACAAACAAAAAACCCACAACTTTTTTTTCTGTGGTGTCACGTTTATGGCTCCAGCCTTCCCTGTTTTACATTCAGAGCGCAGGAGCAGCTCAGGCTGTGCTAATGAGGCTGGTTGGCTGTCCCCAGCCCAGCTGGGGTGAGTGGCAAAGCCTGGTGTGTCCGGCTGGCACATTCCGGGGACATTACGAACTCAGGTGATTGCCAGACTCAGAGGTGAAGTTACAGAGGGGCCTCATCTGACTTCAGTCATGCAGCATTTCATTAAAGGACTTTGCGCCCATCAAAATGATGGAGCATAGGCCAGCGTGTTGGCTCTGCAGGCTAATTAGTCTCTCAGACCTTCTGCTCCTCTGGAAGTCCCAGCCCGGCTGGGCAGGATGGGGCTTTGTGTGGCTCGCCTCAAGTGGCCAGGTTCCACATCTGTGGTGCTGGTATTTCGCCGGTCTGCGGGGCTCTCATTTGGCCTATAAACCTCAAACATCTGCTGGGGTTATGGTCGGCTTGTTGGCTCATTTCAGCAGGGGTGGTGACCTGCTGTACTAGTCAATCAGTTCTGGAAGAGCAAACTGGATGCAATGCAGAGGAGTTTGAGAGAGCAGGAAAATCACTCAGCCAGTCAAAAATAAAAACTAGGTGAAAAAAAATGAACTGTGGAAATGGTAAAATGCTGCAGCTTAATAGCCTGGGCAAAGCACACACTTGCGCTCCCAATGTCCTTGGCTTTTCCCACACATTCTCTCCCTCGGCAGCTAGGTATTATTTTTTAATGCATGTTGACAATTGAGTGTGTTGCTTTATCAACCCAATAAGATAAACAAAAATCTAGAGTCACTTTAAAGGAAGTAATTATGAGAAGAAAATGCCCCTAATGCCTACACTGATAAAATACCCTTAATTTGATTTAGTCAGGGAATAGTTTATTTTAAAGTAATACAATAGCAATCAATTCACCATAATAGCCCAGATCACGATGACGTCTTCTGCTATTAATGTGGATGCCGTGTGTGTCTCAGAGAAATGTCACCATAGTTTGGCAGGCTGAGGAATGATGTATAAAAGACTGACTCTGTTCTCCATCACAGCAGTGTCAGCTGGAAGAATTTCCCCAACCATTCCCTCTAGTTACTTTGGATTGACACAGATGGAAATGAAGGCAGGACTGGACTGTCAAAGCTCTCAGCATTCATCCTCATTTCTTTAAAGACTAAGTAGCTGCTGCTGCTCTGATTCACCTCTCTCCTGTGCCAGGATAGATCAGGACTGATTCTAGAGGAACCGATGGATTTGCTCTAGCTGACAACAGATCTGTCCTTTCTTAAGTGAAACATGCACAGTTCTTTCCATGTAAATTCAGCTGAGATGTAGGAGTTTGGGTGAAGAACTATTGAAGTGACTTATCCCACCAGTTACTCAATAGTCTCACTGAGCATTTATTTCCAGGGCAAGCAGGGCAGTACATGCCGAGAAGGAGCGATGGAGCACAACTCAGTGTAAATAATACATTAGGCCTGATCTGGACCCATTTCTGCTGGCAAAATAGGCTCTTTGTTCAGCAACTTAGTCCAGTTGGGACTTTCAGCAAATGGAAGTATTTTATAGTGCAACCTTGTAAACTACTTAGGGATTTTCAAAATAAACAAATTCAAGCAAAGATACTGTTGCTGTTCCTCAATGCCTGGTGATTTCCCATGAGCATGGATGGCCGAAGAAAGATCTCCTTTCTCATGGTTACATACCCTGCCATTTCGGAGATATCACTCACTGGACCGCGTTGTAAAAAACATTTAATGAATCTCCCCTTGGATTTGCATTCCTGAAGAAAGCCACAGCAGGCCAGATTGCAACTCAGGGCAACCTAGCTGCTTCTTCAGCTCATGTTAATCATGCTGGGCAACCTTCTCAAGTCTCCCCAAAATGCATACGAGTGCCCGATCTCCCTAGGAGCCCTCAAAAAGCCCAGCCTGGATAACTGCTGGCACATGTGCATCTCAGAAGAACTGGGGCTGGACAGGACCAAGGTGAGGAGACTTGTGTAAAAAACAGTCTACAAACCCGTGAACTTAATGAAGGGTGGAAAACATGATTTTTTTATTTTTTTTTTTTAATTTTAAGTATTAAAGTAGGAAAAAAAAATGTCATTAAATTCCATGTGGTGGGAGGGTTATTGCTTTCTAGGGGCTAAGGAAAATGTGGGCCCTCTACAGAAGGAAACTGGAGACCTGGTTACCCGGAATACAGAGAAGGCTGAGGTATTCAACAACATTTTTGCCTCAGTCTTCATCGGCAAGTGCTCTAGCCACACAACACAAGTCACAGAAGGCAAAAGCAGGGACTAGGAGAATGAAGAGCTGCCCACTGCAGGAGAAGATCAGGTTCAAGACCATCTAAGGAACCTGAAGGTGCACAAGTCCATGGGACCTGATGAGATGTATCCACGGGTCCTGAAGGGAACTGGTGCATGAAGTTGATAAGCCACTATCCATCATATCTGAGAAGTCATGGCAGTCTGGTGAAGTTCCACTGACTGGAAAAGAGGAAACATAAGCCCCATTTTTAAAAAAGAGGAAAAAAGAAGACTCGGGAAACCACAGGCCAGTCAGTCTCACCTCTGTGCCCAACAAGATCATGGAGCAAATTCTCCTGGAAACTATGCCAAGGCATGTGGAAAATAAGGAGGTAATGGGTGACAGCCAGCATGGGTTCACTAAGGGCAAATCATGCCTGACAGATTTGGTGGCCTTCTATGACAGGGTTACAGCATTGGTGGATAAGGGAAGAGCAACTGATGTAATCTACCTGGACTTGTGCAAAGCATTTGACACTGCCTCATATGGCATCCTTGACTCTAAATTGGAGAGACATGGGTTAGTTGGATGGACCACTTGGTGGATAAGAAACTGGCTGGATGGTCACATTCAAATAGTTGTGGTCAATGGTTCAATGTCCAAGTGGACACCAATGCCAAGTGGCAATCCTCGGGGGTCGGTATTTTGACTGGTACTGTTTAACATCTTTGTCAGTGACATAGACAGTAGGACTGAGTGCACCCTCAGCAAGTGTGGCAATGAGACTAAGCTGTGTGGTGCGGTCAACACACTGGAAGGAAGGGATGCCATCCAGAGGGACTGTGACAGGCTTGAGAGATGTGAGCATGCAAACCTCATGAAGTTCAACAAAGCCAAGTGCAAGGTCCTGCAGATGGGTTGGGGCAATCCCAAGCACAAATACAGGCTGGGCAGGGAATGGATTGAGAGCAGCCCTGAGGAGAAGGACTTGGGAGTGTTGGTTAATGAGAAGCCCAACATGACCCAGCAATGTGCACTTGCAGCCCAGAAAGCCAACTGCATCCTGGGCTGCATCAAAAGCAGCGTGACCAGCAGGTCAAGGGAGGTGATTCTGCCCCTCTCCTCCAGTCTGGTGAGACCTTACCTGGAGCACTACATCCAGCTTTGGGTCACCCAACGTAAGAGGGACATGGACCTGTTGGAGCGAGGCCAGAGTAGGGCCACCAAGATGATCAGAGGCCTGGTGCACCTCTCCTATGAGGACAGGCTGGGAGAGTTGGGGTTGTTCAGCCTGGAGAAGAAAAGGCTCTGTGGAGGTCGGGTAGCAGCCTTCCAGCACCTAAAGGAGACCTACAGGAAAGCTGGAGAGGGACTTTTTACAAGAGTATGTCGTGATAGGACAAGGGGTAATGGCTTTAAACTGAAAGAGGGCACATTTAGATTAGATATAAGGAAGAAATTATTCACCGTGTGGGTGGTGAGGCACTGGAACAGGCTGCCCAGAGAAGCTGTGAATGACCCATCCCCGGAAGTGTTCAAGGCCAGGTTGGATGGGGCTTTGAGCAACCTGGTCTAGTGGAAGGTGTCCCTGCTCATGGCAGGGGAGTTGCAACTAGATGATTTTTAAGGTCCTCTCCAACCCAAATCATTCCATGGTTCTGTCAAATTCTCCAGGATCTTCCTATGAGAGCAAACATGTCTGACTGATAGTGTGTAGCTATCAGACACAAGGAAAATTATCTAATTTATAGCCAGTATTGAGAAAGCTACCGGCAGCAGAATAAAATAGTTCTCCATATGGTACAATAAAGCTTCCAAAAACTATAGTTAAAGAAAACAACAATGCTCATAGAGAAATTCTCCTTTTGTGTGTCACATAAGGGGTTACAGCAACAAGGCTGGTAAAGACTCACAAGAAGAAATGATGCCTTTGATTGTCTTATATGAACTTATAGGCTTTATGTACAGGATTACAAGTATTAGATGCATCTTTGTGCTAACAGGGCTCATGTTTTGAAGTACAAGAAAACTCTACAGTTACATTCTGTGGAGGCTTTGGGACACAGTTTGCCAAATGGAAAAACATTTGGAGGTTTGGAAAAATCTTGCACATCAATTACTAAAGGCACGAAGCGCCTGAAAGATGGATGAAATCAGAAGCCAAGGAAAAGCGGTGTGTGTGCCAAGGAACAAAAAAAAACATGTAATGATTTCTTTTAATGACTCTCCTGCAAAATGGAGAGCAAGCTTCCAGGGCATGTCATATTCTCATAAAAGCAGCTTGCCTGGGTGATGAGAAATACCCTGTAAGTGGTCAGACCGAGACCCAATTTTTCATCCTTTCTGCACGTAGCTCTCCATTGATTATGTTAAGTGCTACCCACTAGTTAAAAACACAGCAAGCTCATTGTCTCTGCCTGTGGCAAAGGGCAGCTACACACTTGCTAATTTCCTGATTTATGACACCCTATAGAAGGAATTGAAATTAGGCACATGGCGGGGGGGGGAGTAGCCAGGGGGGGAGCGGGGACGGACAGACACACTGTTAAAACAGAGGGAGATCAGGAAGTTTGTGATAAAGAAAAGGCAGGCTCTCCTCTGAAATGTAATCTCTCTTTTGGCTTGAAGTAAACCTGCTCCTTCAAGGCTATGCCATCAACAGTGCCTGGCTCAAGTTTCACCACTAAATCTGAGTCAACAATCTCTAATCTGGACACGGGGCTCGGGATCCAGGCTCAAGTTGCAGTTGGAAGCAGACAACAGGGACACAGGGAGGTGGGGGCCACGGGGAGAGGAGGAAAAAGACAATCTTTGTTTCTCATTTGATTGTCCGCACAAGGCTAAGCACAGGTCATGTGTCATTTTTTTTTTTGTCATCTCCGAGATAAAACTTCGCACCTCTCCGGCCTTGAAATTGCCTTCCTGACACTTATATTAAGTACGGAAGATATACGTCCGAGAACGGGGGACATAAGTTTGCGGAGCAGCTCGGATTTGGAGTTCTTTTCATCTTTCTGACATGTGATACCGTGACATAAGCTGCCTGCAGTGGGGTTGCTATGCAGATATACAGTTTCTGAAAAGTTACACCAGGAAAACTAAAACCTACCGATGGATTTAGCATTTCAAAAAGAAGCAGAATAAAATGGGTAGCAGTTAAACTCAAAAGCTAGAAAAGGTGAATTAAACTTTCATGAAAACAATCTCCCTAAAAAAAAAAAGAAAAAAAAAAAAAAGGAAAGATCAATAAGTACAAAAGTATCTCATTGCATTCCTAGACTTTGGGCTGCTGGCTTAATCCCGCTACTGTATATAATAAAGGAGACCCTGTGTGTTTAATGGCAGGGAGAATAAGAAGGGGGAAATACTTGGGTACTGTTCCCCTTAATTTCACCCTCTTCTCCCCTCTTTGTTGCTGCCTCACCATGATTTTATTTTGAAAAATAAAGACTAGAATAAAAAATATGTTGTCTGAGGCTTCCAGCCAAAAATGTGCCAGCACTTTCCCTTCTCACCACCCCCCCTCCAAACTCCTTAGGCCAAAAGCCTTAACAAAAGCTGTTTTCTGTTTGGAAGATCTCTGGGTCCTTCGCTCTCTTTCCTAACCCCTAACACAGGAAATGATTTTATAATTCACATTATTAAGGAATTCGACTCACGCTCCCCCTCCTTTCCCGCCCCGTTCCCTGGATGTCGACTGACAATAAGCCTGTGGGCTGGCACCCGTCCTCTCTGACCCGTTTGTGTCAGCTCCTCTACCTGACCCTGCCCGTAAATCATCCCTCCGGACTGCTCTCATGGGTGGGCGGCAGCCAGCTTTCCCCAGCATCCAGTCGTGCTTCAGTGCTTAGGCTTATGCTTAGCAAGATACCTGCGAGCTAAATAGTGGGAACGGCTGCTCCAAAGTTCCCCCCCAAACATTATGTTCCACATACATGGTAATGCCTGTCATGCCAAAGACCATGTTAGCGATTGGGAGGCAATAAATCAATCACCCTTGGCAAGAACTGAAAAGCACGTCTCCTGAGGTGCTCCAGAAGGAGAGGGCAGGTAATCATAGAATCAAAGAATGGTTTGGGTTGGAAGGGACCTTCAAAGGTCATCTAAGTCCAACCCCCTGCAACGAGCAGGGATGTCTCCAACTAGATCAGGTTGCTCAGAACTCCATCCAGCCAGGCCTGGAATGTCTTCAGGGACAGGGCACCTACCACCTCTCTGGACAACTTGTGGCAGTGTTTCACCATTCTCATTGTAAAAAATGTCTTCCTCATGTCTGGCCTGAATGTCCGCTCCTCTATTTTAAAACCATTACCCCTTGTCCTATTGTAACACGCCCTGCTAAAAAGTGTGTCCCCATCTTTCTTACAGGCCACTTTTAAGTACTGAAAGGCTGCAATAAGGTCTCCCTGGAGCCTTCAGAGTGGAGGGACAGAATCAACTCCCTCAGCCTTCTGGCCACACTCCTTTTGTTGCAGCCCAAGATACAACTGGCTGCCTGGGCTGCAAGCACACGTTGCCAGCCCAATATCAAACAACAAATGCGGGGCAGGCCTGCTCGTGCAATCTTGCCAGCCTGACCTGCTTCCTTGCTCTAAAGCTGACTGGGTGATGCCTTCAGCATGGTGGCCCCAGGGATCTCTGCAGCTGCCCACCCTCCTTGCCCTGCACTGCTGGGGCCCCTGGCAGTGTGGAGGTCCATGGGGCTACGATGTGCTGAGGTGGACCATGACACCGAGCTGCGGGAAGGCTCCCTTTGCTTCAGAGATGGGTTCTGTAATGGGTCGGTATTTGCAGCAGCAACTCTGAAGCCATTTTGGGAGCAGCAGCAGGCATCCTTGTTCTAGGAGAGAGCCTCAAGTGCTAACTCAAGGGCTATACTCCCTCTTCCTGGCCCTGTGGATGTCATATTCACATCTCTTCCATGAAGAGAGAAGAGCACCTCTCCTGCCTTTCTTGGCATAGCTCATGTCCCAGTGGGCAGTCCAGGACAGATTATATCTCATCAATCTTGGCTTGGGACATGGGAAGGGCTGAGAGTCTCTATCAACACCTCATTTCGCATGGGCCCATGTGGGCTTGATTCTTTCAGCTGGAGAAGGGGAGTGAAGCTGATTCGCCCAGCTCCTCAGAAAGCCCCCGAACAACAAACATTTTCTAGAAAAGAAGGTGATGTTACTTCTTCCTCAAGCCTTTTTATTTTACTAAATAGGTCCAGCAAGGTACTTCAAAGAAAAAGCTGGCCTGCTGAGAGGTAGGAATCACAACATATCTCTATCCTAAGCCATTGTATCATCTAATAATAACTAAGCTTTCCTTCCCAAGTTTGGGCAGTGTCCCACTTACAACACAGGCTGTCTGGGTGCCAATGAGCCCTAGGTGAAAACCAGGTGCCTGGGCATTTGATGTAGGGACATACCACTTTTAGATGCTTGCATCATGTATAAGGAAAGGTCCTGGTCACCTGGCTGCCTCTCTGTGTCTTACATGTCCTTGGAAAACTACTTCAGTAGAGTGATGGGTGAATTGGCTGGGACACTCACTTGCTCCAGTAGATAGGTGATGCTTATGCACCAGGGAAAAGCTTCAAGAAAAGAGACTGTCAGCAGCCTAAGTTATTCTTTTTTTTTGCCTCATGGCTGTGTCAATTCATCACAGTGCCACAGAAGTTCAAGTCCCAACAGGTCTTGAGTGGTCACCGTGGCAGGATGAGGAGCACTCCTGCGTCAGAGAGCCCATCTCCTTGGAGGTGCTGCAGCACCCTGCAGCCAGCATCCATCGCACCTCTGAGGGGCCACGGTCCCACTGTTGCTGGAAGAAAACAGCCAGGAGCTGCTGTTCAGCTGTTTTTCACAGCTCTGTGTGTTTTGCTGGTGCATCTTATGCTTTGTGGAAAATCTTCCAGTAGTACTCAAGCTAGCATTGCATTTCTTTGCCCAGTACCATGTGAATAACAGGTAAAGCGTGCAGGCCTATTTAAAGCTGTTCTACCCATTTCAAAACATTTGAGCTGTTACATTCAAAACAAAGCAGGTTCGACTCGATTCCAGACTCTCTCTTTCTGTGCCTCTGTTGTGCACATGTGTGTAGATACTGCCCAAGTACCACCTTCCCGTACTCACAGATCGCAAACATCAAGTCAGCTTTGGGTGAGAGTGGAAGGCAAAGCAAATCAAGGGGCCGTTTCTTATTCTGAATTACACCTCTGTATACAAATTCAGAGCAATTCTAGGGGAGTCATCCTGCACCAGCACCAGCAAATTGGTTCTTAGTTTCAAGCATAGGATGTTTGTCATAGTTGTTATTAAATGATGCCTTTACATATTCCAGGCCTATTTTTAAAACAAAGGCAATGAAGTTAGGGCATCCAGTTCTATATATGGACACTCCAAATGGCACTGAAATGCCTCATGCATGTGTTTGGTTGAGTGCTGATTTGAGTGTCCAAATATGGACCTCAGAATGGGATATCTCACTTGGATAAGCATCCTTGCAAATTTGGCGTGCAGCACTTATTTGAACAAAGTAATTTTTATTTCTGTCATTTAGCATGGAGAAAGCATAAAATGTTTTCATTTTGAGGGACTTTCGTGTTCATGTTGGGTCACTCAAATACTGAGGTGTAGTAGTTCTGAAAAAAAATAAAGCCCTCAAAATTATCTAAGACAACACAAGAGGTAATGAATGCAGAGTGTCTGCAGCACGCAGACCCCCTCTTATCACAATGGCAAAATTGTCACTGACAGTAAGAATTCGGTGCCAGCAGAAGGACTCATGCGGCTTGATCATGGCCAACTCCCCTCTACCCGGCAGCATGACAGGACCCACACTGGGCTGGCTTACAGACCTGAGGCAAAGCTGCCTCTCTCTGCTTGTGAAGAGAGTCTCTGCATCTTGAAACTGCAGGTGTGCAAGCACTGGACTGATGGCTGTTGCATGCAGGAACCTTCCTCTGTATCTCCCAGTGCATCAGGACTTTCTTTGTCTGGCTCCTCGGTGGTGAGTTCTCCAGGAAAGAGCTTGGCTTGACTCTTAGGTCTTAGTGTGTAATAAATAACGCCGGCAGTGAGCAAGCACTGTTCTACAAGCCTTTGCTGGGTTCCCACTAATTGTGAAGGACCTTCTTACATCCTTTGTGTAATTCTATTCATTTTGCTGGCATCATGCAAGGGATGGATTTGGCCTCAAAAATAAAGCAGGTTTCTTTTGCATAATGTATTGTACCATTTGGTCTACATTTTGCTGAAGGTTTATGTGTACTTGGAGATTTCTGGCCAGATATGCAGCTGTAGATATTTTTAAAATAGCAAACAATGAACTGATTCAACTGTCCAAAGCAGTTTTTCAGATTCCGAATGTTGGGGTGAGATGTTAAGAAAGTGTAAGGCAGACAAATTTTCAGGAAAGCTAAGGTAAGTTTGTGATCAGTGGAAATGCATGAAGCCAGCTCCAGCCTACATCGCTTTCTCTACCTCTGCTGTCCTGATGATTTTTGACAAGCTGATTCTGTTTCTGGAAAAAAGCAGCTCACGAGAGAGAAAGATTCCTCTAAAGAGTCTGTTGTTTTTCAGAAGAGTGAAAATGTGTGCTAACAATTCTGGACCACTGACAAAAGCAAAATCAATACACACGGCCTTCATTTTACAGCCAAGTTCAGATGAATAAATAGAGATGCAGCAAGCTGTTTACTCGGGAGACAAGCTTTGCTGTACATGCCCTTCCAAGCAGGCACGCTTATGCTGTTGTTTGCCTTACACGGCTGGTTAATGAAATCAGTCAAACAGTTACAGAGCTCACCGGACATGTCAAAACCCTCCATCAGCAGCACTGGCTGTGCTGGCCAAGAGCTGGGAAGCAAATGCTGTTGTCCAAGATAGCTCAGGACATGCAGGTATGTTGCTGTTGCAGTTTTGGGGGCACCTGGGGCAGAGGCTGGTGCTTTAAGAACCTAGGCTCGATTTCAGGGGGAGCTCATGGATAGAAAACCCACGTCCTTACAAAAGGGCAAGCAGAACATGCTTGGTACGCTGGCCCAAATGCAGCAGGAGCAAACTGCGCTTGCACAGATCGCCGTGAAATGAATGAAGCTGCAGGCAGTGCATCCATCCGGGGCTCTTCTCCGAGATCAGGACCTCACTCTGCACTGTGCTATCTGTGGGGCATATTCCCCCCATGCCTTAAACACTGCAGAAACCAAGAGGCAGTGAGGGAGGAGCAAAAATGGCAGGGACATAGATACATACAGCCTCCAAGAACACTTACACATATTTTTCAAAGACTTCAGGCCCAGTTTTGTTTGATCTGTGACCAGGCAGGTAGATGAATGAAGGAATGCATGCACAAAAAGGAAAAAAATCATAAAACAACAGCACATTTAAGTGCATTTTTTTTTCTTGGAGATTTATTTTGTTTTAATAAATCTGACACCAGTCAGGGAGAGAGAGAAAAGTGTTGCAAGCCCAAAAGGAAAGCAGAGCACACTGAGGGTGCTGCAGATTCTTGCTCTCATGAAGATGTTTCATCAGTAGCTCTTTGAGCTCTCTCCCTAGACTCAGGAGTTGTTGGATTCCACCCCCCCACCCTCCCAGCCTTTTTTCTTTTTTCTCTTTTTTTGTTTGTTTGTTTGTTTTTTTTAAAAAGCGAGCTTACTCGCCCGGTGTGTTTTCCAAGCTTTCACAGCTCTAATAAATAAGGAGCACCTGTAAAACAGTAGCTTGACTTAAGTGAATCTGTACAAAGGAAAATATAGAAATACAGTATATACATAGTGCTCATAGTGCACCATCACTACAAGGCTCTGGTTCAACTGACTCTGCTACCCTGCTCCCAACACCGCTGCCACCAGCAGAGACACTGCTCCTGCAAACTGCCCCTCACTTCCCCGCAGCAGCCTTATAGAAAAGGTGTACTCTGAACACTCGAGAGTGAACAATTGCTTTATTCGAGTTAGTAAACAGTTACACTGAATCACAAGGTGATCTGAAATTTTTTTTAAGGTTTTTTTTGTTTTTGATTTTTTTGTGGGGTTTTTGTGGGGTTTTGTGTGTTTTTTTCTTTTATTTTTTCTTCATTTTTTCTTTTTTTTTTCTTTTTTTTTTATTATTTGTCAGAATGGGATACTCCACGACTCTCTTACCAATTCAGTGCCAGTATAACATGCTCTAGTGTACTTTTGGACTCTTGGCTACAACTGTACAAGTGCACACAAGTAAATTCTACCCTGTTATCCTCCACCCACTGATCGAGGATCGAATTGCACATTTCTCTTAACCATGACAGGAGAAAGCAAACAGTGAAACAGAATCATGGGGGATCTTTCTCACTTTACCCTTGTTTTCATTGGTTTGTCCATACCATTCTAATTATCATGAAAGGGCTATGCATATGGAGAGATTGTCTCACTGCCTTCCTGGATCACTGAAAACCATCAGGGTTGAAATTTCATCCAAGTCTTTCGTGACGCCCAGCAAATATTCCCCTCAGATTATTTTACACCTTGAGGGAATTTTGGTCTTTAGTTCAACACTCTTGCTCTGTTCCCAAATGGGGCGCTATTTAGGGGAATTTAAAGAGAAAGCTGAGAAGAATAAACATTTACTGAGTTCTCTTGGCATTCAGTCTCTGAAAAACCACAGTATAAACTATTCATGCTGCTTCTTACATCTGTCAAATCAAAAATTAAAAGCCATAAAAGTGTAACACTGAAAATATGGCATTAGAAAGGATAAAGGTGGCCTTTGTAAAAATAACAAGGAAAGTATATTAGCCAATAAAATATTCTAACTCTTCATTTAAAAGTGCATCATGGGTAGGACAGAGATGACTCTGAAGCGTTGCTACTCCAGTATTACCCCTTTCCCCCATCAAAACTTGAATAGGTCCAAAACCATACAATGCAAATCACGATTCTTAGTGTAGCAGCAAAACCACAGCAGTTTTTTTCAAAAGGAAAAAAAAAAATCCGTATCATTGTCCAGTCTCAAATATCTGAATTTTGAAATCAGAGAGAGAAAAGTACCTACGTTGGTCCGTGTGGTTTTTGAAACCAGGGTGAAAAATCCCCCCCAGCAAGAAACCAAGAGGAAAAAGTGTTCCTTGGAGGAGAAGAGGGGTGGTCGCAGGAATGCTGAGCACACTGTGTGGGTCCATGATGTGCTGTCTTCTGGGTCAAAGGCACCCGTGGGACCGAGGCTTCCTCGGAGGGGCTTCGTGACAAGAAGCTGCTTTCTTCGCTGGACTTTTAGCCAGAGGGGGTAGTGAGCGGACCAGCTGGTGTCATTCGGTGGAGTGACGTGGTTTGCTCTGCTCCCTTTCTCCATGCAAGGTACCCTGTTGGTGAGCCTTCCTGCAAAGTAGACAAGGAGAGGTGGTCAGGGTGAGCAGTGGGAGACTCATCGCAGGCGGCTGGGCACAGCCTGAGCTTGCACGTAGCCTCACGCTGGGCAGGCAGCTGGGCAGAGACACAAGCCACAAGCCCACTGCTTCGGCCTCAGCTGGCCCTCCTGCCACAAAGGTCATTGGTACATGCAGCCTCTGAGGTCACTGGAAAGGAAAATGGAAGAATTCCTGCGATAAAAAACTGCAAACCGATATAATATTAGTTCATTCTCTGGGTTTCATAGAGCACCTACAAGAGCATGGTTGAATAATGATACTTTGCAATTATGCAGTACCCTTCACCCCTTGATCTCAGTGTGCTTTACAGAGCTGGGATGTACCCCTCTCTGCATGGCACAGGCAGGGAAGTGGAGTCAAGTGAAGGAGAAGCATTTGCACCAGGACCTCACAGCACCTGTGATGGGATGGGATGAGGAACACTGCACATGCTGGGGGTCCCCAGAGGCACCTCACTGCATGGGCTGGTGTGCAGCTCCACAGGGCTGATCAGTCACTGAGAAACTGGGATGGCACCTGGAGACAGCTCCACTCTCACATAATACACATCTCCCACTAACAGACCTAACTCTGTAGGTACTATCCAGGCTATGCGTGCAAACTGAAGATGCCCCTCTTGGCCCTTCCCCAAATCCATAGTCATACAAAAGACATATGGATGCTCAACACAGCAAAACAGAGCTGCAGTGAGGGAGGTCAGACTGGAGTTCCCCAGTCTCCTTGGTCCTTTCTCTTAGGACGGTCTGCAATCAGTCCTGTACCACCACCACAGCAGCTACAGCACCAGGGAGTCACAACCAGCAGAGCATGGTTACTGACACTGCCTAGCATGACAAACAGAATTCAAACAAAGGCATTTTAGGACTCAAACCAGAACTAGGCATTACTCTCACTGAGGTAAGCTTTCACCAAGATCTGGTATTTTCAGTGTTGAACACATACATTTCCATGGACCATGTGTGAGTTGTAAAACTCTCCAGATCCTGGTAGAGCAGATCATAGAATCAGGCAAAGAATTTAACTTTCTAGTTTTCCCCTTCTTCTATCCTAGTCCTCATTTTCAGGTCCATTTTTCTTCTGTAATCTGACCAGATGTATTATCCACTTTTATTTTCTTCTCGTTTTTTAGGACAGAAAAGGGATGCACCCCACAGGACTTATTCTGATAAATCTCTTCTGAAGCCCATCAGTGCTTTGACTGGGTGAACAATACTGGAGCAAACACATCTTTATTGATTTGAGGCTTTCAGAAAGCTGCATGGTAGCTCCCCTAAAATAAGGTGAGTTTTGCCAGTACTGAGGGCCAAGGTCACAAACATCTTTGGAATCATGCTATTGAAAACCCAAATTACCTTCTTATCAATCTAATGCAACTAACAACACCCCCGTGGTTATAAGCTCCTGATGCCTTAGTTTATCTAGGTGCTACTGGGTGATATGCCATGGACTCAAGTGCTTCTGCTTCCCTTGTCATTTGACCATGTAGATGGCCTAGCAAGGACTGTCCTCTTTCTCTACACAGCATGCGTTAGACTCTGTCTCCTTGGATGGGATCTGCTGTCCCCTAAAGATTCAGACTGAAACTCTGAAGTACTTACCAGCCTCAGTTTTGCTGCTAAGTCACATCTTCTTCCTCACACTGGCTCCTCTGCAATCCCTCCTTTGCATATCCCCCTGCCAAACCTCTGCCCTTCTCAAAGCAGAGACGGGAAGGCACACTGAATATGCTGACCAGCATAAACTCCCAGAGCATGGACACCACAATATCTAGATTAAGGAGTAACATTTGGGTTTTCAGGCAACGTGCCCAGCAGGATGAGCAGCTCTGTGTGTACAGAGATCTGTGGACAAGAACTAAACAGAGAACTGGGATGTATCCACCTACTAAGTACTCCTCATAAAGTATACGACTGCTTTCTGTCACTTTTTGGCTTGAAATCTTGCTCTGAGATTAACTAAAAAGGGAAGCAGATAAAATCTCTAACGTCTGTATGAAACTTCACTCCACTCTTCAGGTATTTTGCCTGCTCCTCTCTTTCCATCAGCAGAAATGGCTTTCCATCTCTTGCTAATCAGTCTCAAATGGCATGGCACAGCACAGACTGATAAGGGATTTGGGAGAGAGGGCATAAAGAAGTTCACTAGCTCTCAATGCTTTCTGCGTGGAGCAGTCAGCTAGCTTTGGAAGTCCTGTCTCTTTTCCCTCTACTGCAGACAGACTTGGTGTAACAGCCTGTGCAGACTGGAGAGAAGGATCTTCCCTGCTGATTGGCTCACATGGCAGTCATGGCGTTTGATGGATGCATCTTTGTAGTGATCAAGTGACAGAATAAAAATCCATATCAGGCATAGCATGCAAAGTTTTATGAAGAAATGAGAACACACTAGTCATCACCACTTCACAGTTAGACATTATACACCTCGTGCCAACACCACTGTGCGTGACCACCACAATGAAGTCAGCTATTTATATCACCCCTAAAAAACAAATTACTTTTTAGAAGCGCAACATATGCTCTTCACCCCAGCTGAACTTGCCTTCAACACACATCAAATATTGCTGATTGGGGAGGTTTAGACTGCATATTAGGAAAAACTTCTTCACTGAAAACGTTGTCAGGCACTGGAACAGGCTGCCCAGGGAAGTGGTGGAGTCACCATCCTGGAGGTGTTTAAAAGACATGTAAATAAGGTTCTTAGGGACATAGTTTAGAGCTGAACTTGGCAGTATTACGTTAATGGTTGGACTTGACAATCTTAAAGGTCTTTTCCAACTAAACGACTCTATGGTTCTATGGCATGGCTTTGGACATGTATGCAAACAGACACACACCCGGTTTTTCCATGGTTGCTTCCCCCTCATTCTGCACTCCATTGAATATTCCCGTCTCCAGATTCACATCTTATTGTTCAGAAAAAAAATAAGAGTGAGTGGGGAGGGCTGAGGCAACCATTGATGTGGGCTGGCATGGCAGTGTTTCCATCATTTAGCACAGCACTTAATTCACCCAAACAATAAATGCTGATGTGCTAAAAGAGGCCTAGTTCATCTGGGACATGCATGGCCCTAGAGTAAAGGCACTGCAATTATTTTCTCAGGGAAACTGCTCTGGAGATAAACCACAAGAGCGTAGCTAAAGTCAGCATGGGAGCAAGCTCAGCCCTGGAAACACTCTGGAATCATCTGTTACTTGTAATAGCTCTGTAATTTATTTATTTATTTTTTTAAAGCAATTCTTAAAGCAGTTCAAGCTTCTTCATTAAAACCTTCAATTTTAAATATTTGATAATTTATCTTTCCATGAGCTAACTGAAGGAATGCCACACTGCAAAAGTCAGGGGAGGCTTTTGACACAAATGGGATAACAAGCAGGATCCTTAAGCACCAACCCTTGACTCCAAAGGTGATGTTTTCCTTCTGCTCTGGTCTTGTAAGCTACAGATCCTTCCCAATTTTGGGTCAGACATGTAACTCGGGCTTTCCCGTCTACTGAAACACGAGCTGTAATCTGAGCAGACATTGTGACTTCCAAGAATGCACTGGAGAAGAGGCTTGGGATTTGTCTTCCTTTTATGCCAAGGCAGAAGAAGTGGTAGGGAGAGCTTAGTCACTCCCGACTCCATGACTGAGTTGTTGCAGGGATGCACCAGAGGCTGTGCTTGCAATCATATCTAGTCGCCTGGTAGGCAGGAAAGGACCTTGAGGGAGAAACATAAACCTGAAAGCAAAAGGTCTGTTGCGTGCTGACTCCTGTTTCTTCGCATCTAGTCCTAGAAAAGCCTTGGGGGAAATTTCACCAGTTTACATCTACATTTGGCCCCTTGCTGGTACATTTAGTACCATCTCTCACTAAACTCATTCCATGTATGTTAAAATGAACCATGGAACCAGCTAGTGAAGTCAGGAACAGGAATGTATGTCACCATACCCTTGTTATATATTAAGGAAATGGAGGAAATACAGTTCCAGTCTCTCCTTTGTGCTCCTGCATAGCCCAAGGGAAAAACACTTTTAAAAAAGAGGGAGCAAAGGACTCATCAGTGTGGAAGAGACCCTGAGAGTCACCAAGAAGTTGTGGGGTCCATGCTCCGGGATTTACCAGGCAGCCAGTTCACTGAAGAGAAACGAGAGAGAAATAAAGCCCTCTCTATCTCTTTTAAAATCGGTGACAATTGTTCAAAACCCTGCTATCCAGCAGCAGAGTCTGCTCTTGACCGCTGTGTTCCAGCCCCAGGCTTCACAGCAGGGATACATCGCAATGCAAAGCAAAAAGTAGTTTCTTCCCTCCTTTATACAACTCTCTAGACAGTGCTCCCCCAAAACCGGAGAACAGTCTAGGCCTGGGTAAGCATCCAGCTCTTCCCCACAGCCAGTGGAACCAGGTTTCCCTAAATTTGGCAGAGAGCACCCACATGGTTGGGGGAGAATGGCTTGGGCTGCTGTAAATCCTCTGCTGCACCACAGCACCAACACGATTTCACTGTCCAACCTGCTCTGCACAGACCCGGGGGACACGGCACCTCTTCTCCCATTCGGGTTCAGATTCTCCTGGACAAAACAGGTGTCACCAGGAATCCATGCTGCAGTATTTTTAAATTTCCATTTCCTTGTGTTCCCATCACTGTCAAGCCTTCTGTGAAAGCAGCTCCCTGCCAAACCGCACTGCTTTCTTATTTCCTCTCCTTGTGGCACATATGGAGGTGAGACAGCGGCTTGGGAGCTTTAACCCAGGGAGACCAGTGTCCTTGTTCTCCTTCCCCTGCCCAGGGGTGCTGCAGAGCAGGCACTACCTTAGGAGCTCTGAAAAACACCTGGGAAGAGCCTCTCTATCCACCAGCCATGGAGGGAGGCAGGTGAGACCAGTCTTGGTAGGCTAGGATGAACACTTGGGCTCGGTTCCCCAGATATCAGCATTGGCACTGCTGTCAGGTTTCTCTGCTGTTGTCATCCTTGCGCCCCCACCTATACCACTTTCTATTTTTCAAAGTAGCAATCTCCCCAAAAACTCTCTGAATATTCTTTTCATATAATTTTTCACCATTTCAAAGAAGTTTCTCATGGTTTAACCTTTTATAGTACAATTTCTCAGCAAGTTCATGCAACTCCCCTTCACTTTCAATCTGAACAAGAAGCTGATGTCAACTAATGCTCAGCCCCATGGCACCATCCTTCTCCAGGCTTTAACTGACAGGGGGTCTCCGGTTTACATATTGGTGCACTTTGAGGTATGTATGCAAGTCATACAAAAAAGAAAACATCACCACAGCTCTGGACTTGTAATCTCAGCTGTAGTATCCGCTGTCCCTGGCCATGGCCCCTGTGGCACATCAAAGAGCCTGCCAGGGCCAGATTCTGCTTTATCCTGGGGTGACCAGGTATACCTCCACAACAGCAAGGCAGCCCTTTGCTCTCCAGTTAGTGCAGTGCCAGTGTATTGGGCAGACCTGTAAAAAGTTTGCTTTGCCCCAACAATGCTTCATGTACAGCTGCAGCAGAAGATAGATTTTCAACTCATTCTCCCTTTCTGCACTGGAATAAAGCTGAAACTTTGCAAAAAAAGAAAAAAAAAAAAAAAGAAACTAAAAAAAACCAAACCAAAAAAACAAAACAGAAAAACTAAACCAGAAGGAAAACCAAATCCAGACAGTTTCTACACTCCTTTCCTGAAAACTGGCAACCACTGTGATGTGATAACCCTTCTTCAAGCCTCTGATTTTGTTTAATTCAGAACTGAAACTTCAACTTGAATTTCAGCAGTCTCCTGTGGGCCCAAACCACTAGGCTTTTGGCTATTCTGAGGTGCTTCTCAATTTTCTTATCCAAGATGTTCTAAATGGCCAGAAAAAAAAAGGCAGATTAACTGTGGGCAGCAGTGTGGAGGAGGATGAATGGTGAGGACAGGGGTCTCGCTGAGCAACAGCCTGCACCTCCTATGAAAGTCCTCTTCCTCACCTGGGTTACACTTGGGCCTGGCTTCTTCATCTGAAATGCTATTATTAATTATTACTTTATTATTCTTATAATCAGCATCAAATCTTTTAAGTGAAAAGTTTCAGGATCCCGTATCATGAAGCAATCAACATTTTCTCACAAACAACCCCTCCATCCATCACTGTCCAGGGCTGCACGCCTGGCACCGTCCCCTTGGGGTTTCTCCCCATGCTTTTCACAACTTCCCATCCTAGTTCATTACCGCGTAAGCAAAAAGAGTTGCAGACTCATCCAAAGGCAAACAGGCATGCTCAGATGGCCAAAATGCCAGATAGGTTACACTGTGGGGAGAGGGAGAGGAAAAAAACACCTATAACACATAAGGAGCAGGCAGGTGAGAGGTGACATAGCCTTTGGTGCAGTGCCAGGCACCTTAAGGCATTTCCCTTATCCCCAGCACCACTGGCCGCTGAGCGACCTGCACTGGACTCAACTGTTGGTTTAGATTTTCCTCTATTTTCCACCTCCTCTCCCACCCAAGAAAACAGGAACAATATTTTTACCACCAAGATAAAGAGTTCAGCAATAATCAGTAAATTGCTTCAAATAAAACAGAATTGGCATTTTAACTGATCTTTGAAATTTAGGGTCAGAATTCAAATTTTCAGTGACCTCATCATCCATCTTTTCTTTTCTACTTGTGTTCAAGCATTTCTCAATTGGAGAATTCCTCTGGGTTTCTCCCCTAGCTTTGTATAAAAAACTTGGAAGTGGAAGCACAAGCGATTCATGAAAGCTTACAAATATTTGGAGCATAAGCAGACAGCACAAAGCTTTACATTTAACCATGTGGGCTCCAAATAAATAGCTGAAAATTGCTCTAACCATAGGTTTGAATATCAATTGGCCGATGATGGGATGCAGATCTTTCTAGAGAGGTTGATAATTGTTTCACTTTGCTCAATCCCTAAAAACTTTTATTATTATTATTATTTTTAACGTGTGCTTCCACAGAAGGTGATTACGTTACACAGTCTGAAAATCCAAAATGGGGACTGCAAGATGGAGTGCAGCAGGTAGCAAAAAGCGTCCTTTCGACAAACGCTGTTCAGCCTCTTCACCACTAGATTATTTGTTATTGTAGGTTGGCTCCAATTTAAGACAGTAATGTTTCAGAAACACTTGGAAAAGCAAACCAGCTGCAGGGAGGATATCATTACAAATTGAGACACTTGTTGTACAGGAATACCATTCTATTCAAATACCAAAATCGTGTCTGGGGAAGTAAAGCCACGCAAATGAGTCAGAGGCAATGCCTCGGCCTGTAACGTGCCCAGGGCCTTCAACTTCCATTAGAAGCACCAAGCGCTGAGTGCGCACAGTACTGCACAGAATAAAGCCCAGATATTTAATTAGCTGTAATTTTCACGGTAGAAGCAAACGCTGAATAGTTGAGAGTTCTGCAAAATGTCAGAGGTTACTTCAATTCATGGCTCTCACGAGATGATCACACACACTTCCCAACACAACCTCTGGTCCTGGGAGGGAAATGCAGCTCGTTATCAAAATAGTGTAAATAAGGCAGTGATTAGTAGGCCTCAGCTGCAAGGCCTCGACTGATGGAGGCACCCAGGAATGTGATTAACTTGCCTGGTTTGCACTATAGGACCTAAAAATAGACATGGAGAGACCAGGTAATCTGGAAACAGAAAGTGCTTCAGAAAAGCTTGCTTGTCACAGTCTGATTTCCTCCTGGTTTCTTGCCCAGTTTTGCTTCTGCTTTGCTTGAATCCCTCACTGCTTTTTTAACACGAATTGTATCTTAAAATCTATTGCTCACTGCTTGATTATGTCCAACATTTTTGCAAACACAGTCCTCAAAAGTGTTTAGCTCCTTTCTGACCCACTTTCAGATGTTTCTTGTAATACTGAGAACTAGTTTATAAGCTCCTCACAGTTGCTGAGAGCTCACTGCTACGCACAGAGGTTGGCCATAGTTGTTGCAGGGTCAAGCTTCACAAAGGCTATTAGGTGCTTAGCTCCTTATCAGATTTCAGCAGCAGACACATACTGTCCAGGATCTCAGCTTCTGAATGTAAAGGCTATCATTGTCTCAGACGATGTTTTTATAAGGTTGCCTGTCTATTTTACTATGGTCTTTGTTATTAGGGACTCTGTATTTAATCATGAGTTGTACCTTATTCCCCCGATAAACATTCCCTGTGCCACTGACTTTGGTAGTTTGTCAGCACAAGAACAGGCTGATGGAGAACTAGAGTTTCCCCCTATGCCTTTCTTACACTTAACACTTCTGAATCCAGCCAAATCTGCTTTGCGTCAACTTAAATAAGAGGAGCATTAGGCCTTATATGTATGGAAGTGCCTGGTCAGTTTTTAAAGCATGGCAAAGAATTACAATATGAATGTGGGTTGTACCAGCTCAGGGTATGGTGTGGATTAGATGCTTATTTCCGTTCAAAAAAAATGTATTACACAAGACAATTAAAAGTAATAAGGGCAAGTAAGCACTGAAACGATCTCTGAGGTCAGTGGCCCCAGGTCCTGGGAGCTGTCAAGTAAGCTACCGCTTCCAGGAGCCACAGGCACTGCAGATTCCTGTGGTTCTGTCAACTGAGCTGCGGCATTTTGTGCTGGCTGAAGTTCTGTCCATGTGTTTTGTTTGCCAATAGCCTTAGATGCTCACTACCTCTGCAAATCAGACCAGGTGTAGTTGTTTTCTTAATTGGGTTAAAGAATCAGATTTCGTATTTGAAACATATGGCCTAGGAGGTTTTGTAGAAAAGCAGGAGGAACTCATCAGAAACTGGCACTCAGCACTGTGCTATTTACTGCCACTGCAATGGAAGTCAGTGCTCCCACACTCCGGCAGCAAGGTGTGTGAGCTGAAAGCTACCCTGGAAGTATGTAATTTTATACTTCACCATTTTGAAACCATTTTTTTTTCCTGGGAAATCCTTTTTCTGATTTAATATACCTGAGAAGCTATACAGACAATTTTTGAAACACAAAATCACAGTGCTAGAGCCAGGCAGCTCTCAAGGGTAAAGCTTCAGTTCCAAGCAAATATGTTTAAGCCTTTGTGGTGTTAACAGCGTCTCCTCTCCCTCTTTGGATAAATGGAAAATTTCTGTAGGGTCATAAGAAGGCGGGTGAAAGAAAACTTCTGAACCAGAAGAGTAGGAGTTAAGTGTATGAGTCCAATTACTCTGCTGATTCAAATTAGTTTAGCACCAGTGGAACCATATCCAGTTTAAATTAGCTAAAGCTCTGGTCCATAGTAGTGTGTCAACAAAGATGACTAGCATATAAATGTGTTTAAATATAGAAAATCTGTTTTCAAGTATACCTTTAAGGTCACATTCTGTCCTGATCATAGCAAACAGGACAGGGTAAGATGCTGGTAGATAGAAGTGACAGTGACAGGGGAGTGATAAAAACTCTAAAGGCAGAAAGGGAGGTTAATAGCTATGGCCCTTGCCTCAGGAATCCTGACCAGAGCAGGAAATCTAGTGCTGGACCATTATGGGCAGGGGAGCTCACAGTGGGATATATATTACTTCCGCTCTGAACTGGAGTGTTCTGCATGTTGTATATTTTTACGACTACAATGTATGGACTAGACAGCTGGAAGTTTGGGCCTGTAACTCAGCAGATGCTGACCCCAGGACATATGGGTTGGCTCTGTAGGTGGCCATACTCCTACTATTTCCATTACTTCTGGGAGAAAATTTGCTGAATCAAGCAGAAAAACTCCTTCCTTTTCTCACCCCTCTGCCCCAACGTAGGATTAGTGAATGCACACACACACACAGAGAAGCTAGTTGTGAGGTAAGCATGTGCCACTTAATTTTCTCATTTAGTTTACCATAACTATCATGTGAAATCCAAACAGACCTTAGCGTTTTCATTTATCTGCTTTAGGAAACCTTGACACCAAAACTGGAGGGTTAAAACTGATCCCACCTGGACACAGGGCATGTAGGCAAGCAACACTAACACTGCTAATTTTAGAAACTCACATTGCTCATACTTGAAAAAATAACACTCAACAGAATATTCTTCCTAGCTTCATTCCTTTATCATAGGAGGACTTTCGCACCTTGACATCTTTTGCCAGTTCTTCAAATTGCATAAAACTAGAACAGCTTGACAGTCCACATCCTGATGGAGAGACTAAACTTTAACATCAAGGATTATGTTGCTGATTAGCACTTCCAATAATCAAGTAATTGGTACATTAAATAATCCAGAGTTTGGCGACTTGCCTGAAAAGGTCACGCTTGCATTGATTCCTTTTAGAGAGTCCATGTTGCTATTACATGAATTCAATCTGTCTGTCCAGAACTGTAGTGTAAAAATATTTGGCTAATTTCCTTCTTTACATACAATGTGATGGGAAATAACATCCAGGACAAGTTGCACATTAGGGCAATATGTTCAGATTTTCCAATTATGGTAGCTGGGGAGCACGAGAGAAAAAGACAATTCTCTGGACTTTCTTGTGTCCCAAGTTAGCAATTAACACAAACCTCCAATGGCCCAAGCCAATACAAAGCAGCACCTATCCTCTTTGTATTTTATGAGAATTTCCATGAGGCTGGGTGTCTCTCCTGAGGGATCCTCCCCACAACCAGACTGCCAAAGGAGTGGGGTTTTACCTCTGTCCCTCCCCAGGTTTGGGCAGGAGGAACTCATGGGCATGGTGGAGGTCAGGGCTGCAGTCAAGAGACTGCACCGATGCTCTGCTCCCCCTGCCCATCCCCTCGGTACAGACACGGGCAGGCTCTGAGCCCTGCGCAGTCTTCACAGACAGACTGCTGGAAGGCCAGAAACACGAGCAGCCCCCTTGTTCCCCTCAACTGACTATGACTAGCACTAGCAAAAGAGGGGCTCTGCATGAAACCAGAGAGTGCTCACCTCAAATCAATCATCGGGCTGCATGTATCACTTGCACGTGCCTTGAGAGGCTCAAAACCCACCCGCGTTTCACTGAGATACCCACTGGAATTAGATGGTTATCACACTGTTTATTTCTGTGGAGTATTTTGTGTATCCTTTTTCCCTTGAAGCATACAAGGTTCCCTGTCTCACATCTCTTCTGCGCTGAGGCTGCTTCTTTACTTTTTGCTGAGAAAGGAGGGGACGAACACAGACTGACTAATAACCATCACCATGCCATGCTATGCTATTGCACAAACCCCTGAGGCATGGCAGACACCTAGGCTGGGCTTTTTAACTTTCTGTGACTATGAGGACATCTGTCTGTGCCAGTCTCCCTAAGCTTCCTCCACTGCAGGGAGAAATAGGCACTGTTAGGGCACAATTCATCTGAGCTGTCTTAGTTGTTGACTTCAGCATGAGCTCAGCTGTCTCTTTGAAGAGCCTGCTTTTAAAGAGAGTTTAGACAATTAGCTCAGCGGCGTCTTCATTCTAGATGTCTATACTGGGTCAGATTAATCTTGCATGGCAACCTGAAAACTTTCCCGTAAGACAACTCTTATACTGAGACAAAGGAATATATACAATTCTTGGTGAATGGGAAAATGGTTATTCTGGAGGATAACCACAGTGGCAGTTATTGACGTTTAGAGAATACAAAGAGCAAAGGACAATAACTGAGTGATAAAGCACCTTTTTTGTCTTTTCAGTGCAGCTTGTTCAGTTTGCCCGCTTTCTCTGTCAAATACTATCTGTGAAGTGATGTCATTTATAATTGTGTCAACAGGCAAAAATACACAATGTAGTGAAGCCAGACCTCTCTCTGAGTTTAAGGCTTTGGCTGTGTCTGGCGCTAAACCCCTCTTAGGATTGGTACCTCAGTGAGGTGGTATTACTGCAGCCTGGATGATCCAGGCAAGCAT
Organism: Nesoenas mayeri; assembly: GCF_963082525.1. Lineage (NCBI taxonomy): Eukaryota > Metazoa > Chordata > Aves > Columbiformes > Columbidae > Nesoenas > Nesoenas mayeri. Next base: position 47,075,096 of record NC_137544.1, on the reverse strand, counting down.
ACACAGATGCTAAGAACCAGCCTGTCTTTGACTGCAGTGTCAGCTCACAAATGTGCAAGTCTTTTAGCACTGGCTTGAAACAAACCACAGCTATGGGGAGCTTAAGCAAGGTGGGAAAGGAAGGGTTAAGCATGGCTCTCCTAAAATTAAAGGGATACAGACAAACAGTGGTCTTCTCACTAGATTAAATCACTACCCCTAGGTAAAAGCATGCATACATTTATGAAGAGACCATATTTCAAGCTCCAAAGGTGTCACACTGGGGTTTGCAATAAAGGTCTCACTGCTGAGAAGGACATATAGTCCATCCATACCTCAGGGGTAGGTAGGGGGATCCTCACTAGCAGGGCCTCGGAGTGTGTAAAGATTTTAAATATTCACTTGACTTGTGAGTTATTGTTTATGCTGTTTATTAGTCCAAAGAAATTATAGTTGTCCTCTGTTCTTACAAATGTATCTTTTAAATGTGTCAGCACATGCCGAGAGCAAAGAATAATGGTTCTGTTCCACCGAAGAAAGTAAATAAACACTATTTGTGATCGAGGGAACTATTCCGCCACTGCAGCCAGAATTGGGAACACGGCGTTAACAAATAAAAAGGGAGTCCTGACTATGCTGCGGTGTCTTTGATGGTGCAATTAGCCTGCACTGATGGAGGAGGGAGATATTGCAATGGCCCAGATTCCACAGCATGTGCTGCTATCTACGGCTGTAGGTGCCAAGCCCTTCAAGGCAATATTCGTATTGCACCACTGCAGTCACTATTTGTGCTAGCAGGGACAGGGATTTACTGGAGGCTGCAGAATATTCCACGGATTGTAATGAAATCTGGCATGTCACCAAGCCACATCCGGCAAACCATGAGTATTTTACTGCTGAACAGATTTCTTGCAACACCCACCATTTTCCCTTTTCCTGAAACAAGATTTCCACGCTTGTGAATCTAAACAAATGCAATTACATTTGTTTCTTGCTCACAGGTTTGAAGCAACAGACATACATTAAATTAACAGTTTTATCAAGGTGCTGTTTTATCAGAGGGACTGAGTAGGCTGGGAATAGGGAATGAAGGGCAGGGGGTTTTTGCCTGTGGAACACTGTCCTTGGACAAGCCACAGTTGTTGGTGGCCTTACCCATATGGCTGCCTTGCTCTGCAGCCCAACCAGGAACCACAAACATACAACAACCGCAGCGCTGGGGGAAACCTCATCTGCTTTTCTGAGGTGGGAGGCTTGCACCAGAGGCAGATACCTGAGGTCAGAGAGTAAAGCCCCGTGGCCCAGGTCTTGCTGAGATAAGCTACGGTGGGCAGGTCTCAAACAGCAGGCAGTTCTTGAGCACCGATACTCAGGGAAGGAAAGCTCAGGGAGTGGAAGTTCGCTCCCCCGAGAACAGCCCAGCTGAGAGCCAGGGTGTAGTCTGGAGCTCAACCAAAGAACAGTGGTTAGAGGTGACCAGTTGGTAAGTCAATTTGATCTGAGCTAGCAGGAAGCAGCTGGGTCATCCTGCTCTATGCTATACTGTAGGGCAATTTCGATCATCATCATGAAGGCTTGAGTTGCTGCGTAACTCAGCTGGAATAAGTAGGCAGATTAATGGCCCAGACCTAAACCAAGGCAGAAAACCACTGACTTTGACATACACAGAACAATAACTTCACAGTCAGCACCATCACAAAATGTTCTGTGAGCAAAAATGTAATGAGGCTGTTGATGGATGGAGTACTGACAAGTACAGATGCAATACAACACAAAGAACAATATTAAAACATAAATACCATTAGTTTTCTGAAAGTGCTGATAAATTAGAATCTCCATATTTTTGCTTCACAAAGGCCACACCCACATGAGTTTGATCTCATACCTGAAAATACTCATTCTACTCACACAGAAGGCAGTAGCAATTACACAAACCTTTACTTATTCTGATTTCGAATTCGGAGACACCTCCTTTTCAATGGTGGCTCCAGATCCTCTGGCCCTGTGCTGAGTATTGGCGTTGAGATAATGCATGGCGCAATAGCAGTCTTTTCTGCTGGTTTTGGCACAGGCTGGATCACGCAACCTGTCTTGGGCAGCATCCGCAAAGCATATGCATGGTCCTCGTCTGCTGGATTGTTAAGGTTTGGGTCCTGTTTGTCTCCCCCGGCAAGGGGCTCTTCCCCAGTCTTCTTGCCAGCATCTCCCTCAAGGTGGCAGTTTGATGCACAGTTGTTTTCCTTAACAGACTCCAGCTCGCTCACCGCCAGTTCCTCTGGGGGCTGGGGCTTTTTCGGCTCCTGGGGCGGCTCCGGGTTCTTGGAACCCTCCATGTTCTTCGTGCCATTCACAATGACGTTGCACACCGCTGCACCAGCTTCCAGTCCCGGTGTGCCGGAGGCCAAGGAGACGGGACAGCAGTGGGCTCCGTCACTGCATGGTAACGTCTTTGAGTCAACTGGGCTGCAGTTGTCCCTGCAGTCACTGCAGTTCCTTTTGTCTGAGCTACCAAAAGCCAAATTCACAACACTGTTAGGTTCACGTTCAACTTTCACTTGGGCGTGTAAAGCCCTGTGGATAACATTGTGCAGCCTAGATCGGTGGCCTACTGTTAGGTCTATCACACCATCCTGTGGACCCTGTAGCACACTGGGGAAACCAAATTTACTGTTCACTGGACTACTAGGTCTGACAGTCAAGTCAACAACTTCATTTTTACTGTGCTCCTGAAGCACTTGAGCTTGATTTAGGGACTGGCCTGAGCAGCTCGGTGACGAGTCAGAGGATTTAGATGATCCTTGCTTTGACTCTCGAGGGGATGAAGAGCTATTGGTTGACTTTGCCCCAGGCGCCTCGCTGGAGGTACTCGGAATGAAGCTCTCACCATTGCTGGAGAAGCCATTGGGGGGTTTGGAGTCGTTGATGTGAGGGATGGGGATGGGGATGGGGATGGGGACGGGCAAAGGGACGATGACAGGATATGGCACTAGTAGAGTCGGGGGTGGCACCAGCGGGGCGAGGGATGGCAATCCAAAGTTCATCATCTGTGGCATAGGCATAGGACCATTTGGCATCATGCTGACAGGGGGAAAGGGAAGACTGGGCAAAGGAGCTCCGGGAGGAGGAGGCGGCAACAAGCCTGGAGGATTCCCAGGCATGGTTGGTGTTGTGGGGGGATGGATATGAGGGGAAAGCATCGGCCTGTGCATGGGGCTAGAGGTGGGACCCATATTTCTGGGACCACCTGGTGGGGGACCGATTCCAGGAATCATTGGATTTGACAAAGGGCTGTTAGGATTTGAGGCATGGTGAGGCGGCCCACGAATAAATGGTGGACGGATTTGCTGCATAATTTGCTGTTCCATGAATATGGGCAGAGGAACTGGCCCACGGTTTGTCATCACCATGGGAGGACTGCGAGGTGGGACACCAATTGGAGGCACAATGCTAGCAGGTGGCTGGACAGAAACTGGTGGAATATTTGGATTCTCACTGATGGGAATAGGTTTGGGAACTGGCGTGGGGATTTTAGTGACAGAGCAGTTGGCAGTGTCAGACGGAGAGGCAGTGGTAGACGCTGATGGTCCAGGACCTTGAATTTGGCCAGCTGCAGACGCTGGGGATGGGGCTTTTCTCCGAGCATCTGCTAGCGGTATATTCCAAGAATCTGGAGTCAGCAGCTGCACCCCCGTGCCTTCTGCTTTATTTTCGACTGCAGGATGTAATGTACTGCACAGTCCAGCTGGAAGATTGGCCTGTGTCTCTTTGTAGAAAATGTCCATTTTGTACTGATTGAGACATTTTGCACTGCAGAACTGAAGCCTTCTTTCCCCGTCCCCAAAATCCAGATACTCTTTTGTGTGTCTTATGTGCTTACACCAGTCACATACCTACAACACAGTAACAAAATCAAATCAGGTAAGAAAAGCAATCTTCTCTTCACAGTGTTATTTTAAAAGTCATTTTTCAGTTGCTTTCGAAATACATTATTTTTCTAGCAGAAAACAAAATAGTGACATTTGTGAAAACTATGCGCTTTTTTCTCTAAAATTTCAGTGAACTGAATGCCACTCTCTTTTCTAGCTCCCATGATCTCAATTCTACCTTATACAGTACATTATTTATCTTAAAACCATACCACAGAGAAGAATCCTCAGCTGACATAAACTGTTATAGCACACATATGTAAGTATGCAAAATCCATATGAGTATGGCTGTGATTATTCCTTGGTGGTAATCTAAGCACACCTGTACCACCTGAGATGCCGTACTACACAAGGAGTATGATAACTGGAAAAGGACTCAGAAAACTGCTGGAAATGAATGCAAACCGTTTCTACTACACTGCAGTACACTGCAACATTTAGTACTCTATTAAGGGTATCAAATAGTAAGCAGGGAAAGGTGTGGCATTTTAAAATGGCATCACAAAGCAAAACGCATCATTCATACTTTGCCCTTCAAGCTAAGACTTGGAAATAGTCAGGACATTTGTGTAAGGTTCAAATAGTCCCAATCTGTGATGTTTTGGCAAGCTGGAATTATTTTCTGAGCTGCCTGCCCACTCCTGTGTACAAGTCACTTTGAGTAAAACTTCTTGGCAAGCAAAGGCCTATTTAGCAACTTTTCAAATACTATGGCAAAAAGTTTGAATTGCAGGCTCATTTTTGTTTTGTTTCTCTGCTTTGCAGTTAATCCTTTTCTGTGTTACTATTGGTGTGGTGGAGGCATAGCCAATTTTTTTTTAAAGTAAGGCTGCAGAACTAATTAAGCTGTGAAAGGTTTTCCCAGTTGTAAACCACTAGACACCAAAGTTCAAAAAATAGTCATTCTAGGCTTCAGAATCCATTACTTCAGAGAAATTATTGTGATTTCATTAACACATTAATTTTGCAACACCAACAGCTCTCACAGATGGTGAAGACATGATCTACAATTCAAATATGACTCTTGTTTGCACAAATGCCTTTCCTTCATATGGCATTTTAAACAAGAATTAATATGAGTAATCTTGCCATAGCTATAAACAGATAAACAGATGTCAGATTTTTCAGTGCCTTACTTTTTTGACAGAATTTTACACACACAAAAACCCAATTTTTGTCATTTACATTAGCTCTCAAAATACTCCATTGATAGAGATTTTTGGTGATTTCTATCAGCATGTTAAGCCTATGACCATGTCAGAATACATCCTGGTATTGTTTGTTCTGCCTTTTCCAAATAGCCCATATTAGCTTGTTTTGAAATGACTGTATCTTTTGTACCAAAAAAAAAAAGGGGGGAAAAAAAAAAAGTGAAAAGATTGCATTAAAAGGATAATTAATTTTAATAACTATTGGCCATATAAACAATTCAAAACAACATATGTCGGGCATCTGATTACCCATCTCATTTAACTCTCAGCTTTCCTTTAATATAAACAGTGGTGACATTTTTGAGTTTTCAGTAATATATCCTTAATATATATGTACACACACATATACACACACTATATGCTATGGCTATTAGCCCATTTATTTTAACTCTGCGACCTTTTGGTTATCCGGTCAAGTTGCTATTTGATTCCCTCTCCTGCCTCCCCACCTCATTCACACGCTCACACACACGCTGCTTTTCTCTACCACAAAGTTTTTATCCCCACATTTAAATCAAACTAAATAATCACTTGAGAAGCGGCAACTATTAAGTCACCCCTGAAGTTTGGGAACGCAGAGCCTGGATTTTTAACTTGAGCACACAGACACAGTGCCACGTGAGATAAAGCAGAGGGGGTGCTGGTGCTGCTCGATGCGTGCAGCATTAGGACGGGCACATTTCCAGCATGATGCCCCACGCAAGGAAAAAAAACCCAGCCCGGCATTGAATGCACATTGAGGATGTAGGGCCCGAAAAAATGTGGACAAAAAGGCTGTCAAATGCACAGAAGAGTTGAGACACTGCTGCCATGGCACACGCATCCCCCCAAGGCACAGGGTGTCTGGGAAGCAGGAGTGTGTGGAGCAAGGCAAAGAGGGGGCACCCCCACTTCCAAGGTCCCCCGGGTTTTACCTGGAATCAGCTCTCCCTCCACTCCCCACGGGAAGGCTCAGTGGCCATCAAATACAGCTCTGGAGCTGAGCAACCCCTCACCACAAATAGTGCAAACATGCAGCAGTGGGCACTGAACCATCCCGGGTATTTGCATGGCTATGGGTTTTGCCACCCACCTGGCAAGTCAGTACAGGATCATCTGATGAAAACATCTTATAATCGACCTCCTGAAATTTTCTGGCTTGCCACTGTTTTCCAAGCAGACAAAAGAGGAATTTGTGAGTCTCCACCATGACTTAATAAGGTACTATTTAACTCAGTAAAACTGCTGAATTTACTTTAAAGTTATTTTTGATCGAGAGCTCACTGCTGTAGACAGAACACACTATCTGTTTTTCACGTACAGAATCAGGATGTTAATCACTGTGCTCTTTCTGCTGCTTGCAGGGTATGCTGTCGCTCCAAGGGGCTGTGCAAAGAGGCAGGGGCTCCCTTCAGGTACCCCAACAGCTGCACAAAGAGACACCAGGAGCTCCCAGCTGGCTCCCAGGGCAGGCTGGGGCAGGACGAAGCCCACTCCGTCTCATCACTCACCAGAACAGTGTCTGATGAGGAGGAGACCAGTCCTGGAGGCAGCTGCTGCAAGGGATGGGGCAGGCCTACAGATGCAGCTGCATCCCTGACTTAGTTCTGGGATGGTGCAGCTAAGACTTGCCCTTCCTTCGGGACAAAAGAAGGAAACAAACCTGTAAGCCTGCTGCCAAAGAAGCACCTGAGGGAAACAACAGAGAATAAAAGCAGCCTCCTTATCTTCCTAGGAAGAGCCTCTTTGGTGACTTTATTAAGTAGACCGAAAGAAACACACAATCAAAAAAAAAAACTTTTGGCATAATTTGTGGCATCTTTTCTAATCCCTTAATTTTTATTAGTTATCAGTTGAAAAATTAACTGAAATACTTTAGTGTTTTATTGCTGTATTGATTTATTTATCTCAAGTGGGTTCCTGTGTCACTCCTAGCTAAACAAATATTTTCTCTTCCTTGGTAGAATATTCAGAAATCCTACTTAGATATTCTATACTGATTTCTCCTGTTTTCAATAATTCACGGAGGTACAAGAAACTCTGAAGTCTGCCTACCTCACTCACATATCGATCACAGATCACTCTGTATATTTTATCACTAGAAAAAATTAATTAAAGCCACAGAAATTAAAGGCAGTGATTCTGTTCCTCTGAACATCCTGGATAGACCCAATCTCTAATAATTATCTCAGTGATTTTACACAACATCTCAAAGTGTTGAAGTTAACATCAGTGAGAAATCTCTATCTACTATATCCATGCATTTAATTATTTTCTTTCTTTCTTTCTATCTATCTATCTATCTATCTATGCAATCAGTCTATGCTGCTTATTTAAGATATAGGTATAAAATGTGCATGTCATATACAGGTAAGACGACACCTTACAATACCATACTAAAAGACAGAAAACCAGTCTCTACAATGAGGAGGAAATTACTGAAGGAGAAAAAATGTCACTTAAGAATTAATGAATCAAGTCTGTCTTACAAGATTGATCATTTAAGATGAGGTCAATGAATTTATGATACAAATGGCTATATCACTAGAGGTAATAAAATGGAGCAATATAATTCATTTTACATCTAACTAATGACATGCTCAGTGTAATTACAGACTGCTTCTAAAAGCCTACGCTGATTAGTTCAGATGTGATAGGTGAAACTTATATATCTTTCCATTCAATAAAATAACATTTTCTTATCTGTAAAATACACAGCCAATGTCTTATTTTTTTAAGTACTTGCATTCCGTACAGAACGTCATCATTCTTCACAACCAGCTCAAAATCCCCCTGTTCATTTATTCCTTCTGCTTCCCTTTTCCTGTTTCATCCTTCCCCTTCATCACACAACCAAGAGAAGAGCTAAACTGTTGTAGAGTGTTAATGCTGTGCATCGGATATGGTAACACTTACGCAGGGGAGCAGCTCCCCGGATTTCAGTGGGACTAGTCAGGAGAGTTAATGCTGCGGGGTCACGTTTGGAGGGCCTGACCCAGCACCCATGGAAAACAGCACAGAGGCTCCTCTTTAATGCAATCAATCGGCTTTGGGTCTGATGCTTAACGCCAGTCTCTGCTCACCCTGGAGTCGGCAGGAGCCTTGCTCCTGACCTCAATAGGAGCAGAGGCACGGCCATGGGTTTTGGAAGGAACTGCAGCAGAAATACATGGGAAAGATGTAAACGCTGCGAGGCTGAGTTTCAGACATTTCCTAACAAATGCAGGCAAAGCAACCATTTTGTAGGTTTCTACCCAAAAGGAGGAGGGATCAGTAGTGGTGTGACTGACACGGAGAGTGAACATTTCTGAGATAAAGGGTCAGACCTTGGAAGGTGCTAACAGATCCCCTACGCACCTTCATCTCCCTTGGAAAATACACCTAGAACCGCTCCTGGGTAAACACACTTCACAGCGCCACTGCCAGAACACAAACCCTGAATGACACAAAGACCAGTAATAAGATAACTGCATATCTCATTCAGCTGTAACGAAACAACCCTCAAGAAGATCAAATTTACCTAACTGGGGCATGTCCAACACTAAACAACAGAATGAACATTTCCTTCAGTACGTTTAATGTATTTATATTTTAGTGGCGGGTTGCCAGTGCGCTACTTATAAGCTCAATGACTTGATATCATTCATCCGCTTTCCTGTGAAACACGCAGCAATCTACACCAGGGGACGACTCAGAAGACACGGCATCAGCAGAAACACTATTCGCACCTGATATGGGAACACAGAGGAAGCCAGGACCGAGGAATCCTGTAACACTCAGATTTCTGTAATAAAAAGAAGGGGAGAAGAAAGCCAGTCCTGTTGGCATCCATATCTTTATTTTGACAGAAATGTCCACAGTGGAGTCCAGACGTGGCCATGAGCTTGCCCAGCAGGCACAACACAGGCATCCTGCTGCGCGTGAAAAGGGCCACACTTGGGCTTTAGGCACGGGGTAATTAATACGTAAATCAGCTGTCAAATGCAGGTACAAAGTTCACCCATTAGTGCAGCCCACCACTAACCTCTGAACAATAATCTAGTGTCAGACACCACTTCATTAAGAAATACAATTGCTAAAATTTGTCTGCAGAGGTATTTACATCAGCCCGAGAAAAAAGAGGAATAAGTAATATGCAAACACCACCACTGCAATAAAAGACAGCCTGTGCCTTATACACAGCATTTTGGACTAATATAATCTCCCTGGTAAAGCTTAGTGAGAGGGCAGAAAGTGGTCACTAGCGCAAAGATAGCTTCTCCACATATTTCATTATTTTTTATCTATCTGCTTCTCTGGAACCAGAGGGTGACGAACAAAGGCCCTCTCCTTGCTCAGGGGAACGTCATTGTGGGACACCTTGCACAAGGGAGGGCTGCATCACATTCTGAGGACCAGGCTCTTATCAAGGATGTCAAAACACAGGGCTGAAGATTATCAAAGCCTCATTTCCTGGCATAAAATCCATGTATTCATCTTTGTTGGGTAGTTTCTGCTCCCTTTTCCCACTGTGGTATCCAACTGCTGTCTCTTCATACATGCTGAGGCACAAGTTCTGGCTACATGGACACCACTGTACATTCCCTATAACCCATTCTGGCCCTGGCTGCCTTTCCTTTGAGCCTAGACTGTGTCCAAGGCCCTTCCCTGCAGCCTGTGACCCTGCCACCCACCCAGAATGTGTGAGGCGTGGAGGCAGAGGCTCCCACCCCATTCCAAAAGTCACAAGGCAAGGAGATAAATCCCTTCCCTCCTGCCTTGCAGCCAAGTAAGAACCCAACATACCAGCTGTATGTTTTTCTGCAAGGGCTTAAATTTTTTGAAGGCTGCCAAACATTTGATGCAGCAGCAATCTAGAAATTAGTACGTGTCTTGAAACACACATACAGAGGCTTCTAGTAAACAGCCAAATGAAACACAACTAGTTCTCTTACACACAGCTCAGTCAGACCCTTTGCAGATCACCCAGCAGCTACCACAGCATGAACAGCAAGGCACCTGGCCACTCAGTCCCCTGTGCAAGGCTGGAAACACTCCCGCAGGACACCAGGGGAAAATTCAGTCTATTAGAAGGAAAGAAACCCAGATCTGCATGTTCTGGAGGACTATGTGCCTAACTATCTTTAAAAGGTAAAGGAGTGCGACACCTCTCTCAGCTGTCCTCACCAGCTCCCCCAGCTTATTGGGCAATGCGGCTGCCTGCTCCCTCCCTGCTTTCCTCCTTTTACCTACCATCAAGGCTCCTCTTTGGAGCAAGTCACCTAAAAGGTAATGGTAATATCTAAACAAATCCCCTTGTAGATACCGCCTGCAATGCTAAATCCCTGCCATGGCCCCATCTCAGCAGCCTGCTGCATGACGGAGCATGGAGGAACTTTGGGGCAAGAGCTGCTACCTCGAGTCTTTACATATTACACACTTGTGAGCACAGAGAAGCTGCGTCCCCATTGGCTTCTGGGTTGGACTGATCCCTTGGAGGTCTGTACCCGACTCTTCAACCCCTGCCCCGCTCACTGCCTGGGGGTCCCCCAGCAGAGCTGCCCCAGGAGAAGAAAAGCCCCTGTGGGGTCAGGAAGGCACCACACAGCTGTTAGCACACAAACACATGGCAATTTGTTTGACATAAAGATTGTTCTGAGGTACCGGAGTCTCCCATTCAGCATTTTCTGACTCAGAAAAAAAGGATTAATATTAAAAGTTTTTCAGGTAACCAGCCCTCTGAGCTGGAAGAGAGGTACAGGGAGCAGAATGAAGTCCCCATAATCTACCCTGGACCTGTTCAGGCTTCATCCTGAGAGGGACTGGGTAGCCCAGGGCACAGCTGGTGGCTGAGCAGGGTACACAGGGGTCTGTGTGTCCAGCACCACAGCAACTGCAAGCTGGCCCATGAGGAGGGGGCTTTGGTCCCTAGCAGGGGTGCGGACTGTCCCCAAAGCAGGAGGGAAGTTCACAGCATCTGCTTTCAAGAAGATTGTAACCAAGACCCTGCCTCAGCTTTTGTAACTGGGAAGTGATGCTCTTTCAACCAATACTAGTAGCAGGTATAATGCGAAGTGTGGCTCTAAGTTATCCAGCCTCGAACACCATTCAATGTGCTTATGGCAAGGCATTCAGCATGTTTGTTGTGGCAGCATTTTTCTTGCGATAATTTTTTACAATTGCTTCATTTGGAGTGATTATTATAAAAAATAAAAATAAAAAATCTTTCCAGCTGAAACCTGCTGTGAAGGAACCTCGAGGCAGGCTCTAACACACTCAGTGTGGTTACAATATAGCTCGTAGCGATGCTAGGTGTGAAAGAAAACAGATTTCTACAATGTTTGGAGCTTTGTACAAAACCAGTTGACAAAACACAACACTGCAGTTGCCTACAACTTAAAACTGTCCTATGACAAGGTTCTCTCTGTTAAAAGGAGACCAAAGCTTGCCTGCTTGCTTGCTTTTCCTTCCTCTGACATAACTCTCCCGAACTTCTTTACCCTCCTGAAAATTTTTGCCACCATTTTCTGAGAAGCAAATACTGACTTTATATCATCTAAATGCAAGACCCACTCTGTCTCCATTTTTCATCCTAATTATGCTACATGAAGCATAAGGAGAAAATAGAGCTATTTGGTAATTAATGGCTAATGATAAATCAATTTCATTTTTTTGAATCATTGCAGTTGTCATCAGTGGTATTTAAAACATTGTCTTCTCAAAGTCCTTGCATTCCTTTGTGTTGGGGGGCTTTTTAATGTTCCCAGCCAAAAGCAACAAATGTAAGTTATGTTAATGCCTGGTGGAAATCCAGGTTGGGTCGCATTTCATCAGAGTGGCTATATATTTGATTTTGTATATAAACAGCTGAGCTCTGTGTTTTCAACTTCAGTCTGAGGCTTTGAAACCACAGGAGGAACTCTGGATCTGAAACCACTGGTTAAGCCCGCAATATGGTGGGTGAAACTTCAGGGAGAATCAATGTAGTGTGAGGTGGGCCTTGCCAAGAGGGAAGTTCTTCTCCCCAGAAACCTTTCTGGCTGAAATAACACAGAATGGGACAATAACAGCATTTAAACCTTCAAATCCATAATGTGGGGTTTTTACACTTGTACCACAGAAGTACTGATTACAGGGCACATCTGCACTGCTGCTTCAGTACTGGCTAAGGCCACCACTCCGGCAGTGACATAAGTCCTAAATAAAATTAATGTGATACATAAGATGAAAGAAGGGCAAGAGCGGGAGAGAGAGGCAGGGGCCTTATACTCCCTCAGCAGAACAGACGACGTGTCTCACCAAGACTAACATTGCAGAAATGCCTAAAGAACACCTAAGCCCGAAGCCAAGGGTAATACAGGCCCCAAGAAACCTCATCCCATTGCGAGTCCAATGGCCTATGAGTATAACTACGTCATGCAAGAGACCGTGGGGCAGACCAAACCCCAACTCAAGCCATTGGGTCCCAAACTCAACTCTCCAGCTCCCACCAAGCCTCAAGTTCATCAGATGGCTGCCATAGGTTCACAAGCAGTCACCCAACATTTGCACAGTGTTGTGTCCACACAAAAAGGCCAAGAGGCAGTTCCTCTTCCAGACTTAACCTGATCTGATAGGAGACTATTCAAGTGTGTCTGTAGCCTACCTCCTTGTGAGCCCAAATTGAACACAGGGATGTGTGGAGTCAGCGGAGTGTCTGCACCATGCTCCTCCTGGCCCTTAGCTCGTGGGTGACAGTGGGAGAAGTCACCTCAGCAGACCAGCAGCACAGACGTATTTGCTGGTCAGGCAAGCAGTTTCAGGTTATGTGGGCACTGGTCACCCTGAGCTCTGACACCTGATTTCCAGGCCAAGACTTCCCATGATGTGCATTCTTAAGCTTCCCCTGGTCCTGAAATGATCTGGGGAAAAACTGAGCAGCCAGAAGCAACAACTGTGTTGAGTAGGTGAAGCTGAGAATCTTGGTGAACTACGATAGGAGGTTTTGTTTTATGATCCTTAAGCTGTTAGTGCCACAGTGAGAGCTTTGCTTCTTCCTAAAGATGACACGAATGTACCTCCTCAAATTGCTGCCACTAAAGCCATGCAAAGGATTGGCAGTGAGAAGAGTCATAAACACCTTGAGAACAGGACAAGAACTGTCGGCTTTGAATATTTTAGAAAGCAAAGGTAAGAAAATAAAGCTAGCAGCTGGAAAAACATTTCTGGAGCTTAGAAGTACTTCCTCACAGTGTCCAGTGACTGCCATCTCTTTGGGGCAGCAGAGGAAGGTCTCACTAGGAAATAGCCCTCCTTCCTCTCAGAGTGGAAATGCATTTCTTTCCTCAGGAGGACGTTTACCTCTATGTCCTTGAGAACCATTGCTCAGTTTAGGTTTCTACATGTTCAGCTAACACGAGGCAGCAGAGCAGCTTCTCCATCCCTGGAGTGCCCAAGGTGCAGGGACCTGGCCTGAGAACCACCGCCAGCCCCTCTTTAGGGGACAGATAAGAGGGCCAGCACCATTGCTGTGCCAGGAGCTCCTCACTCCTCCGCAGGGGTGCAGGGACAGGAGAACAGGACCAAGTACCAGGCACAGAAGTTTTCTTCTGCAGAGCAGCTGTCAACTGGCGCACTGAGGAAAGAGCCTGTATATAGGAGGCTTTGCAGCACTCCCTGCATCCAGCCCCAGCAATCAGGAAAAGAAAAGGAAATTGAGAGCATTTAGCAGTGTAAATATTTCAGTCTAATTCTTTTGAGAATTATGTATGCTGTTAAGTACAGGAAAACTTAGAGACAAAAGAGGAAAGGGGCACTTTACTAGCCTCAAATAGTATCTCGCTTACTGAGTGACCAAATCTCCCCAAATGAGAAATCTTCAGCCTTGACAATCTCATGCTACCATGTCTACAGATAACTTCAGAAGCCAGATAAAGAGTTATAGTCTCTCATTAATCCACTTCTTTATTCAGTATCTGAATAAACATGTTCACCCTTTTTTTTCTGAACAAAACTTTATTCTGGTCGTATAGCAAAGTAATATTGTGAGATGGAGAATAACCCATGCTTATTTGTCTAGAATTTATATCTAGTAATATCTTATATGTATTTTTCTCAAATATATTTTCTTTTTAATATTCAAGAGAATATAAAAATAACAATAAAACCCCCTCCGCTATGTTTCTAGTGGCTCATAGGTTGGTTGACAGGACTATAAATGTAATAATGAGGAGGTTTGAGGGGCAGGTTAATGTTTTTTGCTAACACATGATGCTTTTAGCCTAAGGCATTGCTGAAGGCCAATACCACTTCACCTGGACCAAAATTACCACTGAACAGCCATTAAATCACTCAGACCTAAATGTACTATTACTGGGTCTAGAGAATATTACTGTAATCCAGATTTGAAATATCATTAGTCTGCAGAATAGCAGGTAGGAATGCAATCTGAAACCCTAAGAAATCTTTATTTACATGTAGTGAAGGGTTCTAAGCCCAATTCTTTCTCTCACCTATTCCATAACTCTCACAGATTTTTGTGTTGTTTCTTCTGATTCATTCTTGTACAAGCAAGAAGCTTACAGAATAGAAGTCTCTGGGTGCTTTGGAATATATATATGGTGGTTTATATATATTTTTATATATCTATATATAGATATATGAGGTTTTTCCCACCTATCTGTATAGATCAGGCATCTTCAGCCTCTATTATTGCATGTTAATCTTCATCATGCAATAATATTTACAGGCCAGGACGCATTATACTATGTGCTCTAACATATACATGGCCATAGTGTGAGCTGCAGTAGAACTGTCTGAGTCTCACAGTCTACCCGGGTTAGAGCCCCACACATATTTCCCCACCTTTCCCAAACATATAAAATCCCTGAGGGACTGCATCAGCTGCTTACTTGGAAAAATAAATGTTAGGGAAAAATTGACTTGATCAGGGAAAGATTGACCTGACCGTTAGTATAAAATGGATGAAAAAAAATCCAAACTTTCCAAAAGGAGTGTTGCTGGGTTTTAGTCTATAGAGCTTTGAAGGGAGTCAAAACTGTTCCAGATTTGACTGCGTGTGATTCACACTTTGAGAATTGCTAGTTTTGCCACTCGTAATGGTAAGCACCACCCCGCGTCCCAGAATACGTTGTTTAAAGAGCAGCCCTCTCTCTGGAAACCACATTTGATTAGAACAACCCTGGGCCAGATCCAAAATCTGCCTGGATCAAGGAAAAGC
Source organism: Nesoenas mayeri (assembly GCF_963082525.1). NCBI lineage: Eukaryota > Metazoa > Chordata > Aves > Columbiformes > Columbidae > Nesoenas > Nesoenas mayeri. The sequence goes on along the minus strand of NC_137544.1, from coordinate 47,059,803 downwards.
GTGTCACATCAGCTTCAGCCCAGGACCGAGACGTGTCACATCTCTTGCAGATTGGGCATGGAGAGTGGAATTCATTTTCCCATTTCCTCTGGAGTTGGGGGCTGGAGAAGATGAAGCCAAGAGAGGGAAATTGCTCTGCTGCACACAGAGGAAGCATTCTGCGTCCTCTCGTTTCTCTTGCTGTGAGGCACTGATTCTGGCTGAAACCCAGAGCCCGCTGGTACAGACCCAGCTCCCCTTCCCCCTTCTATTAGCGCAAAATCACCAGTGGAGAGAAGCTTATTCTGAGCAACTGTTAGACTCACTCTTGGGCAGTCCCAGATGGAGCAGGTAAGACTGAAATAAGAACCAGGGAAAAGAGAAGATGAGGGATGCAACAGCCTGTGCATCCTCCAAATAGTGAGGGAAGAGGAAGAAGGAGAGGAGGAGAGGAGAGGAGAGGAGAGGAGAGGAGAGGAGAGGAGAGGAGAGGAGAGGAGAGGAGAGGAGAGGAGAGGAGAGGAGAGGAGAGGAAGGGAGAAGAGAAATAAGAAAGGAGAAAGAAAAAGAAAAAAGACAAAAGGAAAATAGAAAAAAAAAGGGAAAAAAAGAAAAAAGAGGAAAAAATAAAAAAAAGGAAAAAAGGAGAAAAGAGGAAAGAAGAAAATAGAAAAAAGGAATCAAGAAAAAAAAGGAAAAATAAAAAGTAAAAAAGAAAAAATAAAAAGAAGAAGAAAAAAATTGCTCTGTGTCTGGTAGGTAGGATTTACCATGACTATTATGGTCCCTAGCTATCTTAAACCACTGTTTTCCAGTATTTTAGCCTTAAAAATAATAAATGAGGAGCTATAAAGGTCTGAAACTGCAGCCTAGAGCCAAACATATGGTGAACTAATGTGTGTGAAAACTTCCTTGTCTTCTGCTAATGCCCCTCTTGTTTTACTAGGAACATTCCTGCCGTGAAGCCGGGCTTCCTCCGACAGAGCCCGCTGGCTGCCAGGGTGGCCGGCAGCACCCAGCTGCACTGGCGACCGACACCTCAGGGAGGGAGGACCAGCCCTTCATGTACCCTGCTGCCCACTACAGCGCTTTTGTCAGGCTCAAAACATCTGCTGGTTCTCAAGTGAAGGAAAGTGCACCTTCTTCCTTGGTGATTTACACCTACCTCTTTCTAAGTAGGGCGTGGACGTGGGAAAAAAGTCCCACTAGGTCTTTTCTACTCAAAAGAAAAGAGAGAATCTGTTTAGAAAGTGTTTAGCACTGGAGCGTACCTGACACCCAGCTATTTACATAAATCAAATCTATTCTTAGTAACCCCGGGATGAATCTGGGATAACTCCACCGAAGCCAGTGTTGTTTTCCCAATTTGAACCCTGTAACTGAGAGCTGAATTTGGCACAAAGTATTAATTTCTCACCAAGGAGGGTACATTACAGCAGAAGGCATCAGGCGTGCTATTCGGTAAAGAACACAATTACAGAGGACCCTTTAGCAATGCATTGTGTTACTGTAGATGGCACTCATTCCTTGCCTGTACGTACGATGCATGCTGTGGCTGCATAGATTTTATTGTGTAAATGCATTGTGGCAAACCCTTTCATACTTACAAGATCATGCAGATGACTTTCTCATTGTGTGACATGCACAACAAAGCAGCTATGTGGAAGCTGTACACGAGGACAAAAGAAATCAATGTATTTAAACCCTCACCCTGCAAGTGTATCACAAGCAAGGCTCTCAAAAGTGCTATGCTCCTCACAGTCCTCCTCATGAAGGACTAACTCTGTCTTGCTTTCTCCAGCCCCTTTTCCTTCCCTAGGTCTTTCCACAACACTCCTTCTGATCCCACTTGTCATTTCACAGGGTAGAGCAGCACTGGAAATATTCCTCATCAAACCAGCTGAGATCTGGCTGGCAAATGAAGACCAGTAGCCATCGCATACAAAGACTTCTAACTGTGTATTTGTTCAGTGCAATTGAAATGTTTGCTTTTCTTGTAAGGGCCTTTCTTTAATACTCACCCCAGGTCAAGTGCTCCTCATCCAGTGACTTACAGCAGTAAAAGAAGGAAGGTTATGTACTTAGGGTGCTGAGATGGGACTCAACAAATTGGCATTAAGTCCTTCTCCACAAACACAAAACTCCCGAGTAACTTTGGACAAGGAGAAAGGTACACAGTGAAATAACCTGGAGGGCCCAATTTTAGGTATTTACTTTGATTGGCTGCCTCAGGTGTGTGGACAGAGATAGGCATCCTGGGAGGGTGGATCACGGCAGGAAGCTAACTAAGGCTCTGAACTGATCAGAGCAGAACTCTGCATCTATTGCAGAGCTCAGGCAGTTCCCTAAATCTGGGAGGCTTGTATGTTGCTTATTTTCAGTCTGTATCTTTGATCCTCCTTGTAAAATGGGGAGAAGGCTCTGACTAGCCTACTTAGAGCACCAGTTTTTTGAAATGGGAATCAAGTTGTCCTAAATTTGTGTAGAATATGACGTACAATCACATACAGGGGGTGCCTCAAACCACCACAATCATATGAACAAAGATCAACGTTACTATGGGGCTCTTTCCACTCTATGGGATCAGCAACCACGAGGGGCTTTGCCCAAGCCCAGACTTTAGGATTTGGACCTCCATGGCTGGGTACAGACATGCGCACACTTACACACTCACACATACCTTCTTATATGAAACAGATGGAATGGTTTCTTGCAGGATGCAATACAGTAATGGTGGAAAGGAAGACAGAATTAAGTATGGCACATTTACCAGTAGACATGGCTGAAAATATTGACTGTTCTTCACATCTACCATGCACATTTATCTCCCTGTGATACAGGAGGGGAGATGACTAGGAAGTGGGGACATGCCAGTTAACCTCAGGCACTTGTCCAAGCACTACGAGAGATCTGAGGGATGCACGAGGGTTGAAATTCCATTATAGGTTTTAAATAATTAAACACTACATGTTTGGAAGCTCATTCCTTCCTATTACTTTTTAAATAATTAATCTGTATTTACATCTATTGAACTTCATGGAGCTATACACATAACAAATTTGAGTCAAGTTGCCAAAGAGAGATTTTTCCTGTCTGACAGCATTACAAATGTTTTTTTGTTGTATACAGTAGCTTCGGCTATGAGGGATCAGTCAAAAACCAAATCCAAGCTAGATGCTGTACATCACAAATACATGTGTAAGGGGTTTTCTATCAAATTATTCAGAAGTAATCAAAACACTAAGAGAAACTGTAAATCCCCAGAGGAAAAAAATGTGCTCCTCCTAGAACAGCAAAAAGTGATTCAAGTTGGAAGAGAGTAAACCAAAAAATTGCACGTATTGTTCTTATTAAACAAATGCATTATGTTTCAGCTAATGCTGTCAATTATTCCATTAGTAGTACAAATTGATTTTAGAAAGTAACAAATTCTTGCAACTGAAAGTGCTAATCTCAAACCCTAGAGTAACAGATATAACAGAGTAACAGGATCTAGAACAGAAAAAAAAATCTTCATCTAGAGTACTTCTCTTCTCACAACACATTATTTCCTTCCATTTACTTCTGGTTCAAGCTGAATAAGCCATTATATACCCAGCAGGTTGCACCTAACGGGAACTACACATGACGCACCAAAGCAAACAATCAACACTGCTCAAACCTTCCAAACAATAAAATGCTGAAACAGGCTCTTGAAACCATAGCTCTGCCCTGGGAAATGAATCTGCAGCAATGGCATCAAGATTACATGTTTATCCTACATGTGATTTCCAGCTCAAGTTAGCTTCTGTTTCCAAGTAAGCAGATATGTATGCATTCACTTACGCAATTCTAGCTGGCATTCCTGCAAATTCAGTCCAAAAGTCCAGCTAAGTTATTTCCTTTTCAAACAGCATTACTACTAATAGAAATGCTGCTGGGCAAACAGTTCCTTCAATTATAATAAGTGGAGCAAAGCTGCCTTCAAACTGAGATCTCAGTTACACCTGTACAGTTATTCTGGAAGTTAATCAGATTGCACAGGGGTAAATATGGACTTAATGTGCTCCTCAGAGGCCTCATAATGGCAGAAGACATATTAGGTAGAGAAGAAAGAAACCAACCTGACTTTCAAATCCCAGGCTGGCTTTGCAAGGAAGGGAGCAAAAATATCTGTACCTGTAGGTGAAGCAGTTGTGCACTAGAGCCAGTGTCACCTTGCAGGGGAAAGGTTTGTTTAAAATACTTCTTGCAATGTTCTTATTTTGTAATTGTTATTTAAAAAAAAAAAGAAAAAAAGGGCAAAACAAAACAAAAGAACCCACCAAGGACACTTAAATCAAGGACAGGCATTGGATCCGATAATGACAACTCTCCTGTTTGCTCCTTTGACCCCTGCAGCTCTAATTCAGAGTCCTGGGGACAGAAGCTGCACATTTCTGAGCGGCAGAAGAGAAACGGGGCTGCAGAAGAAGGGACCACGAGGTCAGGTTTCAGTGAAAGCTGGGCTCGCATGCCAGGCACTGAGATCAAGGACCGACTAACTCAAAGCACAGGAAGAGTCAGCGCTTCAGATGTCAGCTGCTTCAAGGATTACAGGCCCTCCTGTTTCTGGTGTCAAGGTAATAATCAGAGCAGCGGCCGTGCGAGGCTCCTCGCCGTGATAGAGGAACCCGCAGCCCTCAGTTTGGATTCAGTTTGGGGGATTTTGTTTCCTTTTTAGACAAAGCCAACAGCACCAAGTATTCATATTTCAAGGCTGTTTTAAGGATCAAATCCCATCTTACTTAATAAAAAAGATGGGCAAAATTTAAGCAGAAAATTATATGGGAGCTTCAGATACAATAGGTGGAGAGGCAGCATTTTGTGACTTTTTATCAGAGGTATTCGTTTAAACATCGATGTTAATGACAGCTTCTTAAATATGCCTTCTCCCCTCCCCCCTGCCCAGTATTCGTGTTTTCACATAAATCACGATTTTGGCATATTACTTTATTGTGGAGACATCTTCTGTGTACTGGATGGCTTATGCAAATTAACCAAATGTCCTATAAATTAGTCTTGAAATGCCTGGGATAATGAGCTGCTTGCATAGTGAGCAGTGCACAGTATTCAAAGGACTCTTTACAGGTTGGGAGAGCAGAAGAACATTACAAATGTGCCCAGGCTGCACAACAAGGCGGAATGCTCCACTGGTGTTGTGGTCCTTACCCCGAAAAGCAACACTGACTGACTAGAATTAAAAAATGCAATGCTAGAAGAGACCTAAAAATTGAAAACCCCAGTAATTATCTGGTAGGCAGACAATGTGCCCCTAGCTACTGAAGCTCAAGCCTGTATATCTTCTTAGCTGACTTGGCCAACACATTTAAACTGGTTGCAGGCTGGGTTTTCCTCCCTGCATAATTTGGATTTTCACTGAAGGCTTTTTGACATATGTTATGTATGTGAATGGGATCGTATTCAGTGCCTTCTTTTGGAGATGTGTATCCACCTACCAAAAGTCATACCTCCCTCGTGTTCCTTATCTCAGGTTCAGGGAATGCTTCAAAACTACACTCCTGGTTGTATTTTAAAAACAAATGTTTCATGGCAGTTGCCGCTTTCTTGTGAAGCATGGATTTAAGAGCAAGCTTTATGTACGAAGAGCTGGTTCTCTACTCCTGACTCAGGCGGTGCTGTCTGAGGCATGTGAAGTAAGCGATAATAAATCAGATGACAAATCAAAAATACACTACTTGCTTTTGGTGTGTGCTTAATTGGCATTCCACCTCTAATAATTACATCCATATTGAATTTGTGTGGGGGCACCTTCATTTGCAACATTGCAATAATTAAATGACATTAGTGTTCAGAAGCAGGTATGTGAGAGAGAAAGTGCTATTAGCATTACTTGGCAACAATGACAGCCTTATGGATGCCTTTACATTGCATTCCTTCATTTTGTTATTGTCACAGAACTAAAGTGGGGAGGGTGAGGGAAGGAGGATGGACAAAGGGGATGAAAACCAGAGATGGGTCTTACAAATGGAGCAGTTGCCTTGCCTCCCTCTCCTACTGGTACTGCCAAGGCCCCGCATTTTCTGGCATTTTCTGCTAATGGCCCCACAAGAAGCCATTTTATCTCTTTGTCCTGCAATAACCACTGTGTAGTCCTAAGCACCCTGCCTTGGATACTTTTCTGTTTGCCATTTACAGACTGTATAGGAGGCATCTCAAAGCACACGAGACTGCTCTGCAAATGGCAATAAAGCCGACTCTGTGCCATCAATGTCATTAGGATATGGCGAGCGGCTGGGGAAGCAGCTTGAAGCATAAGCTTTGCACTGACAGTGGCTACTCTGATTCGGTGGTGCTTTATTCCAGCTGACAATCGTGCAAACAAAAGGGATGAGGTAAAGGCAAAGCAAGCAGGAGGAATTTGTCGTTGCAATTCCACATGAGCTTCGGAAGTGCAATTATGCCCATTTTATGCATGGGGAGCAGAGACAAAGAGATAAAGTCACTTGGCCAGGGTCATGGGAAATATCTGTAACAGAGCTGAGGAGTGAACAGACGCCTCATTAAGGACTGGTCTAATACTCGGCGTCGACGCAATCTTTCTTGTAAGAAACTCAGGGTTTGAGCTCAGAGTCACAAGCCACTCAGTCTGGTTATTCTCAGAAATCAAGCTGTGAACGGTGACAGGTTTTTAGAGGGTAAGAATCACATTGAGTAATATTTGGGCTTTACAACATTTAGGGAAGGGGACTTTCTACAGCTAACAGCACTGAGGAGCCAAAGACTACAGGAACTTTGAAAACAAGTGGAGACATAAAAAATGTGATGTAATTTATCATGGACCTGGGGAAAGAAGATTGTTAAACTGAGAGAAAGGAAAAATAGTAATGGAGGAAGAGATACATTCAGAAGGGGAAAAAATACGTAAGCAAAAAGTTGCAAGGAGCAGAAAACCAAAACCAAGAAACAAAAATCATTGAAAATGGTAGAATAGCAGATACACTTAGGTGAAAACAGCTTAGCTAGAGCGCCACAGGGACGATCCCTGCCTCACTACAGCTTTCGATAAACACACACCAGCTTGTGCGTGAATCCTGGATGGAGAAGCGTGTTCATGCTGGGGACAGTTGCAAGAGGAGCAGCCCGAGGAGATGGGCTCCCAGCACGAGGTAACGAGGCAGGTGAGGCGCAGCCATCGTGCTCCCCCTGCGCTCTGCTCCCTCTCTGCTTGGCGTCTGCAGAGACTCCAGCGCTAGCAGCAGCTGTTTCAATAATGGTTTAAACCTTCCTGCCCTCCTTTTCAGAGCTCCAAACATGTAGATTCAAATCCCTGGACATTCACAAGCAATTATTTTCTAATGATGCTAGAAGCAAAGCTTCCAGTCTTACAGCTTCAAAAAACCCTGCCCAGCCATGCTCTGCTGTTGACCTTTTCAAGACCTACATATATACAAGATACCTAAATAAGATAATTGGCCAAGTATAATGCTGGCGTAAGCCAGAGGCCTTTTACCAGAGGTGACACAGGCCCCCTCTAAGCAGGAGAGAAACTGCAGGAACTCCATCCTTGCCGGTTTGCCCCCTGCGTTCAAAAGCTTCTCTGATGCTCGCTCCTCTCCTGATTTGGTGTGACTTTATTCATGTGCATCCCAGTGTTAGGTTTCACAGTGTATGTGCTTAGCTGCACAAACTGTGCCAAGTGAGCTTACCAGAATGGCAACGTTGTGCAGGAAATGGTACTTTTGCAAGGGCAGCCCCAAATTCCTATTTTCCACTGTTGCATGAGAACAGGCTATCATGCCATGTAAGATATAAATGTTTTGTGGCCCTGCTGATAAGAGAGACAGATAGACAGCCGATCCATCATCATGACTTCGCATCACCACCACAATGAAGGGATAAGGAGCAAAGCTGATGGCTTCTGCACAACAAACAAGCACAGAGACAGTGTTTGCTCATTTCAATGTGCAAAGCTGACTTGTTTAAATATGAATATGTTGCTTATAGCCAAATTTTAGTGACAGCAGCCCTGTGGCATCTATCACTGTTTGCACTTTTGCTAAAAATAGTCACATTGTCTCTGGATTTTTTTCAGATGCCACATCTGCAGGTAGTTTTCGCTCCCCCCATCCCATCTCTACTCGTTACCATTCCCTCCATCCTCCAGGGTATATCGTGCTCAGGCAGACACCAACCAAGCAAGGTTTGCGTGGTATCACAAAAACCTGAAATCACTTCCCTGTCCTCACCAAAGGTCTGTGCCCTTTTCTCTCTCCTTTCCTTGCTCTCTTTCATGCTTACAGGCAGAGGAGCCAGGCACAGCTTCAAAGTGTTCCCAACGCCTGCACTGAAGAGTGAGGTTGTCTCAAAGGGAGCACACACGCTGTCGAGACTGCGGAGAGGTTTCTCTCAGACCAGATCATGATACTCGCTGCTTCTCCATTTACAGAAAAGTCTGTGATTTTCTCTTTCCCCTCCCAGCCTACAGCACATTACTGATATACTTTAGAAACAAAGCCGTGGCTGGAGGAACTAATAGATCTTTTTTCCATTTCTAGCTTTTCACTGCATATATATTCAGATGAAGCACCCATCTCAAATTCAAGGTGTCCTGCCTTGTGTGGGGCTGCTCCCAGAGCTCACCCGAGCGCTGTGTTTACAGCTATGAAAAGGAGCATATCCCATCCAGGAAACAAGCAGCATTGAGAAAACATACAATGTGAAATCTAAACACTTCTGGTTACCTCCAAGTGCCATAACCCAGGCACTCTCCAAATGCCTCTTCTGAGACAGAGCTATGTGGAGCTCCTGGAGGACCAAATAGGTCCAGGCTATTTTGGATTTGCCCTTTTTGCAGTTTTCTAAACCTGAGAGCACACGAAGGACCCCATGCCTGCAGCAGCTCGTACCTCTGGCATGAGAATCCCTATTCCTCCAGATAGATTTTGGTGCAGGACCAGGGCTGTGCACATCAGGGACACAATACCTCCACAACAGTCCTGCTGTAGCAGTGCACCGTGCTGCCACTCTGACATTCAAAAAGTGGCTCTGGAAATAAAAGGCAGACTCCCTATGCAGGATTTTGCTGGCTCAGCACCGAGGAATTCACAGACAGCCAGCGCAGACCATGAACTGCAGAGCCCATCAGTCCGTGAAAATTCAAAACGACACTTCCACTTCTGCTCACAATGTACCTGCACTAGTGGCAACCCTCAATGTTTTACAGCAGAGCTACTTTCTCTGCTGTGTTAATCAGATTTGCTTTCAGCAGGTTTTTATAACAGCACGAGGGTGGGGAAACTGGGCCAAACTTATCTACATGATGGCTCCTCCAAGCACTCACACTGACTCAGCTGAGCTGGAGGCAAACGGCGGTGGGATTATAGTAAATTGGATGGAGGCAAGCACAGCCTGCTTTCCAAGTATGCAAGAAGGTACTGCAGCTCACCCAAACAAGCTGCCACAGTCCCATTGGTCCCCATCTTCTGGCTGAACACAGAGATGGCACAGAGGGACAGCAGCTCGGGGATACCAAAGGGACACACCTCACCAGGGTGGCATTGGAGAGAAAAGCTCTCTGCTCCTCAACAGAAAGAAGCCACCGTTTCTGTCACTGCTGCTGTGTGGTGACTTAGGGCAGCTGAGATTTCAGCGAGGTTCCCAAGGAAGGATTTTGATAACCCATATGGGCAAATATCTTAATTTATGTGATAGGTATGTCAGCAGTCAGGCCCTCTGATTATTTCCTTTCATCAACTGCAGTGACCTTGAGCTAATCTGGTTTGAACTTTGGACAGTTTGCACTCATCCAGGCCTTGGCCATGCCTTGTCATGGGGAGACTTTCAGCCTTTGTTTGTGGCTGGAGGAAAAAGAAGCCTAAAGCTGGACTGCCGGACTGTGCAAACACATCAGCTATAACCTCTCATTAAATGAACGTGGTGTGGTGACTAAGAAAGATGACAGCAAGGAGCCCTGTGGCAATACACCGAGCACTCCCACTGGGGAGAAAAGCACTTAACACAGCCCCTGCAATCTCTCAGAAAGGAAGAAATAGCATATAGAACCGCAGAATCATGGCATCATTTTGGTTGGAAGAGACCATCAAGATCATCGAGTTCAACTGTTAACGTAACACTAGCACTAAACCATGTCCCTAAAAACCTCATCTACATGTCTCTTAAACACCTCCAGGGATGGTGACTCAACCACTTCCCTGGGCAGCCTGTTCCAGTGCCTGACAACACTTTTTGTGAAGATTTCTTTTCCTAGTATCTAATCTAAACCCAGCCTGGTACAACTTAAGGCCATGTCCTCTTGTCCTATCACTTGTTACTTGGGAGAAGAGACCAACCCCCTCCATGCTACAACCTCCTTTCAGGTAGTTGTAGACAGCGATCAGGTCTCCCCTCAGCCTCCTTTTCTCCAGGCTGAATAACCCCAGGTCCCTCAGCTGCTTCTCATCAGACTTGTGCTCCAGGCCCCTCACCAGCTTCACTGCCCTTCTCTGAACAATCTCCAACAATTCAATGTCTTTAACAATGTCTTATGCATAAGATAAGGCTGGAGACATTTTCCAGGCCCTGCACAACCCCTGTGCCTGTAAGGATGTGTTATTAATACAAAGTGAAAAAGAACTGATAAGATTTACCATTTTTCACTACTGTGTCAAACTCTTAGCTCTTCAATATTTTAGTTTCCAGCATCCTTCAGCCCTTCTGACTTGGTGCCAGGACAGCTGTAACACAGTAGACCAGCACAACATCCCAGCACTGCGTTTAGGACAGATCCTCACCCACTTCAAGAGTCCTTTGCACCACTCTGGCACCAGAAAGGGGCCATAGGAATACATTTCATGCACACCACCTTTTGAGACTTCTTTCTATTGCCAGAGTGATGCAAAGGCATCCCTGATTCAAGCCAGAATCTGGCCCTTTGCTTTATGTATTTAATGAATGAGTCTGCTGGTTTGAATGTCAAAGATAGGCAGAGGGTCAGTAACCAATTGAGCACCAAACGCTTCTTCCCCTGGCAGTCAGGACTCCATGTCCTTAGAAAGTGGAAACTTATTGTGTGTGTTAGCTTCCCAGCCACAGAAAAATATCTTAGAAAATAACTGTTTCCTGTCTTGACTAAGGAGACATTAATTTCAGTGGCATGTGCGGTAATGTTCATTCAGGACTGCCCACAGGTGGTCAATTACTCCTCTGCCTGTCTAGAAGAAGCGTGTTTATTCCTCATAATAAAAAGTATTAGTACAATACAGAGTTTATTGCTCAATTAGGAAAGTGACATGCAAAGAGTTACAGCCTCTTGCAGAGAATTCAGACAGAAACAAATTTTTGCAGCTGAAGGAAATATCACACTCCTTCCCATCAGACACACAAAAACTACAGAATGTAAGAGGCAACTGATAGGTATTTTCAGACCCATATTTAACCAGCTTGTACAAACAAATACTGTATTGTATATTAAAGCTCTACATTAGAATTGTGTTCCTTTATTTAAAACATTTTTAATTGATCATTGAGGCACTGATCAAAAAAATAAGCACAGAATTGAATGTTGGTCCTGAGCATAAACAATTGAGAAGAAGCATTGAGCACAGCATTGAGAAGAATTTGAGAACACAACACACATGCCCACTTTGTGAGATCTACACTCACTGCTCTGCTTGTTTTATTTACTATGCATTGCCTGGGCAGTCAAACAAATTGTTCTTAAATACCTGAAGGTAAACCTAGGAGCCTGTTTTCTCCTACTGTGTTGCATAATAATTTATAATAAATGAACATCTCTGCAAATACCAAGGATGCTGTTGTTAGCAATTTGGACTATAACACAACATTAAATAATATATATCGCTTTGCACCTCTAATATTTTAATCTCAATCTCACATCACATGCAAAAGTAATTAGATAAGAGCATCCCTATTTCAAAGCTGGAGATCAGTCAACTAAACACAAAGTCAGCAGATACCTAGCTTCAAGTATACAAGCAGTCCCTCTGCTTGAAATGAACGGCTCTACATGTAAGCTTAGACACATGCAGAAATACGCAGCTCAAAATATGATTGAGGGTGTCAAAAATGTAGGTGTCATATGGAAGGTATTTATCTAGTCAAGGGACAGATATAGGCACATTTACAGGTGATTTAACTAATCCTAAATCAGCACCTAATCATTTTGAATAAATCACACTCTGCAAGTGCTTGCCTTGCTCTGTTAACTCTCAGTGGGACCTAGAGACAGTCCAGCCCCAATGTGAAATACTGAGATGCTACAACTAGACATTTGAACCAAACTGTGTCCTAAAGCAAAGGGTGCTATGGAACCAGGAAGAAACATGACACAGGTGAAAACCAGAGTGAAATGTGGGCCCAGCTGTAGCTCAGATTGAAACATCCATTGCCTCACTGTGAGCGCAACCAAAACCAACATCTGACCACCTGAATCCCACAGGAGTGTTATCCTGTGCGATATCTAGCACAAGGAGACATGCACAGTCCTTAAAAAGAGGACCAACCTCTGGCATGATGAAGATTCCACTGAAGTTGTTATCAATTAGTTTGGTGCAAGACATACAGTATGGAAATAAGTTGGATTACTATGAGCAATACAGATCCTGCTTGTAAAGAGCTGCTGTGCTCAAGATACTGCTGCATGTCAATCTGCACGTACACCCACCTGAAAGACCCCAGTCTGCAAAGGAAAACATGCACAAGAAAGCTTCATGTAGGGAAACAGACACTTTTTCCCAGAGAGAGAGACAACAGCACATCAAAATCACACTGTGCAAGACAACATTTATAAAAATGCTGACAGATATCATCCCCCATTTGACTTATGGAGCCATCAAAAGCTCACTTCCACAGAGCATTTTTGGACCCTTTAGTTGACTAAATCACCAATTTAGAATCTGTCAGACTTCATTATGCAGATTAAGAGTCTCTCCTTGGTTTCATTTGTTATGCATTAATAAGAGAGCATCAGTGACTGTATCCTCTCGCACAACAAAAGCCTTTCTGCCATTACATAGTAAATTTTGTTCTTTCTAGCGTTCGAAAAAAACCCCAACACAACAGCAACATGGCTTAGTTGCTATGCAAAGACTTAGAGCCACTGCATAGGGATCAGTTCCAGAGTTTGGTTTACTTCAAACCAAGCCAGCCAAATTATGCCTGGATATAATCTGATGAGGTTTTCCTTCTTGTCTCTTTCTCTTGCCTGCAGGTGAAGAGTGTGCTCAGTCCAGACCAGCCCCGGGATCCCCACAACCTTGTGCGATCCCGATGCGTGTTTACTGCCTTCCAGCTCGATGCCTGGTACAGTTAAAATACTCAGTATCAACTGGCAGATTTATTATGAATGCTGGTAGGGATCTTTTTTCTCTCTCATTGACTAGATGTGACTCAAAAAGTTAATGGTAATTGCTCTCATCTTCATTTAGCAATGAGAGAGAGAGAGAGAGAAATGGGAGCAATTTGCAGATCTGAGAACAGGTCATTACAGGTGTGTTATATTAGTGTATTCATGAGCCCCCTGGGACAGCCATGCTGCGATATCCAATAACTTTCTTAATGTGTAATTACACACCATTGGACTATAATTGATTAATTGAAAAGAGAATGTAGGCAGATGCTAGGCCAAGGCTGCTTCTGCTCATTAAATGAGTATGTCCTTGCTTCTTTTTAATAAGTTAAGTGAACTACTCAAAAGCAATTAAGTGAGAACTGAAATTCATTAAATTTTAAGTAATTATTGGTATTAACTTCTATAATAAAATGGAGGATTTATATTTTGGGTTTTTTTTTCCAATCCCAAAAGCAATATAATACATGTCACTGCCGAGATGTAAAAATGGTGTCTGCTACAGACAGCAGTGAGTAGTGAGATATGCGCTCCTTGCACATAGATTTTCTTCGGTGTGCCTTCAGGTAACTGCATGACACTGATCCGACTCCTTGGGATGTCATTCCTGGAAGCCCTGTACAGTCCTAGAGATTCCCAAAGAGTGGGGGCCACAAGATCGATATCTCAGAGCACCCCCAAGCCTCCCTGCAGTCCAGCTGAATAGTGACCAGGCTCTTCTCGACCCTCCTTCCCACAGGCTCGACCTTAACCCTGAGAAATAAAAAGCAGATGGGCTCCTGATTTTCAAAATCCTTCTCTCTTACCACTGTATGCTGGCTCTTTAAGGATGTCAAAGCCATATCACTTCAAACTCTGTTCCTTTTTAATGGAGAGGACAACATGCGCAGCAAGATGAGGCAGAAGCCAACTGCACCATTACAGAAAGTCACACTGGTCTACATAGGCATCTTTTCAGACCTGACAAATGCATTGTCATTAACATCCTGCGTGAGTGAAAGCCAGGGCCAGAGGTGCAGAAGGACCCGAGCACCCGGGGACTAAAGCCAGCTCTCTGGCCTGACCCTGGTGCTCCAGGCAGGGCTGTGGCGAGATGCGGTGTGAGGGATGGCTCCTCCCGGGCAGCTGTCAGGATGCCCCACACAATACTTCCCCCGGCCCCTGCTGAGTCATCTGCATCTCCTGCACAGACCCCAAGGAGAAAATATTTATAGCTCTAGGTGATGGCTTCGGAAATTTTATTTCCAATTTATGTGGGAGGAAATCCGATGAATTTTATTTCACTGTACTTCACTTCCTTTGGAACAAGGCATATCTTTATCCTTTAACGTTCCATAAAAACTGTCTGAATTTTATTTAAATGGGTTATGAATGCCAGTTTCATAAAGCAAAGCCACGATTCACAACTGGTTTTCTTTCCAAGGGATACAAATCTGGTTGTGGGTTTTTAGTTTGGTTCATTGTTTTTTGTTTGTTTGGTTTTTTCTTCCCAGTTTTACAGAGGTTTGGGGGGCAGGGGAATGGCTGACTATTTTTTTCAAGCTTTATTACTTTAAAATTTATTGACATCGTTATTAAAAAGTAGGCTGCTGTAGAGGTTTAAACCCTGCTAGCAATCACAACCATGACAGCTGCTCACTCACTCACCCCCTACACCCCCAAACACAGGAGATAAAAGGGAAGGGAGAAACTTGTGGATTGAGATAAAAACAGTCTAATAAAATAACAAGATAATACTAACATACCGCTTCTACTACTAATACATATAAAATGGAAAATAGAATATAAACCAAAAGATACTCAGTGCAATTCCTCACAGACCCTGTCTGCACCAAGCAGCCAGTCCCAGGCAGCAGCACCTGCTCCCAAATAGCCGATCCTGGGGCAAGAGAGAAAAAAGCAGAAAGACCCAGAGGCCTCTGCAAAACAGCAGGATGGCAAAAAGCTGAAATAAAGAAAATCCTGAACAGAACTCAACCGAAACAGACCAGAAGTTCTGGTCTCTCCAGCCGCAAAACCTGACTCTTGTTAAATATGAAGAATGACGCTAATGGCATAGAATACCCTTATTGATCAGCCTGGATGTCAGTCAAGTTCTGCCCCATTTATATGCCCCCCTTCCCAGCTGCCTCACACCTGTGGGCAAAGAGCTCAGAAAGACCTTGGCTCCCAGATAACAACTGCGATAACAGTAAGGCCTAACATTCTCTTTATTCCAGCTCAAAAACATTAGAAAGTTACTTGGAGAAAAACATTAATTCTGTTCTGGGTGTTATCTTCTTGTTCACAAACTAAATTCAAACAACGACCATGCTAGCTGTGAAAAATTTTACACCTGCATGAAGAAAATTAACTCGCTTTCAGTCAGACCAGCACAACTGCTAAAAATGCATTTTCAGCTAACATTTTCTTAACTTTTTACTTGTTTAAATTGCCAGTCAATAAAAAAAATCGGTATTTTATTTTAAATCATTTTTGGAAAAGCAATTTTCAATGAGAACATATTTAATATGAAAATTATAACTTCAGTAAACGCATCAAATGAGGAAAGCAAAGACTGAAAATAGAGTAATACAATGCAGCATTGCAGTGAGGAGAATAAGGTTGGAGAAATTATTCAGAGGTCACTAGTAATTGCACATTTATTAATAAAAATGTTAATGCTTGTTCTGGGGAAGAAGATGACAGAATTGGAGCTGTAATGGAATTTTAATTATTTTCCTTTTTAACAAATGCATTTTGCTTCTCTTTTGAAATAATAACAATGATGTTAAAAACTAGAAAACATGCCTCCTTCTGAGGACAGGCAGGCTTGCGTTCACAAAGTGTCAACTGTCACATCCTAAAATAATGCTCATGTATTGGTATGGAGGAAAATGCAGGGTGAAGCTCCTTGCTACTTTAGCATACCTGAGGCAGGAGCTGTGAGAAAGGGGATATGACTCGCTCTCGGCTGAGGGAAGCCAAACACCTACCATTGGTAGCCGTGGTCTTTGCCAAATCTGCCCTACTCTCATTGCCCGTCTTCCCGTGCTGCCCACCTCTCTCACTGCCACACCTTTTATTCCATCTCTTCAGCTCACTGAATTGTCTCTCTCAATTTGGTTCACTGGAGCAAAAAGCTGGGGATTATGTAGAATTACTGAGGGTTCCAGCCTGCTTGTGTGGGAAACCGCATCCCTGGCCATGGGGGAGCTTCATTCCTTTAATCCCCATCTCCTTCCCTTCCTTCTCCCTGCTCCGCACGATCCTGGGGATTTTATATGTGTCACTGGGAACTGGTAGAGACTTAACCTCCTTGATACCCTCAAGGGTTAATGGCACCCTCCTGCCCACCTCTGCAGGAGGAGAGCAGGGAATCCCTCTCCCTCCCGCATGCTGTAGGTCATGGTCACTTGCTAATTCCAAGTATAAAAGGAGTGAGGTTCAGGTCTTATTTCCAGTAGAGGCACTCTCTCAGACTTGCTGTGACAGGGCTGTATTTTCTGTCAGTTCCTACAGCTGGTTTCTGATTGCAGCCTTCAGTTTAAATATTATTCATAAAGATCATGTTTGCTACGCTTCAAATTAGCTGTTAGCAGGCCTATAGCGAATTTTGGTCAGAGAGGGGGAAGACATCTTGAAGCAGTCGCTTGCCCTTTCTTGTCTACAGAATACAAGGTGTCACTCAGCGCACTGAAGGCTAACGAGAGAGATTCTATTGATTTTACTGGGCTTTGGATCAGAGATTGTGGAGTTGTAAGTAATGGTGTGAGTCAAGAAAAACAAAACATATTTTGTTAGCAGGATGGTGGTGCAGGATGGGAGAAGGGGAATGGAAGGCCTGAAAGACCAAGGAAATGTCTCCAGACCCCCAAGAATGTCTGTTGCAGCCCCAGAAATAGGACCCAAACCCTCCAGGTCTAGCCCGTGCTGCCATAAAGCAACTAACAGCCTTCACTTCTATTATGGACAGAAAAACATGTAATTAAAAAGCAGAGCAAGAGGGACACAGCCCGTGCACCAGGCAAGACAGTGGAGGAATTTGTTCTAAACCAGTAAATAGATATGTGTAGACAGGCACAGAGCCTATCGCTTCCTGGGGACAGCATATCGCAGGGCGGCTGGCAGGCTGCAGCTCTGTCTTTGGCCTGGCATTATTGTTAGGGAAGTTCATTATCCTGGTGAGATGCCTATCAGGGGACAGCCACCAAGGCAGCCAGAGCCCCGTGGATGCCTACCTAAGAGCAGACCCTGCAGGCAGGCAGCAGGCAAGCAGGGTCAGCCAGAGAGGGGTGTCGGGGCTCCCCTCTTCTCCTGGGGCTGCAAATCTGCGCCTGGGTTGAGCGCTGCCTTTTTTTCAGTGCATTCACCCCATGTCCATAGACTTCAACAGTCTTTAGGAGTGTGGGCAAGGTGAACACCACACAGCCCTTCGTTCAGCCTGGCAGCAATTAAGGACCAAAAAAACTTCACAATAATTTTGCCTGGTTTGTTGCCCTTCCTTGAAAAGAAACAGAACAGAAGGGTTTTTTTCGGTGGGGTTTTGGGGACGTTCTTTAAATATGCTGCTATAACTCACGAACAATTTAGTTTCTGAAAATGAAACGTTACAGGCGATTAGCCTACAATATGACCTAAGCCTCACTGTTATTTCAGTCACAAGAAAGGTTGAATTTCTTGTGGCCAAGATTACTGAGGTTTTAAGAACATCAGTATCAATTCACTGCTACAATTTGCTTTTCTCAATATTTTTGTTCCAGAGCCATAACTGCCATTGTGACAGCTCTCTGTGCCTGATCCAAAGTCCCTGAAACCAACAGCGGTCTCTCCGTTGGCTGTTATGGGCTTTGCATGGCCATTTGCTCAAATCACTGCATCCACCACAGTGCAGCTGATGGAGCAGTATCAGTTGCTCTCAGACTGTGGTGGCAAACTGAGCAAGACACTGATGAAATCCATTGGTAAACCACCAAAAAACAGCACCAGTGGTGAGGCACAGCAAACAGCAAGTGATGCTGAAACAGTGGTGAGCACCTCTTGGCAGACCTGGATACCAGTAGCTCTAAGACCTGGAGCTTGATAAGGCGTCACAGCACTTCTCCCCCTCTCCCCTCCCACCTCTCCAGGGTAGTGGAATCACCTCCTGACCCCAAGGTCATTGCTTTAAAATCGAGATGTGTTCCTGCATCCCTCAGAGCTGCTGGGCAGCAGTCCCGCTCCAGCTTTCTGGGCCAGGATGGAAGAAGAGCTTTCCCTCTCCTTCTGCCAGTTTGCACCTAACAGGGTGAAGGAAGAGCCAGGGAGGGCTACAGCGGGGAAGAGCTTTTGTTTTTTCTCTCCTCTCTGCTAGAAATAAGGAGGCAACATGGGAGACAGAAAGGGGGGGGAAAGGCAAGAGAGGGGATGAGCAAAGCTATCTTCCCCTTTATGAGGGCACAGTGGTTATAAACGGACTGATGGGTATTTCATTTTAATGCTGAAGCACTAATAGGGACTGGCTTTGCTTGACACTGAGGCACCTTAAAAAAAAAGAATCCTAACCTCACTTTCTGAAACCAAAAATCTCATGGCCTCCAAAGGTTACAAATATGCCTATTTACATTTAACTTGACTACAAAAACCTGCTGGCCTCATATGATCACAAACATTCTCATCACTTTTTAAAATTAGTCTTGTAGGTACGAAATCCTTCCCAAATTGCAGTACCACCCCTGCTGCCCCGTCCGGATACCCCACATGGGCCACGCTCCCTGACCCTGCCTCTCATGCTGGAACAGCAGAGCAAAGCGACACGACTTCAAGCAAAGCATCAGCTGTGGCTCTGACTCCTCAGCCTTGTTTCAGCCTCCCCAAAGGCTTTTCTTTGTAGAACATTTTGTATTTCATGTTTCAGGTGTAGAGGTGTTTTCAGAGCCTTTTCTGCCTCTTTTTGTACATGATTAAAGATAACTGTCCATAGGTGAGTTTGCATTAAATCCAATAACAAGCATGCTTTATTTCATGTCTTCTGTATAACAGCTTCCAAGCACCAGGACTACCTTATAATTCATCGCATACTGGAATCAAGAATTTATCCTCCCAGAGCAGAACTACTAGGAACTACTAGACTTTTTTATTTCAAAGAGAAAAAGATCATAATTTTGCTGCAGGAAAACTGTGGATCACAGCTGGGTGTGGGACTGGAAATGACATTTTTTTTTCAGGGTGTTTATGTTTTGTTTGGTTATTCGCTTGCTTTACATATAATCCCATAGCGGTGGGTGGTACTCAGATCATCTCCATAAACAAATGAACTGGAAAGCAACCTGGCGTTTAATTTCCTTAACCCATCAAACCCTCCTTTGCTCATACAGCAGCACGCCAATCTGAAACATTGACTTAATATTCTGGGTAACTGGGGGAGGGGGAGCAAGGACAAACCGTTGGGTTTTCTTTCCTACTTTTGTTAAAAGGCATCCAAGCATGGCTCTTCCTACCCTGACTAACCTGGGTAGGTGCCAGATGGATTTTTCCTTTCTCTAGGCAATGGCTCAGGAATTTCAGCTGGCTAGGGCCAGGGCTGTGGGCTTTTCTCTGGCCTTTTCACTCTAGCCTGCCCTTTCTCAGCAGTTAATCCCATCTCTCTGCCCAAATCCACTATTAGTTGGACTGTACTGCTCCTTGACAATCAGCTTCCAGAGGACTAAATTCTACCTTTTTCTTCTGGAAACAAAGAGATGTGCCTGAAAGAAAAGCTTCCAGCCACTCACAGAATAAGAAATTAAAATCCTGAGGCAGTGCCTATGGGAGAAGAGTGGATGGCTAGCCAACACAGCATGCTGGCCCGGCTCTTTAAAAATAAATTTGTTTTATGTAGTTCCCAGTATTTATCATGGGTAACTTAAAACATGATGCTCAAAAATACTGAGAAGTTTACAATGAAAATTTTATGTCCTCATTGACTAGAGCGTCTTAACCTTTCTGTTTTCTACAACAAACGGCATGACACGCAACAATCTCTGGACTTAATGTGGGAAATGAATACTCCAACCTAATCGCGTAACTGCACAACGGCTTTCTATATCAAGCAAAATCTTTCATTGTCACTGCTTTTCTTAACATGCAGAGCTACCGCAAGCACTCAGGGGTTTCTTTTGCCTAAATTGTAGCTCTTTCTTCCTCCTATTTCCTACCAAGGTGTCTCCCTCTCAAAAAAACCCCAACAATTAAATAGCTGAGTTGTACCTTACTATCTAAATTATCTCTTCTTCTGAGGAGTAAGCAATGAAAAAGTGTACCATTTGCAATAGTCTGTGTGACTATGCTTTCAATTGTCTCCAAGTACCGAGGAGTTAAAGCTTGCCGTGCGCGCCTGTGACCTGGCACGCAGAACCAGCAGCAACACCCTGGCCCCGGCAACCCAGCCGGCAGCCCCTTCCCAGCACCAAACATAGGAGCCTGCGCTTGCCTGAACAAACCCTGCTGGAAAATGGCAGCTGAACCCTAAAGCACTGAAAGCATTTCTGAGCCAAAGCCTCCAATTTCACCTGACAGGCTTTTACAGTACTCTTAACTGTACTGCAAAAACTCCAAGGATTTCCTGATTCTCAAAAGCATAAACAAGTTTCAGTTTCTCTTTCATTTAAAAAAAATCCCAGCTTTTCACTCAGCCAGCATCTGACTTGCACTGTTAGACTCTGAGTAAGTTTTTACCATTGGGAAAGTATTTTTTTAGAGGAAGCAGCTGTTGCCACTCCTTTCTTTCATATTTTTTCCCCCTTTTTCCCTCCCAAGGAAACAATTCCTAGCACAAATGTAGGAATACTAACTAGCCTTTAGGAGAAAGATGCTGTCTTTAAGACCAGTTCCTGTGAAATTCGCTTTACTCTCCAGAACATTTTAATATGGTATTGTTTCCCAAAACAGTAAAAATATAGAAGGAAAACCACTACCTCTCTGTGAAACACAGCATCTTTGACAAATAACACTATGCCCCGCACCACCAAAGCCCAGCCTCAACATCATATTTCCACTGAAAGTTCCAACAATATATCTTCAAAGACAGCAGAAGTACATATTAATTATTTGTCTACTTTTGTTTTCACATACAAATTGAGTACAGATTACATCCCTGCCAGTTTTGTTTCCAATAGCATAGGAAAAATAAAACTATGACAAATTACTTTTATTACTTCCTTAAACAAGAACTGAAACTTGTCCAAAAAGCACATGAAAGACTAACTTGGACGACTTGAGCTTTTGCCAGATACAGGGGTGATATAATAAACTAAAAACTTAAATGCATTAAATAGATGAACAATTAACTGGGTATTAAAAGAATGCTTGATTCAAACAGCACAAAGAGGGTTAATTGGTTCATTGATTGCTTGCACTAAAAATAAAGCAGATTTTAAATCAAAATAATACATGACTTATTTTATACCGTGTTGTCTCCCAAGTCTAGCTGCACTCCTCCTACACCAAGAAACTCTATCGGCTTTGGGAGCATTTTGGTGTGCTATGATGGTTCGTCAGGCCTGATTTGACTGGCCGCACAGTAATTAAGCATGGCCTTGAAGAAACAGTTTCACTTATTTGGCACAAGGATTGTGACTGCACTGGGGAACTGCTTTTCGGGTTGGTCTAGCTTCCCCTCCTTAGGATGTAACTCCGCTGCCCCTGAAACCAGCAGGAACTTTGCAAGGCATTTAAGAGGAAGGAAGAACTTACGGTTTATGCCGCTTTTTGCTGGGGAGAATTATCCTGGGAACACACTGACCCTTCTGAGTGACACCTGTGGCTCTAAAAGGTGTTGTCATGACCTAACCAAGGGGTTGGCTCAGCACAGGGGACACCTGGGGGTAGGTGACGCTATGAACCCACCGGTGCAGGTGAGGCCAAGGTGCTCTTGGGCAGGAGCAGGGACTGGCCACCACCCCCAGGGCTGCTGCCCTCTGGTCTGGGCTTCTCCAAACAACCACTTGAATCTGGGGACCACCTTTAGCATTGGTTTATATTGGCTCAACAGCTCGCCTTCGCTGGGTGTTGCACCTGGGAGACCGAGATCAGGATTTGGCCCTGCGTCCTCTACGGGGGAGGCAGACATGGGTTTTAATGCGGAGGAATCACAGCTCGCTCCTCCACCACCGCCCCCCTCTGCTAGAGTTATAAGGAGAAAAAAAGTGTTGTTGTTTCCGCAAATATTTCCATTTAGCCAAACGATACATTTTACTTAAGTGCGGCTGAGAAGAAAGGCGAATGTGAGGGAGAGATCTACCAATCCATCTAAAACTCCCTTTTCGAAAGCCGTGAGTGAATCTCTCTTAAACGTATTACAATTCATTCTCTGTTTACTTTAGGCAAACAGAAAAACTCATCGTGGAGCACTCATTTTCGCAAGCTAATCAAGAACATTAGGTCCCAACAGATTCATTTAATAGAAATATAATAGGCATTCCTGCTTGCTTTTAATCTTGCCTCGCTGCAAATGCTAAAATGAACAGCAAATTAACCCTGCCTTGGAACAGAGATTCTTTCACAGCTGATATAATCTCTCTTATGGCTTGTAAACACTCCCGGCTCCCTCTACGTGCTTTCCCGGCTTTCGCTCTTTCCCCGCAGCAGAGGATAGGAGTGGAGAGGAGAGGAGAGGAGAGGAGAGGAGAGGAGAGGAGAGGAGAGGAGAGGAGAGGAGAGGAGAGGAGAGGAGAGGAGAGGAGAGGAGAGGAGAGGAGAGGAGAGGATGCTCCCGCCTGCATGCAGTGAGGAAGGGGAGGAACAGGCGAGCTCTGAAGGGAGTCCTGCGTGTCAGCAGAACGACACCAGAAAACACAGCAGAGTTAAAAGATGGATGGGAGAGTGAGTTTTGGGGCATCTCAGGGGATGGGGGGGGTGGGGCTTTTCGTGCATCACCAGCCGCTCCCTGAGTGGCTCTCCCTGATTTACCGTGTGAGACAAGGTAGTACGACAAGGCCATTCACGTGCTGTTACCAAGTATAAGAGATTTTTCAAGCAATCTGAGATCTTAAATTGTTCACGGATAGCAGAACTAGCATCAGAACAGGAAAAAATAAAAACCACTATCATATTTCATAATGTATGTCATAATGAACAAAAGCCTTTCAAAAAAAAAAAAAAAGGTTTCACTGTGCTAAAGTAACAATCTAGACTTGTTGTAAGTATGTTATTCTTACAAGTAGTTCGCAGTTATTCTTGAAGGCAAGTCTTGGAGTTTCCTTAGCATAGTGCTGCTGGGGAAAATTTTCAGCATGTCCATCTTCATCTCTAGCCTGAAGGAAAATATAATGGCCTATTTAGGGACTTACAAATAATGGAAGGAAAAAAAAATAGCTAAAAGCATAACAGCTCAGATCATTAAAACAGATGGGAATCCCAAAATACAACATTATTTAAACGTTTGTTTAAATACGCAGTACACCTTTTAGATATGAGAACTTGGGATGTTGTTTTCTTACATAGCTTAGGTTGAACATGCAAATTCATTGCATCGCAAATAATTATAACAACAAAAGACAAACCCCAAATGAAATATTTGAGCTGGAAACTGTGAGTAACTCAGGGTTTCAATTTTCTCCATTGCATTTTTCAGGATTACATTACATATGTACTCATTTAAACTTTTTGACATGCTTAAGCAATCCCTGCATAATGTATTTTCAGTTTAACAGCAAGGCCAAAAAAATAAATACGTTTTCATAGTCATCATTTACATGTAATACTATTATAGATAAATGGATTCCCCCTCCATGTTTAAGTGAAGCTTTGAAAGGAGCAATCATCTAGTGAGAACAATGATCCTTCAGTCAAATGCGGTCAAAATATTTAATGACAAAGATGCATTAAAAGTTACTGGTTATTTAGAACTACACTGTTAATTAAGAAAACCGAAGTTTAAATGGAGACATTACCAGAGCCCATTAGCAATCCTGCTTGCATATAGTATTCTTCCCTTCTCATCTACAGCATTTTCTGCTTTTGAGTTAAAGCAAAAGGGAGAAGCAGGTGAAAGGAGGAGTGTCAGCAATACACTCATTACACTGTTCATTTGGGTGACACTTGCACTCCGTTCCGCTCCATCTCATCTGATCCCTGACTGTTCGCTCTCTCCCTCTCGCAGCCTCCCGAAATTCACAGCTGAGCTGTCTCCCTCACATATGGCTTGCATATAATTATGCACATTCCATTTTACACTGCATTAAAATGATGAGCTCCTGGCTCCCTGCCAACCTATTTAAATCAGCCCCTGCCCAAAAGAAGCTGGGGAGAGGAGGAAGGGCAGAGGGTGGGGGGGAGGGCGAAAGTAGGGGGCGAGGGGAGCGGGTGGAGGCGACAGGGTGAGGGTCAGGTAGCCCCACTCCCTGTCCGTCCATCCGCCCCATGTCCCCTCCCCAGGGTGGGGGGGTCCAGAGTGTGCTCAATGCACACACATCTCAGCTTGTTGTAGCCCCTCACAGCGTGAGCTGCCTGTCGTCGTGTGACATGCTCCCGCCACCCAGGCTTTTTCAGCATTGGCATTTATGAAATATATTTACACCCTGTAGGCTCTACGGGTTGTTTGCCTTCCAATAGGCTTCTGCCCCTACCTGGGGAGATGGGGTTGGGAAAGGGGAGCCACGGGTTAACAGCATCAAGGATTTTTAGAAAAATGTGAAGGGGTTGCACCTCATGGAAAGCCCGTTGAGTCCAGCAAGCTTCTGCTTCTTTGCCATAGGGCATGAGCAAACTCTGCCCAACAGAAAATATCATTTTTAAAAGTGCAAGGTTTGTCCAAAGTATGTTTGGAGTAGTACCTACCCTGATGATTATTACAAGAAGCGGGAAGTGGGAAACAAGTTTATTCTGTATGTTTCCTAGCAGTTTATATGTATTTTCTTTCACTGCTCTCAATACTTGCAGGGTGGAAAATGTTTAAAATTCTTCCTTCAAACCACAAGGAAGAGGCAGAGCATTCCTGAGCACCTGAAATCACTTTTATATTGACAAAGGTTTAAATGTATTCTTCTAACTACTAGTTTGAAACTGAAACCTTTTTCATGCAATGAATCTACTCCCTATGCTGCGTGAATAAAAAGCCCAAATTTGATCATGTTTTGTAAAAAAAAACTACCCCAATTCTCATTTTGAAAACAAACTTTGTCCTTTCTTCTCCTCTATGAAGGAATATAGGTGAGGAACTGAAGCTCTTCCAGGTCATCTAGGAGATAACTGGGGAACAAATGCCTTAAAAATGCCTTGTAAAAATAGAAGCCGACCTGCGGACCTGTCAGCTCAGGATCACAGGTGCCAACAGGATGCTCGGTGACAGAGAGCCAGTGAGATGTTGCATAGGGCACAGGTGTTATGCTGGGCTCTGAACGCTATCAGCGCCCCCAGACCCTTGAAATTGTATCTTGGCTCTATTCTAGACTTTGTGCACGTGATGGCTGGCACATTGTAACCTGCCAGTGACCCTCTGGTGCATTATCTCGGTGCACGCACACACCTTGTAAAATGAAATGGATATCAGGGTGTTTGTAGCGCATATGTCAAAATATAGATACAAACCCCACTGACCTTGACCCACATACCAAAATTGCCAGTTACACAAAGGTTAGTCACCCCTGCTGACGGCAACATGTCCCCCCTCCTACTGATCCAAATCTTATTTTATTTATTTTTGGATGTCACCAAAAATTCCTGTCTCAAAAAACAGTTTAGCTATACCCTGCTATCATTTACTCAGGCGGCAAAAGTAAACTTAGCTTAGCTAGCTGCTTTCCATTGTAAAAAATACCTATTCTTAGCAGCCAGGGCTATTTCCCCAGCTACTTTACGTGAATTCATTACTACCATCTTCCAGTTGTAAATAATTTGCAGAAGGAAATGCTCTTACAATGTTCAGCACTGTTCTAAGTGTACTAAAAGAGTGGCTCAGAGCTTATCTTGCCATGGTAATATTTTGATATGCCTGTATCTTCACTGACTCACTCTCAATTGCTGCTGCACACCAGTAAGCGACAGCGTCAGCTCCCCAGCACCTCAACCTCACTCACAGGATCTGCAGCTTCTCCATCAGGCCTGGCTGCCATGGGATGCATTTTGCCTGCTATTGTTTAAAACGAAGCAAGTGAAAGAAGACCCAAGCCAAACCTGTGATCTCTGATTTTTTAAAATACTTTAAACTGCTAAAATGGTTACAGAAATGCTTGCATCAAAAAACGTATGTCCAAAATGCTAGATGCAATTGATTGCATATATGCAATATATGGTACAACTGCTCTCACAGCACATTTTGTTCCAAGACAAAAAAAGCTTCAGCTCGTGTTCCGAGGCCTGGGACCATCAGTGAGCGCTGCTAGTTTTATCAGCGCAAAACTGCTGCAACTTCACTGTGGCAGCTCCTCTCCGGGGATTTACTGAATCTCCTAATTCAATAGCCTCTCCTGGCAGGCAGCCGCCTTCCCGTCAGCTGCATGGACTCTGAGAGGGAAACCTGCCCATCGCCAGCCCATGGGACGCTGGGCTGGACACTCGACAAAACTGGGCAGAAGACAGCACGTTACCCAAGGAGCAGTGCTGGCAAGGAAGATGTAGTGAGGAAACTGCAGACAACTTGGGGGAGCTGGCTTGGTTGTAAGGTCAGCCTGATGATGGGCTGCACGGGAAATCGTGGCCTTTAATTGCAGGTTAGATATCAGGAAGCCCTTCTTAATGATAGGTACAGCAAAGCACTGGAGCAGATTGCCTAAGGAGACTGTCAAAGCCCCATCACTGGAGTTTTTTAGGAGCAGATTAGGCAAACATCTGTCAGGAATGACATGCACAGAGCAGCTCCTGACGTGGGGACACTGGATATATGAGAACACCTCCCTTCTCAGGTCCCTTTCCTTTCTGCTTTCTACCACTGAGCTTTGAAGGAAAATGGCACAAGGGTAAGGAAAAAAAAAATTAAAGAAAAGGATAGAAAACAGTATCTGAAAGGACCTCTCTGAAAATAGCACAGCATTTGATGTTCAGAGATATGTGTACTCATTAATAAGTGCATGATGACAACTATCTTTGGCTACACGAACTGTGCTGTCTATTCATAAGCCAGCCAGCCTATATTTGTGAAAGATGCCAATAGTTTGGAAACAGACTATATATTAAGTCAAGATTCCTTTTTTTAACAAGACGGAGGAAGAACAATCTACAGCAGAATTTCCTCCTCTCTGAAGTACATGGATATTTGTTTCTCTTTATTCTCAGGGAAAAATTATCTTGATCCGGACAGAGGATTCCTTAGCTTCAGTCTAAGTCCTTTTATGCATCTTTAGCCTTGGGAGAGGAAATCTGTGCTTACATTTTAATATTAAGGACAGGATCTTATGACAGTGTAAGTCACAAGGCAGGTTGAACAGCATAATTGATTAAGATGGAACTTGTTAATGCAAAGGTTCCACTAAAATGGGACAGTGCATTTGCAATGAAATCTTACGGCTCAGTCTACAAAAGTTTAATGCCACTTAACTGAAAACACCTAACATCTGTTTCCTAAGAGCGACGGCCACTTGAGCAGTGCAGAGCAACAGAATATTAGCCTGCCTACTCAGGATAAAATCGCCACCTAATTTCCACAAATGTCCTTTAAAACAGATGAAACATAGGACCGTTACCCCCAGTTAAATGCAGGCATTAGTTGAATGGCTCTGGTAGGACAAAAAAAAGCTGCAAGAAGTTGAACAGCGTTGCTATAGAAGTGCAGATAACTGTGACGAGGCTCCTATCCCGTGGTGATGAACAGAGGAAGTTCACATCACCCTTAATACTCTTGTCCCCAGAGGCTGGCTGCAGATGGGAGCTGAAAGCCGTGGTTCCGTTTCCACCACAAAGGTTATCTCTCCCTTCACTGAAACTCGAAGGAAATCCTCAGGGAGACCCTAATCCTTGAAATTCTAGTTCCTGTGCATTTCTGTTGTCCCAGATAATCAATTACCATGGTCTCTACATTCACTGTACCAGCAACGGTAAAAATAGTACTAAACTTCCATCTGTTGAGTATATTCTTCCCAGAAAAATGAACATACTTGCTGTGGGCTGGGGAAGCGGGGGAGCCCGATGTCAGGGTGCCAGGTTGTGGCTTTGCACTGGGAGCAGAGCAGGGCCAGGGATGATGATTCGGAGAGGACAACCCTGGCTCAGCAACTGGGCAGTGACAGCAGTGAGCGAGCCCTCCGCTCGGGGAAAGTCTTCTCTCAGGAAAAGCTCCCACTAATGTTCCACAACAGGTTTGCTTTTCACAAGGTTGTCAGGATTTTCCTGATTTGCAGCGTGATGGAATAACCAATATTTATTAGCTTACTGCCTCTCTCGGCTGCACTCTATGCACTAATCCCTACAGTTGTAATATTTTGCAACTCTGAGCCTCTAAAATCTTCTCAAGCTTTTTGAAAAAGTCCCATGTATTTTGAAACATGTCAAAACAATGTCTCGTAAAATCTCCCAAAACCCAGATCAGTGAAAATAAAAGATCTAAAATCACACTGGGTGTTTATTGTCTCATTATCACTTTCATTCCACTAAAATCGATGTTATCCTTTTGCCTGACCTTCTGTGACCACCCCAGGTT
Source organism: Nesoenas mayeri (assembly GCF_963082525.1). Taxonomy (NCBI): domain Eukaryota; kingdom Metazoa; phylum Chordata; class Aves; order Columbiformes; family Columbidae; genus Nesoenas; species Nesoenas mayeri. Next base: position 47,030,908 of record NC_137544.1, on the reverse strand, counting down.
AGAGGTGGCCACCCTACCCAATGTTTCCCAGCCAGGAGTCTCTCTGCAGCAGTGGCTCTCTGTGCAGTTGGTGATGGTATATGGAGAGCTTGCAAGACACGTGCTACTAACTCCCCTTGTTTCCAGCTGCTAAAATGAATTTAAAGACAGCTAAAAATACATTAAATACTTTCCTAACGTTATTTTTCCATGTAAGCAACTGCTGTAGTCACCACAGGAATGTTATTTGATCGCCAACGGGAGGGGAAGTGGTCCACAAGACAATTTGTCTACTGGAGATGATCTATAAAGTTGAAAAGAAATTGGGAATATGTCCTCTTATAACTTCTTTATTAAGGATGCAGAAGAAAACCAGAAGGACTTTCGCTGACTTCTTTTGCTGCTTCCTCTCCTCTCCCCACACATGCCACCCCAACACGCACATGAATACATGTACCAACACACAAGTGCACATTTCCTCCCATTAAGTTAGGAGTCAAGATCTTGCCTACGCTGGAAGAAGTCATTGGTGGACAGAAACCAGCAGAACAATATCAGCACGGCAAGCAAAACCTTGGGACTGTGCAGGGCTCTTCCCAGGGCCTGAGCAGAGGGCGTTCCACTGGAGACAGGTTTGTGCCACTTTGTTGGCTGGGATCTATCCGCAGCCGTCCTTGAAATCTCTCCCTGGCACTCAGCTGCTCCTGGCTTCTATACATTAAGAGTACAGCTATGGAGTCCCTTTCACAGAGAGTGAAGTTATATGGTCACTGAGGAGGACCAGAGATGTCCCTGCAAAGATGCAGTCCCTAAGTAGTGCTTGAGGTTCCATTCCCTGCAGGTATCCTCAGCAAGACAAGGGCTCCTATTGCTGGCACATCTCTTGGTAAAAGCTGTTTATGTGTTACTGTGATATGTCCATTATAGACACTGATGAATCTAGACCCAAACTCTAGCCTTTGTTCAAATTTTAGCTGCTATTACAAATGTGAATACAAAATCTGAACTCAACACCACTAATGGCAAGACTGGACTAGAAAAGCAACTCAAGTCCACATGTTCAAGAGAAGGCTGGTGTGGAAATGCCTTCAGGAGCCAGCGGTCTGGCTAGTGTGATTAAAACTGGAGAAAATACATCATTCAGAATATCCTGCAATCTTCTCCACTGTGCTGACAGAAGAAATACCCCCTTGACTTCAAAAATAAATAGTCGCCAGGTCGAACCTGCCATTCTAACCAAACCCAACCCACAACCCCTCATTGTCCCTTTCTGAACAGGTGTAAAACTCCTGGGAAACAGGCAGTTTTGCTGAGAAAAGCTGCCCCAGAAAAAATGCATTACGACAAAGAAGGAGAAGGTGCCAATCTGTGGAATGATAGGTCAGTGTTTCCGAAATTATCCTCGTCAAAGCAACTGAGGAATGTCACGTTCATTTTCTTGCATAACTGAAACACACAAAAAATCCAAACAAATGTGCCTGAAAATCTGATAAAAGGTTATTTATGGATCTTTTCTGGGTTTTGTTTTTCTCCTTTTTTTTTTTTTTTTAAATAATGCTTGTTTTCCACGGGCTATAGATATGAACAGTCCAGCTTTATGTATTAAATTTTTCACTCAGAATTTCATGGTATAAAATTATCCAAACTCTATTATAATGTATGTAATATTGTAAGTGAATCAAAATGAAATACTAATAACAGTACTACCCTAGTGCCTGCTAAAATAATAACTTTCATCCTATTGCATTTAAAAGTCACTCAGAACTTACCCCTCCCTGCCCCGAAAAGGATCCAGCTTTCTGGATTCTACATACCTTTTCCTTCCCTTCCCTTCCCCTAGTTTTGCTTTATATGCTTTATAGAGGAACTCTGATTTCCTGCTGGACTTCTCATCCTTCCAGGCAAAATCAGGATTTTCTTTTTACACGGCTTGCAATGCTGTACCTTAACAGTCCTTTCTACCACAGTCATATTTGGAAAAATGGATTATCACCTTCAGTTTCACAATATATCCAGAAAGAGCAACTGAAGCAAAAATAGCAGTGTCTACAGACCTGGACCACTCTTCTGGTTGTTATAGGAAGAGGAGTAGAAGGAGTGAGATGTTAAATGACTCACATTCGTGAGCAAGTGAAGATGGTCCAGCCCAGTCTCAATCCAGTTGCCTGAGCAGGGAACTGCCTTATGCTCTCAAATGAAAACTCCCCATTAAAGCTCATTTTCTCACTGCATTCCAGAATAAGGCACCTTTTTCCTTCCTGTATCGGCTAACAACCAGGCAGTTTCTGCAGCTTTACTGGTTTCCACAGGACTGCGCTACCCTTTCCCTGGCAGGTCACAGCCCGGTGATATATGAGAAGTGTTCAGGTGGCTGCCTCAAAAGCCAATTTTTCAAACTGCACAAACCTTTACCCATATCATAAATTTTTAATAACCAGTTCTGAATTGCCAAGGAATAAATATGATAACAAACACATCGCATTGAGATAATTTGAAATAAACTTTGTTTATTGCCCCTTTGAACGTTTCTTCGACAAGTCACAGCTGCGTGAGACCTTCATAAAAGTGAGCCTATCCTGCTAATCTCCCTTCTGATTCACAACAGGCCTGAACCAGAGACACTAATGGACTGTGCTTGACAGTTATTGCAACATATTCAATACACAGCCTAAAATACAGCTAGGAAAGAGATGAAAATATACTACAGACTTCCCAGCAGATTCCATTTTTGTAATGGGTACCTTACACCAGCATAGCTGATAAGCTTTCCCTCTCTTTTCGCATTCCCTGCTTATTACAATTTATGAGATAAATGCATTTTCCAAAGTATTCTGTGTGGGTCACTGTCAGGTAGCTCAAGTATCCCTTCTCACTGCTGTTGTTTCTACAAGGGTTCCCCAGCACAGATGAGAGTCCTGCGCAGGGCAAGCACACATTTCTAATCAGCCTGCCAGAGAAGCAGGGAGGCAGAAAAACAACATACAACATCAAGGGAAAAAGAAAAAAGAAAAAGAAATCCTCAAATGTTGGTTACGGTTAGCTAAGGCTCACAGACCAAACAAATCACAGTCCCTAATGAATTTGTTTCAATGCATCTGCTTATTTCAAGCTTCAGCATTGTAAATACCAGAGCAACAATGCGGATTTTCTCTGATTGCAGTGTCACATATATGATTTATCATCTTGACTCAGAGCATATTTTTTTAAAGCAATTGCAGGCTAGTTTAATGAACTCCTCTCCCACTGGCTTTTATAGACTAGCGATGATCAACATACCATTAAGATAAACCCCGCGCCCCATCCCTCCCCTCTCTGACAGCTTGCCTTATTTGCCTCACAACAGTCAATATCCAATTAAGAGGCAACGGATTTGATCGATACAGAAGGTAACAATAAGACTTAAACAGCTGGTAAATTCTACGCAAACTCTTTTTCTTTAATTCCCGTCTTTGTGGTATACAAACAATTCTGCACTTTGAATAAATGTGGAGAAGGAAAAACAATAGTCAGGTCTAGTTGGTAAAGTTTCCCTCAAATGCACTATGTCTGCAAGCTACTCAGCAGCAATAAATGCTTAGCTCGGATCGATACAAGACAGGCAGGAACCTATTCTCTGTATCTCTGTGGCCTTTTAAAGGGTGAAAATAGAAATCTCTCCCTGCTTTGGTTATGAGCGACTTGTCACTTGGGCTATTCACACACCAAAATAGAAGGGCTGTAATATTATTAAAGCAATCATTTATGAGCTGGGTGAAGGGATGAGAGGTCTGGAAAGGGGGGCAAAACCCAACAGGAATGGAGTGCATGCAGGAGAATGGGCAAGGAGAAGGTGAAAAGAAAGGAGGGGAAGCTTTGATACAAATGACATCTTCTACAACCTTAATATCATCTCCCAGTCTTTCTGCCAGATGATGAATGTCTGCAATAAAAGGTGGGACAGTGGCAGTTACAAGCAGGACAAAAGCAAAACCTGGCTGGTGGTGAGGAGCATTTGTTATAATTCCCGACAGCCCAGCTGGAGGTCAGGGACTCAGGTCACGATATCGCCACCGGCTTTGGGTCTAATATCCGACAGAATACTTCTCCCTCGCCTCCTGACACCTTTATTTGAGGCCTTTATTCAAAGTTTTACTGTCAAAGATAGTTCACAGAGCAATAGGCTGATATAGTCCAAATGAGGTAGCCCTCTTCTTCCAGGATTTCCACTCTTTAAAGAAGAAGTAGTGACCATGGGAGATGCCACGCTCTCACTGACAAACAGGATGTAACTCAAACACCTCAGAGCTTGCTCCCAATGCTGGCAAAAAGTTATTTCTGAATCACAGTGGCATGCTTGTATTTTCTACCGCCCACTGCAACCCTCTATCACCCAAAGGGATTCCAGTAACATACATCATGTCTAAAACCAGGAAACTAACTGACCAAACTCTAAGAAAGTTCAGAGCACACAGATCCTTTCAGGCAAAGGGAGGTAACCAACTGTAATTTATCTTCCCAACTTGCCTTGGCATTTGAGAAGTCTCATTCTGAGTTTTCTCCCTTCTGTCACAATAAGATGAAAAACACCTCTGTCTTCCCAGTTTCCTTCACAACTGTCTTCTGTGGAGTGCAATTGCAGGTAGACCCTTGGCCAGGTTTCTAAGCCTACAGGAATCTACTTCTAACTATTCCTAGCAGTTCACTTCAGGCCCTAGGGTCTATCAGACAACTTTGTTTTCTGCTCTGTACACTGTTATTACAGAAAAAAAACACATATAGTACCCTAACCCTTAAATATAGGCTTAAAAATTGGGATGATCCCACTAGAAAAAGGAGCAGACGGAAACACATTCACCAACTTTTTGTCTTCTGCATTGACTCAAATGGTTTGTTTGCTGCCTCCATCCCTAACTCGATCTGCCGGGCCCCTTACCACTTGCCAGAGGCTTGTGTGTTTTGCTGTTTTAGCACCTCTCCTGTAACCCTGATTTGCTTTCTCCCACTTCTCCCCCGCAGCTCCCGTCTTGAAAAGCATCCCTTGAGGCTGCACCAGGCTCCTGTACACTCCCAGCCAGCACTGCTGTCTCCTCACGCGTATGCATGAGCATCCCTACCATTTCAGGGGTGGCACTGTCAGCTTTTTAAAGCTTCCATGGGTTTATTCCAGCCTCTCATGTGCTTGTCACTTATGTAACTCTTACTTGTCCAACACCTCCAACAAATACTTAGCAAATTACCTTGTTTATGGCTCTGGCCTTCTTTAATGTTTCCTCAGTATGCAAATGGACTATTCGGTGTCACCTCAAACGTATAACCCATTGTGCTGCTGGGCCCACTAAAGTGCAGCTTGTGGCTCTGCTCCCACAGGTCTGTCCCATTTTCCTCAAAGATGGAGCTACTGTTTCCACAGGGAACAAAAGAGATGGATATTCCCGTGCACAGTGGGTACCACAGCCCCAGAGCTGGGAGCTGCCAAAATCATGCCCCACTGCACAGTGAGTGCCCCTGGCTCCTCCATTCAAGGACCGGGCTTGAAGCAGCCAGGTGGGCTCTGCAGTATTCAGAGAGCAAAGTACTGCTGGTGTTTCTGTGCTCCCAAGCTGTAAATGGAAAGCTCGCCTCTTCTGTCGCCAGTGCAGTGACTCATTTAATCTCATTTATCTGTCTCATTTTAGGGCACAGTCGAAATGATGCCTCTGTCTAAGCGGAGTCCAAAGAAACTTGTAGAAACGTGGCCTTTGGCCTTTCAGCTACCATGTGCAGTTCCACAAATTCCCCATTGTTTGACCAAGATGTAGAGGTCTTTATCTTGGTCACAGTGTATATTACAGTAGGAGCAGCAAGGCTTGGGGGAAACTGATGCTCTTGTTACTGCCTCTATACTGAAGTACAAAAGCATCAAACAAAGAACCAGCTCTAAATAAACACTTTAAACACATTCTTACTGTAATGAACATTGCTGCTATCTGAAAAACGTAACATATTTTTCTATTCTTTTTCTGATTCTATCAAAATCCGCGATCAAATTATCTCACCTGCATCCAGACCGTTTTGCATTCGGTATCAGCTTTGTAAAGCCCAGCAATGGTCTTGACCTCTGTTGTTCTTAAATGCACATTTTCAGTCTGTGCCTAAAACTTCTCTAAAGTGAAGAAAGCATACACTTGCCCTTCACACAATCACCAGTAAAGCTAAGCTTAGGTAAAGGCCAGAGCTAGCAAGATAACCAATGGACTAGTGACAGATGTTCAGCCTAACATAAGACCAATGGACAGGAAAATCCATCTGTGTTTCCCAGCACTACTAGCACGAGGAGCGCTGTGGTGGTGGCCATCATTGCCTTTTCTTTAGGAACAGGCTGGTCAGAGAGAAAAGAAGCTAAGGAATCCCCTGTTCAGACTGTGAGTGTGAATGTTCAAGTGCGAGTTCCAGGAACAGAATTACAATTTAAATGAGTTACATCTAACCATGCAATTAACGTTTGTGTCAGTTTATTAGAGGCATCTTCACCACCAATGCCGTGAAATGCAACTTAGTGACTTTTTTGTGGGGAATGAGATGGAACAACCATTTGTCTCACTTGCATTGTTTATGTGGTAATCATTAAATTGTTGCTAATATTAATCTCATTATCCTAATTACATGTGTTCCATCTTTTTACAGTAGCATTCCTTCCAGAATTAGACTACTTCACACATCTCCATTGTTCCTCTCTCCGTTTAGAAAACCTGATGGGGAATCACTGGCATCGAAAAATGGGGAAATTAGTATTGAGCATGAGGAGCTGCAACACCAGCTGCTTAGCAGGAAAGGGGAAATCTATGACTGTTCTTTAACAACCAGCACGCTTCGCAGCGTACACTGGCAGAATGTTTCACACAGTGGGAGGCGAGGTTTAAAAAATTGGACCACTGTAATCCTTTAAAAGAAGCCAAGGCCTCTTTCTGAAAGTCTAGGTCATGTGCCTGGCACTGCGTCATATGGTGTCTCTCTTCCGCCATTTGTTTATTTGCTTCTGGCAGTTTTGGCAGTGAGGTATGGGAGTGAAATGCACACCACTCCATACATATGGTGGGAAGAATCTAGTGCATCAGTTGAATGCATACTGTACTGTATACACATTCTGTTTTATCTCTGAGCACAGCTGTGCTGTAAAAGCTTACAAAATGTGAAGCCTTCTGTGCAGCAAAAACATCGACAGGAGAAGCTGGCCTATAACTTATTAGGTTGTGACACAAGCCAAAAAAAAGCCAGAGTTAAGCTGACAACTCCTGGCATAGTGACGAAAAGCACAGTGGCTCAAGTTAAAGAGGGAGTGTCAGCCCTAAGTTCACGTTTCAGGCTTTTGCTGCTGTGGGTCACAAATAGCATCGCTGGTTTGTTCTAAGACACCGATTGCCAACACCGGCACATGGCTTCCAGCGAGTGGCCAGCAAGAAAACAGGCAAAACATCTCCCCGGTGCCCCACTGTGCCCACAGGCAGCCTGTGCTAGGAAGGGACTCAAGAAGGGAGAAGGCAAGAGCCAGAAAGTAGCCGTGGCTCTCTTCCTCACCCAGCACAGTAGCCTCCAAGCTGTGAGCAGCCCTGTGTCCTCTGTTCCCCCAGCTCTTTGGGCTGAAGGTAGTGGAAATATATGGTAGGAAACTCTCCTGTGCTGGTTGGACCAGATGTCTGAGTAGATTTTTTTCAGTGACGACCTTGACACAGAGACTCTTTATTTTAATCACAGTAAGAACAGCCATACTGGGTCACATTTGAGGTATCCGAGCCCAAGCTTGTCTCCAGCAGCTGCCAGTATCACCATCTTTAGCACAATCTGAGGGGCAGTGGGCCACCAGTTCTTCCAGGGGTACAGACCTGCCACAAGGGCAGTGAGAGTGGGTGTGTGAGAGGTTTGATAAGTGAGTTTGGCCTCTATGTCCACTGTTCTGGATTTTTTTACCTGTCACTCACTGTGCAGCCCTGAGTTAGGTGAGACCACAGTACACCTCCTTTCCTACCTCTACTGACAGACTCATGTATGCTTATGTGAAGTGTGGTGAGTAAGCAAAAGAGGGAAGGGAAACACAAGGTGAGGTGGCATTTTTAGGACACAGAGAGACTGCCCTGATAAAAAAGTCATGACTGGACACATCACGTTTTGTCCCTGATCCCATAGGAATGAACTCTTCAGGCCACTGAGCACTGGAGCTGTCGGGGCTCACCTCCGTGCTTCTCCAACGTGCTATGAATGCTCCCCAGCCAGAGCACGCCTTGGCTAACATCTGGGAAAAAAAATCCTCCTGTCTGGCCCCACCATTGCCTGAGATGATACCAGGTCCTGAAGTGGGTCTATGGCTCCAGCAGCTTCCTTGACGGGTTGTGGAGAGAAAGCCTCCCAGTGGGAGAGCGCCCCAGCATCCCAGAAGGACGTAGCCAAGGGAATCGCTCTCTTTTCTCCTCCTCACCCAAACTGATTTCTTTCAGGCAAGAGCCCACCTTACCCGAGGGGAACGGGGAGCCTGACAACCTTGCCAAATGGAACTGATGGAGAAAGGCATCCCATGAGGAGGCTTTCTCTCAACCTCTTTCACGTCCCTCAGCTGAGAGGGGGCTTCCCTCCTCCACCAGTCATGATGGCACCTCCAAACCAGCCGCTCCTCAGGGCCACCCAAAAGGCATCAGAGGAGTCCTGTGGCAGGGCACTGGCTCTCAGCCCAACTCCACCACAGACCTGCACCCCTGGGGCTCCCCTGGAAGGATGACCGCCTTGCAGTGTGTCACCACGGAGGACGAAATACAACCCCCAGCTAAATTTAGCTTGTTTGCCTCATCTCATGGGAGCATACGTGAATGGCTCTGCCATCCACCCATGTCCACCATCTTCTCCCCCCACTCTGCTGGTGACGCCCTGCCTACTCCAAGGTAAAGGGGAAGGGAAACATGGCTATCACACTTTTGTGGTGAGAAAGACAAGAAACAGCAATTTAAGGCTCAGTCAGACATTTTGTCACATCTCCTATCAAATATATGAAAAAAGAAGCAAGGAAAGGGGAAAATAACAAGTTCTTGCCTCGAGCATTAATTGCTGCTGATATTGTTCCATTTTCAACAACCAACTTTAATTGCACCTCCACACTGGATAACCCTTCTTTTTCAAATCTTATTTTAAATACATGGCCAGCCCCTCCTTAAAACTAGGCCATGGTCTGCACCAAAGTAAAGAGTATCAGTGAAGGGTAATCAAAGGTTTGAAACAGCTCTTACTCAAGATATTAAATGACAAGGACTTATCCACTTAAAAAAAAGTGAGAATGAATATGGTAGTAGTCTATGCAGGCTGCTATATTTTTATGTTACCAAAAAAACTCCAATTTCTTTGTTACAGAAAAAAAACGTTGTTACTAACTATCCATTAACTATCCATTGTTTGTCACAATGCAAAAAGCTAGAGGTTCAATAAATTTGTGAAAACAAATGAAAGGAAATACTTATTTGCAGAAGAAGTCACCAAGCTGGGTGGCGTGCAGGCCAAAACTACTCATGAATCCAGAAGGAGTGTAATGCATTCTCAAAGACACATTTGTCTGCTAACAACAACACTGCAAGCATTCCCACACCGAAGCAGTGTCACAGAACAGGTATAGAGATGACCTCGATGTAAAGAGCCATGAGTCTGGCCTGTGGGGTGCAGGCTGGCTTCAGCTGGAGTTTCGGGACACTGGTGCCTCTCTGCAATCAGTCTCTAGAAATTGACTTTGGACATGGGAACTCTGGCTCTCTTTTCAAACCTTGAAAGCAACCTATGGATATTAGCTGGGGCTATCATTTCTACCTCCAGATAAAAGTAGATAGATTATTTCTGAAAGTGTTGAGAGACTTCAGAGACAGGGTATCAATATAAGTTGCACAGCAAGCACAGCAGGTGGAGAGATGGAAGGGCAAAACACATGCATTACCTCCAGACTGTACTAGACATGAACTAGCTATTCTTCTTATACATCTTCTAGGAAAGGTTTGTCATTAAAGTGCTTTTGGAAAGCCAGGACATCACAGCTTCTCTGGCCTTCCAGGTGTCTGTTCACACCACAACAGTTTTTCTGGGTGTTCACTCCTGTCATGGGAAACCCTGGTGCTCCTGATATTCAGCAACCTTGAATATCCTCACTTGGGTCAAAACAAGACAACTGAACTTGAAACATGTAAACATTGACGTGGAAGCATGCATATATAATAAGGACTACAAAAGAGATAAATTTCACTCTGATTCCTGATTTTAATTTCTTCCCACATTTTTCCCACTCCCCTATTTTTCCCACATTTCTGAGCTCAATGGCATGATCATCCAGGAAATCAACTTAAGATTATACTCTTAGAGATACACGAAGTAACCAGAAATGTTATCACTCTCACGATGCCTTTCAGCAGGAGTTTAAATCTTCCTCCCCTGATCTAAGGAATGCAGAGCTGCTCAGAGGAATTCAGACATTTACAAACGAACATCCTAGAAAACACCACTCCTGGAATAGGAGCTTGCACAAGTATTAACAACTACACAGACACTTTCCATATAATACATGAACAGGAAGGGAAAGGGCAATTACAGATGTTAGGAAATTATTTTGTCTAGACACTCAGCAAGACCTTTAACATTTTCTTTACTAAAAATGTGATTAAAACAAACAAACAAACAAACAAACAAACAAACAAAAACCCCAAGTCTTAGACATCTTTTAAACAAACTATGATACTACAGTTTTACTAGATATATTACGTAGGTCTTTCAAAATCACCTTCAATAGCTCCATTTGTTTCTAAGAGACCCCCAAATCCACAATCTCTTGGTCCTGTCAGTCACATGCTGTGATAACAGGTGGAATGGGGAACATTTATACAGCACTGAGCCACAGAAAGGAGAACACAGCGATGGAAAAGAAGTAAACCTACCAGCTGTGCTAAGGTATACCATTTCTCTTTAGATGGTTCAGAGGAAAAGATACTGCAGCCTCATCACATGCATATATGTGTAGAAGAGTATAAATCTCTAGTTTTAGTTCCACTGCTCATGAGAAGTAACTGGAAACTTTGAAGTCAATCCTTAACATCCTAAAACTACAAACAAGTTGCTTCATGAGAGGGTGGAGCTGCTATATGTAGCCAAGGCTGGTCAAATGCTCTGAGAGCTCACAAAAGTCTATGTGTTTGGGGTTTTTTTGATCATTTCTCATCCTTCTCGGTTGTCAAGTGCCAGCTGCTGTAGAAAGATCACTGGAGGAAGCAGAAGGATCTTAAGAACAAAGCTGAAAAGGGGTATTTAAACCACCCTTGTTGGATCAGCTAGATCAGACCAACTTCCTTTTTTCCACATCCTCGCTCGTCTTCCTCACACACCAGGGAAGAGCTGTGTTATTCTGTAGATTGACTTAAGTGGAAAACATAAGAATAGGAGGCCCATGTCTAGGCCTCGGCAGGGAACCACACTGGGATACCCACAATAAAACTGACAGGCTTGATGGCTGAATGGATTTAAGCAACAGCTGGAATCTGATGAGTCTAAAATCACTTCCTGTGAGAAAGCTGATCGGAGAATAAATCTTTCATGGATTACATTCAATTAAGAGCTTTCACATCATTGAGAGGCAGCTAGAAATCCATGCACAATATATGCTAAAAATAACTGGGTTCCAGGTTCACCCACCACGGCTGAAAGCACAGGCTTCTGGAGTTTCTCTGCCAGGGTGGGCATTGGCCAATGGCAATTAATGTGAAAAAATAACCAACACTTTTGGAATGAGGCTAAACTTCAAACACCCCTCCAAGAGCATCCTCTCGTGATAACAAAGCACGTGGCTCCTTTATACTCACTACTTCTGATATGCAGGAGATGGACTGATTTCTAAAAGCTGCCACTCAACAAGAAAGGCACCGAATTTCTACACTGGCTACTTTTAGCTGCAGAGCAGAAAGCGGCAGAGCTGAGGCCTCCATGCACGCAAAGGCTTTCATTCCACAGGCTCCCAGGGCACAGACGCTATGGGGCTCCTAGCAAATCTGAAATAGCTTTCATGGTTGGAGATCAAGTCTGTGCAGTGAAACTTCATGGAACAGCAAAGGCAGAGAGGCAGGTCCTGAACTCCTGGAGCAAAACCAGTTGACAACTGACTGGAAAGACAGCACATCTCTTAGGAAAACCATTTAAATGCAACTGGTTTTATGGTGCTAATATTTGACATTAAGCAACAACTAAATCTAGGGTTCTTAGACTATCTGAACCAGCAAAAAGGCAATTGTGGGTGTATTTTTATAAACGGGCTTACATACATCTGCTTTTTTGAAACTGGATGCCTATCAAGTGGTAGATTGAAAAGTGCCCCTCCTGGTTTTCAGGGTTTTCTTATGAAAACAGAAGTAAAAGGAAGATTGTGTAAACGTGAGTGCACAGAGAAAATAAAAACAGGTCTTCTGGCCTTTCTAGCAATAAATAAGCAGCCCTCCTCAAACCGGCCCAAAACTACATCTTTCATTCTCATTTTTCATCAGAGGAAAGTTTTAAGAGGGACAAATTTATTGCAGAAATTTCCCATTGAAAGTATGTCACAACAGTAATTAAGACATGACAAAAGGAGATTACACTGTGGGTTCTGGATTTATACGACAGTGCCAGAGCCCAAAGCCCATGCAGTTCCCTCTCACAAGGTCACTTGGGCTTGGATTCTCAGAAGACCCAGTGTAGGTTAAGCAAACAAAGCCCATTGTTTGCCTTTCTTCAGGGAAATAAGTTGCTTCATTTTGTTCCATGTTTTTGGAAATCCCAGCCTTGGGGAGTAGAGCAAAGGAAACCCTTTCATACAGTCATAGAATAGTTTGGGTTGGAAGGGATTTTCAAAGGTCACCTAGTCCAACCCCCTGCAATGAGCAGGGACATCTTCAACTAGATCGGGTTGCTCAGAGCCCTGTCCAGCCTGGCCTTGAAAGTCTCCAGGGATGGGGCATCTACCACCTCTCTGGGTAACCTGGGCTAGTGTTTTATTACCCTCACTGTAAAAAATTTCTCCTCATGCCTAGCCTGAATCTCCCCTTCTTTAGTTTGAAACCATTACTCCCTGTCCTATTGCAAGAGGCCCTGCTAAAAAGTCTGTCCTCATCTTTCCTACAAGCTCCCTTATAGTACCGAAAGGCCACAAAAAGGTCTTGGTGGAGCTTCCTCTTCTCCAGGCTGAACAACCTCAACTCTCTCAGTCTGACCTCACAGGAGATGTGTTCCAGCCCTCTGATTATTTTTGTAGCCACCATTCCTGAGTCCCAATGATGACAGGACTGGCCACAAACTCCCAGCTGCATCAGGGATGCTCCAGCATGGTGCTCCCCATGGGGTGGCATGACACCCTCCTGCTCTCTTCATGGGCACTCCATGGAGGAAGAAGGGGTTCACGTGGTGCAGGAGCACCCACCTGGCTTGCACGGTGCCTTTGTGGGCACCTCTCCTCTCCTGCTGGCAGCATGCACCTCTCAGACTGCCACAGCCGTCAATCAGAAAGGAAAATAAAACGGCAGAAGCCCATCTTTTCCTGATATGTAGCTGTTTGGTGGTGGGAGAGGTCGCTCCCTCTGAAACTCTGGCCAAGCTGCAAATTTACTACAGGTCTTCAGCTGTCCGCCAGCCAGTTCACAAACAATTATCTTAAACACTTGACCCATGCCGTGTCCCCAGCAAGCAGCGGCTGCCACGTGAGACCACTCCTGTGGTACCGACAGGACCCTGACTTCCTTTCTGACAGTTACTGCATCAGATATGCTCGGCTTCATTTTTCAGTGTAGCAGTGGCTTTCTGAGGGCGGATGGGGTTGTACTTTTCTTTCTGTCTTATGAAACCAACCTGTGATTCAAAAATTAAGCTGTGTCTTTTTTGGTGTTTTGTCACTCCTGGTAGTAAAAAAATCCGTGTGTCAGGCTTTCTCGATCATTACCCTGACGATGCTAACTGAGGTGAGAAGTCATCTACTCATTCTCCAGCCACATTGACAGGGACAAGATACATCTGGGTCAACAAAGGAAGCATACAGAGCATGCAGAGTCTCTCTGTTAAACAAGAAGGTGTCATTTCTAAATAACCACTTTCTTAACTACAGTCTCACTTTAAGCAGAGGTCACCGGCCTCTATACTCCAAGGAATGAGAGTACTGCGATAAAATCAGCACCAGGAAGGACACGGGATTAGAAACAGGGCAGGGAGCAAGCTGAGAGGGTGTCCCTAGATCTCAAAAAATGCTTACTTTCCCCCCCAAAAAATCTACCATCGAGGTCTTGAAATCTGAGACTCACAATAGGAACATGAGCTCCGTCAAACCAGCCGGGTTTTCTGCAACTCTGACAAGGAATTCGGCACAACAACTCGTGGAAACAGGTGGTGAGTGTCCAGTTCAGACTTGGAAGCAGTGGACTACTGTAAAATTCCCATCTTCCCACCCCTTGATTTAAGAATTTCCGTGTCAAAAGAAAACGGTCAGCTCAGCTAACAGACTGAACTATGCTGTAAAAGCCATGCCTTTTTAATTACAATAGCTGTGAAATACACAATGCACCTTTAAGATTTTACAGTGCTGGAAATATTAAAGAATCAAAATATTTGCCATTATGTTAGCAAAGTATCAGACCTGCAGCCTACAGGAACATTTTACAAATGGTAAACCAGAAAAACTTGCTTTTTTATTCTTGGGTCACATTCACAGCAATGCAACAGTAAAGAATAAGCCCCTCTCTCTTTCGAAGAACTGATTTGCTTCATTAAAAGCCAAGCCCTCTTTCTCTTGCCAGCTGAAATAGCTGCCTTTGTATCCTTAAGTGAAATCATTAAAAAATGTGTCAGACTGAGAAAGATGTGTTTTTTCCAGGTATTCTTGAAAGCCATTGAGTATTACAAGTCAGTGCTGCGAAATTACGCTGCACCACTCCAAGCATTTGTTTCTCTTCCCAAACAGTGCATCATTGTTCTTATTTAAAGAAATAATCCTCACAAAGCTGAAATAATTATTCAGCCCAAACAGCCCATAGCAAGTGAAACAGTCTTTAGACAGCTGTCATGGCTCAGTCTTCCGGAAGCTTTGATTTTAATGAAACTCATTAAGGAAAGAAATTAACAGAAATTAACAGGAAAATATCATAATTTGTCTTGTTTCAGAACCCTGAATGGAGACAAAAGGCTCTTTAACGTGACACGCAATGTGACCAGTCAAAACTCCCTGTGTTGCTGAGTCTCGCACGCTAAGTCAGTCCTAAGTCACATATGTTGCAGCTCCACAGTTTGGTGCAGTGAAATTAAAACGTTAAATGAGAATACCCTTTGTGTGCTACGAAGCCTGTCTCCTAGAATCTGTACACTGCGTTCTCATACAAGCATGTGGGAATGTTCAAGGTAATGAATATGCTACCTGTAAATATCCTGGGGTAATGAAAGATGAACGGTAGTAAATTCTCTGGAAAAGGGAACCATCTTATAGATAGTTCATGACAACTGTTTCTTTCTGCAACACTCTTCAACAGAGGGGAAAAAAGCTCCCACTTATCTTTTCAGATACATATTAGGTATCCCAGTTATCTCTGATTTCCCGTTCAGAAGCACAAAAAGGAACATTTCACTGTGGTTTTTGATCTGAGTGGAAGCGACAGAGGAGCATGCAGTGCTGTAAGCAGCTCAGAAAGGCAAAGATGATAACACTGATATATATTGGTTTAGCATCCCTCAGCCTCTCCTCTGGCATTCACTGGCAGCTCTCCTTTGTCCCAGCACAGAGCCACGCACACTCACCTGCAATGCAGGGCATCTGCTCCATGAGAGTATTTGGGCTAAAATCTTGCCCCTGCTGAAGCCGATTGAGTTTTACCTTTGATTTTCAAAGTGGCCAGGATTTACACCCCAGAGAGCTGTGAAAAGGAACTGTACATGTGCTTAGAGGGAAGCAGAGGGGACAGCTGGAGAGCAAAAAGGGCATGGAAATCCACAGAGGACATCTATAAACAAAAATTTCCTCCAGAGTCACTCTCTGCTCCTCATGGACACCAGATTTTGCTGCAGAAGTGTTGGTGAAAACTACTAAGAATCAATTGAAGGCACGTAAATAAAAGCATTACCTATGTGTCATTTGCCCTGTGCCACCTATAGTGGCTGTCAGCTCCCAAGGCAGAGACATGTTATTTTGCCATTGTATTACAAATCTACTGACTATGGCAGGGGAATAACCGGGACATGGTTACTATTGCTTCCTAGCACAAGGAATATATATAAACGTATGTTAAAAGACAACATAGTGCTTCTGAGGGAAAAAAAAAGGCTTCGTTATATGGAATTTAGAAACAGTTTTCTCTGATTTCTTGTGGAGACCACAGTAAGTGACAGTGGTGTACAGAAGTGCCAGGATCCATGAGGGCAGATACAGAGAGCAGGTACAACAGATGAGAAATGTCAAAGGAGCAAGCAGAAGCTGGTGCCAGCAGGGAGAGAAGGACAGGCAAAGGAGATCAAGACTAATGGAAAATGCTGCTGAGAAAATTAAAAAGTGTTGAGCTTTCAGACAAAGGAATTTTAGAGAAACGGGGAAAAGCAAAATGACTCCCATCCAGTTTACGTAAAGCCTGAATGATAACACAAGCCATACAGGATATGGCTTTGGAAACTGGGTCCGATCCAAATGGCCTCAGAACAAGCTGTATCTGTCTAAACTGGAATCACCTGGATCTTCCTTTATCCCAGCTGGCTAGGAAACAAGTTCCCCCCTGCTTTGAGTTAGATAATTCTCACCTGACATATATCCAAAATTGTACACTGTTTCTAATCAAGAATACCAGCAACATCCTTCATACTAACAGGTCCATGCCTAAAGCAATGGCCCACTTGTGAATACAGCTGTTCCAAAATAATTAGTTAATCTATTAAAATCACTCGAGACAAACTGAGAATGACCAGAATTCAACTCCACAGCCTACACAGTTAATACTATACACAAGCTGGGAAAGATAGTTATGAACTTTTACTTATTCTGTTCAACTTTCTGGACTTCAAAGAGTGGAAGAAAGCTATTGAAATACATCAAAACACAGAGAACCTCCTTACAGTCTCTCAGACTATTTATTATGTGCTTTTGTCTAGTAATGTCATGAGGATAGAGTAGGATTAAACTCAACAAAACCTCCTGCAATGTAGAGAAATGCCTGGAAGGCCTCCAGGAGGTTATTTCTGCCCTAACCACGTCCAAGTCAGAGCCATTTTAGGATACAAATGAGTGGCGAGATTAGGGATGGATGAATCCTGCATATTGGACTGCTGTAGGTTCATCAGCTCTTTCTGAACTAGCGACAATGACTTCTTGCAAAAAGGAAGCCCCCAAAATTATCCTCCTCTCACCTATATTCCCTTCTCCCTCACTAAGAGGGCACTGCATCTCTTTCACCGGCACTCTTTCTCATATGATTCATCAGACTACTTAGGCCTGAAGACAGTCTTACATGTCCTCTAATCACACACAAAAAGAATCATACATAAATGATTTAGAAGTACATGTTTTATCCATTCCTCCTGTTTAAAATCACGTAAGCCAAATGCTAATCACTTTACTCCTACTCAATTCAGGCTTCCTACTGATTTCAGCCAAAGAGGGCCTGACTTTCCCAGACATGGATGTCTTGCTGTAATCTCTATCACAGTTCCTGAGAGACAAGGTATTCACAACACCTAGAAAAATAAAATCATTACGATATGGCTCTTTAATCTTTGCTTTGGCTATTGTGATGAGCAGAAAATATTCCACAAAAATGCTTTTGCTATCTTGATTTGCTTTCATTTATTCTGGCATGTAATACACTATGCTTTTATGACATTCATTCAAAATAGTTATTTCAAAATTGCTTGCACTTCATCAAGTTTCTTTTCATATCCTCTTTTTTTCTTATTCCAAGGAGAGCAAATATAATTTATTCACCTTTGTACAAAGGAAGCCTGGAATCCTGCTGAAGTCCTTTGCAAAGCTCCCACTGCCTGAGACCTCCAGAACTGAAACATTATATTCTTTACTCCCCAGTACTTCTCTGTTTCTGTAATCCCTGCCTCTAATCAGTGTGCTCCTGGAGTGACCGGCCCAGCAGGAGCTCAGTGACTGTACTTCAGAAGTGCCCCTACGAGCCCCAAAAACTACCTGGCGAGGACAACGGTGCTCACAGGACTGCTCTGTCTCCTGCTTCGGAAGAGGTCCCACATCTCTCTGAAATGTGGATACGGCAGAGGTCTGTACTGACCCACTTCAGTCCATGCTCTCTCATTTATGAATCCCACTCCAAGGACAACTGGGAGAGGGACCCATATTTCCATCACCATTCACTCCACCGTAACACTCAGCTGAGGAGGGCTGTCTGTTCCCTGGGAAAAGCCAGAAACCCATACCAAGAAACTTATATCAAGAACATAGAGCCCCCGAACATCAAAGGAAAAACTCTTTCCTTCCTGTTTACACTGGAAACTATGAAACAGACACCTCAGTTTTTGCCGTCACTTCAGCTGTTACGGAAGAGTCTGTCCTTTACCTTCAGACACATTTATTCTACGCAGCATGACAAGAAGCCACAGTCAAAACTTTTCATTGCTCTAGTCTGAAAAAATATGCTTTTTTCTCCTGCGTTATAAAGTGAGAAAAGCTTTGAGATCTTATTAGGCAGGTTGTTCATGAAGTACTTTAAATATGAAACAGAACGCATCCTTCTCCTTTTCATGAGTATATTTATGAGACATTTTTTAATTCTGGAAACAACAGCATGTGGCCGCTAGGTATACAATCTTCAGATCAGATTTTCCGCTAGTTTACTTCAGTTTTATAGAAACATAATTCAACCAATTTCTATGGGACTACTACACTGTAAAACTGGGTGATTCCACAGGGAATTTCTTTTCCAGTGTTCTTATTGTCACTTATTGCAAAAATAGCAAGACCAAACATTACACGAGAGGCAATTTTTCAGTGGGTATTACACACACTGCAGCAGCCCATGACAATTTACAAGCAAAACACGAGTAAAATGGAAACGCTCAGAGCACTGGTTTAATTTATGCCTGGTAATTTATGTGTGTTTGTGTGTGTGTCCTGGATGCAGGTGATGTTGGTCAGTTGGGGATAATTTCTATAAAATCACAGACTGGCATCATACTTGGCACAAGGCTTGCTTCACCTCGGGAAATGTACTGGGACTTAGTGGAGGCTCACTTTTGTCACTGGCGTTACTCTGGTGGACAGAGAGCTCATTTCACGACTAGACCTTATCTCATATTGGAGCATCTGTGCCTCAGCACTGCCAAACATGTACATCCTTCCTGACAGGCCAGTCAGAGCCAGTTAAGCCTCGCAAATGTGTTTGTGCATGGCACTTTAGCAATACAGCACGCACAAAACCTGCTAGCTTTCTTCCATAATATTTGCAAATTCCGTAACAGTTGATTATTTATACATTAACCCACAGACTTCATTTCTTCCATCTTACACCCATCCATTGTGGATGTAGTGTTGTTGCCACTTGCTCTGTTAGGCACGAATTAATGCATCAGAGCCGTGTAATTTATGCATGCTATTTTGTCAAGTCTGTTTGTATGGAATCTGCTTTGGAGAGGCAAGCTGCTCTGCACTCTGGGGCTAGAAATAGTATTAATTTTTTTATTATTATTTTCCTTTGGTGCCATGGATCAAGGTAACTTCAGAGCAATCACCAGCAAACCTTTGATGAGATGGAAATTGCAATGTTCCATGTTTTATGCCATTTCAGGTAGAGATGATTTGTGTGCATGCAGAAGTATGACACTGATATAATAGAAGAAAACCCTAGCTGACATGGATATTCAGGGGATGCCGTTATCAGGGCAGCCAAAGGACCAAGGACAAAGGACTGATTGACTAAGATAGAATATGACTGTGCATTTCTAGGTTTTAAAAATGAGAACAAACTGAACTGCCTGCCTTTCCTAGGAATCAGTCTTACTAGGCAGACAGCTTGTTCCACTTAAATGCACCCCACCGCAATAACAGTATTACTTGGGAAATGAAGACACAACATACAGTCTTTTCTTAGCGCTTTACAATTCTCAGGTCAAGTGCTAATACATATTACAGAGCTCTCTCTGGCAAGTATTGTTAGAGCTGTCATTAAAGACCTCCAAAAGTCTTAGCTGTGCAATTGAAAATGTTTCCAAATCCTCTTATCCCAAACATAACAAATCTCACTGTTGTTAAATCTGATGTTTTGTAAATTTGATACTACTTGGCTTATTGAGGGGGCTGGAGAATGGGTTTTGTGCAATAACACAGATCTCCAGAAAAGGAATAATGCGTCTCCGTGGCAAGGGAATAACACGGATCTCTGGGAAGGGATTTACACAGACCAGTGGAAAAGGAAAAATCAAAGACCACCTCCAGTACAGTATGAAGATGATTCTAGGATTAAAAGGCAGAATAATGCTACCCAATTACAGCTCCGCCTGAGTCATGCGCTATGCATAGCAGAAAGAAGCAAGATGGCAGATACCCTGGGTTATTTTAATTAATTTAATCATGTGACTAATTGGTCTCTGCTGGGTTTCTGTGGTAACTGCTTCCTAAGTGCTGATGGGCAATTGTGTTAAATGTAGCTTGGAAACTGCACGTAGGGTGCAGTGCCTTCTAGAGAGCAAAGGGAATTGTACAGCTGTGCGGGGAAGGTGCTCCTGCTGGGGCACTGATTATCTCGGAGCCGAATGTTTACAGCTGCGCTGTCCTCTTTGCTCCTCTGCAAGCACGCTTCCCAGAGGAATATGCTTATTTGCAGAAAAGCGTGCTGCTAGACTTTCTTCCTCTTGGGCATGAAAGTAGATTTCCTGTAGGAATACGTGAAGGCACATGGACGCAGCAGAGCAGGCGCTATTTGGAAACAAAGGGAGAGCAGCGAGAGAGCCGGGTGTGCAAAACCAAAATGAGTCCTGCATGCATAGCGTGAGGCCCTGGAAACCAGAATGTCTTCTTAGCGGTGGCTGCGTTCGAGGGTAAATCCATTACTGAGCCCTGACACAAATAACGTGCGAAACTGTTGTGTTTTTTTTCCCAACTGCTCCTGCATCTCTTGTATTATTCATGAAATCCCTAAATCCACACGGGTCACAATCAGCATGGAGTACTGCAAAATGGCACAGAGCCGCCTTCAAAATTGGCAAACAGGAAAATGACTTGTAAAAGTCATTCTTTGTTTCACGGGTTCAATTTCGGATCACCGCGAATAAGAAGTTGTCATCCTGCTGGATCCAAACGTACACCCGCGTCTCCTCACATGATGAATGTAACAGTACGAATGGGAAGATGATTAATAATAGCAACCTACATTCCAGTAATTACAATTGCACAGAAGAAATGACTGTTTAATGGGGTGATACGTTAAACCCCGTTAAGGGCATAGAGAAAAAACAACTAGAATCTCTTCGGTACCTTTCGCTAGAAAAAAACAACCTAAGAAAACATTCATAAGACAACACAAGACATGCTGCAAATACAGAACACAACATGGAACAGTAAATGCCATACCTTACCCTAACCTCATCAGTGAAAGTGCAGAAACAGGTTAGGAAATGTAGGAGGACATAGCCAGAGAGAGGTTAAAAGTTTGGTAGCTGTATTTCAAAGGCTAGAAAGGTTCCACTTAATAAAGCAAGGGAAAGGATAAGGCAGAATGGTGAAGGAGGAAAAATGTGCATTGCCTCCCTGCCATGAGCTACTGGAGAATAAAGAGCTGCCCAGACTAAGTGTGGCAGACCCAGGCTTTACTTTATTTAATATAAATTAGGTTAAATTTAAAATAACTTACACAGCTTTATCAGCAAAAACTGCTAATTGTAGACCATGAAGTACACAGACAAATATCTAATTCCTCACTTTTTCCTGTTGAAATGCCACCATCGGCTTGTAGCTTAGGATTCAGTTCTCATCCTACTGACATCAGTGGAAGTGTCGTCCCTAATATCTGCAGAACCAAAATATTTCCTTTGATTTGAAACTAGTGGTCAGCACCTTATTCCATATTCTGTTCTGCAATTTATATTGAGTTGTTCAAACCTAAATTCAAGGGTGAAGAAACAAAGAGCTCAAAATAACCACATTTGCAATTAGCTGTCTTTAGGAAACCCATTTTAAGAAACATCTTACAAACAATGCAACATGCATATCTCTATTTTTGTTCTTTGGAAAAGTTAGGCATAGCGAAGGTGCTGCACATTACATTTTATACTGAAATGTCCAGATATAATGTATTAGAGTTCTACATGACACTTCTTTAAAAACAGCCCTTCCTATGTGAGATTGAACACAACCTCACATATTGCTTTAATGTTTTTATTAGAAGTTTTTGACGCTTTCCATATTTGAATCAACAGTAAATACTAGAAAATAATGACATTTTCAAAATACTTCAAAAGAGCAGTGTGGTGACACTGACAACTGCATTATGAACGCTGAAAATTTTTATGAAGCATTTGAGATGATTGCAAGGGAGACAAAACATTTTAATTTTAATGATAATAACAAAAAACTTTCCAGTGACACTATAGTAAATCTAGTGCTTCTCCAGACTCAGTAAGAACAAAATTGAGTTATTACAGTTCCTACACTGGGCCAAAATCACAGATGATGTAAGTAGCCCCATTGATTTTAATAAAGATATGCCTGCTTACACCAGTTACGTATTTGGCCAACCAAATGGGACACGTCAACTTAGATTTGGATTATGTCACAGAGCCCTTCATGCTTGCCATGCCATCAGTGCAACCGCTCTGATTAGGAAGATGGGTCTCGCCATAGTGATCAGCCCATTTGTTCATCTCATCTGGCAAATTGCAGATGACAATAGCCAATACCTGAAGGAAGGAGTGAAAAATATCCCATAATCTACGCAGTTATGAGATGCATCTGGGGCTTACACTGGCAGGCAATATCTCTGATGAATGAGGTTTGGTTTCCGTTGCTCTTTTATTTGGCTTAGCTATACATTTTGCTAATAATCATAAGTTTTATTGAACCTTTGCAACTATGCTATTTAATTTAAGGTCCAGTCCAACTGCTACTCCAGACAGAGCACTCCTGTTTATTTCAGTGGCTTGTGGCTCGGGCCTTTAACTACTATTTGTGATAGTTCAGTCTAAAAATGGGCAGTGTAATTCTGGGAAGTAACACTGCTTGTGGAATCCGAGTATGCTATCCTTTCATTTCTGCAGACATTGGTGATGGAAAATACACAGAAGACGGTGTATGCATTCCCCCTGTCAGTGCCAGCTTCTGTATTTACTAGTGTTTACTTGCCCCAGTTTGGTCCATCCCAAGCAAAGCAGCTCATTTCAGGCCATAGTTCCAAGTACTAACACATCAAAGTACCATACATCGAAATTTCAAAAGATGAACTGTCCAGCCTTCTCCTCCTTCTCCACAGGCTTAACATCTTCGTATTCCCTAAATCATCTTTGACTCTGCTCATCCCTTAACCCTGCCCATCCACACTCCCTCCAAATCTTGCTGCTCCTTGCTCTACCTATGTTTCAGTAACCACCCAACCATCCTCCTCAACACTCCCATACTCCAGACCTCTGTGGCCCTTTAAATACCATTTACCTCTGCACAGTTCAACTTATGGCCCTTTCCTGTCCTCACCTTCAGACTCTTGTCCAGCTTCACTCATTCCACTACAATTGTTTTTTTCAGGTTGGGTTTCCCCACACACACTTTTTTCTTTCCCCTTGACATATTAACTCGCTTTTGTCAAAGTACAAGTAAATTAGTTGGGTTTTTTTAATTATTTCCGATTCCTCCAGATAATTATTTTTTGTCCTATCTGGTATCTGCAGTTCCTCCCAGTTTAGTATCATCTGCAGAGCTTGTGAACTGGCTCCCTCTTCTCTCCTGGAGAACATTAATGAAACATGAAACAAGACCAACCTCACGCAAGTCCCTCTGGCACTGCTCTATACACAACCTGATATGCCACTCTTTATCATCACCCTTTGCTTTATTCCTTGAGCCCGTTTTCAGGCCACTTGACAGCGTTCATATTCAAAGTAATTTGAATTAATCTGAGGGTAAGATTTCATGAGATGCTATTTCAAGTGCTTTACTAAATTCTAAATCCATTAGAACTTCTAATTTCCCTCCCTCGGCTGTTTTCTATGCATGTGTGTACATACTAGCTGTGTTTGCTTGGCAAAACCTCTGTACTCCTCTGTTACTCCTTGTCCATATGGTATAACTGGAGAAAATGGGGATTTAGTTGACTGGGTTTGCACTTCGTCGTATCTGGTTTTTGTTGAAAAATTCAACTTTTTTCTAAAAACAATTATTTTTTTCTGTAGCAAATTGAAGTAAAAACTTTTTAAGCACATATAAAAACATTCCTCAGCAGCATGAAGTAATTTTTGCATTGGCACTGAAGTCAGGTCCTTTGGAATGCAATCAGCTTCTTATTTAAATGTCTAACTTCATACGAAAATGTGGGCCGAGGCATGCCACTGTGCCAAAATGTGTTCATTGTTTCCATGGAGGGCATCAAAATACCCACAGACATCAAATAACACATAAAAAATAAACCAACCTTTTTCCAGCAAAAGTGATCCTGAGTCCAAATAAACTATGTGCACCTAAATATCTTTCTCTAAAAGCTGTTACATATTAAAATTATATCCTAGCTGTTCTTTTCAATGTTATAACCTGCCAGGTCAGGCCTGCTTGAAAATTACTTTATTCTGCCATTAAGCAAATTAAATAAAAATTGCTTAAGAACTCTCAGCTTCATTTCCCATGCTCACGAATCAAAAAAAAACCTTATCTCTTTTTTTTGGTTGTTGTTTTGTTTTATTTTTTTTTTTTAAACACCACACAAATGACTTCCAAATTTTCAGGAACAGTTGCTGGTTTTAATGATATATTGCAGATCCTTGTCAATATCTCTGCTGCTTCACACTTTCATTTCCTTAGGAACACTCGGCTGAGCACCATCTGCTCCTGGTGATTTACTGCTCTTGAGTTGCTGAAGTTGTTCCATAACTTCCTCCTAAGAGACTTCAATTTCTGCTATTAGGCCACACTGATTTCCTATGAAAAGTGTCCTTGGAAAAGGAATTTCCTCATCATCCTCTGTGATGAAGATGGACACAGAAAATTTGATTTAATTTTTCTGCTCTTCTGTTTTTTCAGAAGGGGCTGGAGTCACGGTTGGGTAGCCTGTGGGAGCAGGGGACTTACAGGTGGCTTTTGTTTCCTACAGGGACACTTTTTGTATACCTTCTACAGTGCCTTGTATATATGCCTTTCAGATTAATTTCCTTGTCCTTTTATTCCTGCGCTTTATCTCTGAGACCTTTGGTTATACCTGGCTTGATTGCTTTCTCGAAATTTTTGAGGGATGAGTTTTGTCTTTAAAAAGTGAAACATTTGGTACAAGTGTGCCTGGGACCCCATTGGCATTTCCATAGTTTAACAACCACACTTCCAATTTGATTTTTAAAAAGTGGTTTTTCTCTCTTGTGTGTGAAAAAAACACAGAAACAATAAGAAAACAGACTGCATGCAAAATAATGAAACTGCCCACATACAATGTGCACAAGGCCTGATCCGGGGTTTATTACAAGCAATAGGATGTCACCCACTGATGCCAACGGAATCCAGATCAGGCTCAAAGGAAGAACACAACAAATCAGAGGGACTTGTTTGTCTCATTTTTCAGTTACAGTAATCATAGGTGTTGTTTGTAACAGCAGCAGGTAACAAATTTTCCAATAAAAGTGTGATTTTTAAGTTGACAGTGTCCCTTTAAGCTTATGCACTTCTTCACTTAACTATGCCAGATTTACTCTCCCCTTTCTACTTTTTCCTTGCTCAGAGGTATACATACCATCTGTGCATCTAATATGGTGTTCTTAAATAGCCTCCAGAGTGATTCAATGCTTCTTTTTTCCCCCTTTTTTTTTTTAAACTTTCTCTTGGTTAACCCTTTTCCTTGGTATTTTAAAGCCTTCTCTGTCAGAGTTCCTGGTCCTTCCTTTCTTTACGATAAAGTTATTTACCTTCCACCACGGAGATTAAGAGTACAGCCACCAGTTATTTTAATGTCCATGCATTAGACAAAGTTCAGTCAGGAGCTGCCTTATCAGGGCATTGATATTGATAAATGGCTCCTGAAACAGAGGCATGAGACTGCATCATATGACAATGGCCAAAGTTGACTATTATTACTTCTATACCATGAAACTATTCAAACGTACCTCCTCACAAATATCTAAATGTCAGTGTTCTGTCTAAATCTCTACATTAAGCTTTTAAGACTTAGATTTAGTTCTAGGAGCTCTCTTCCATCTGATTTAGTAGCACTGAGCACCGTAACTGCGAAAGCCTGGGGGCTAAATTAAAAATAATAAGACTACCTGAGACCGGGTGGTGGTTTGATTTCTAACTTAACAGGTTTCCCTTTTGACATGACAGTCCAAATTTCAGGGGAGGGAAGGGACACAGATGTATGAGACAGAGCACCACTCTATCCAACTATACAATACTGGGAAAATTAGTGGTTTTAGTCAGTGCTAATGCGGAAGCTGAGTCTGTGATGCTCTCACACACCACTTGGTGAAGCTGTGTTGGGCTGCCATACCCCACTGAAGGTCCTTCACCTCACAAAGGCCAGATAAGAGACAGGGAGATGCAATGCTCTGCTTTTAACATAAATGGACAGCGACGGAGCCACGTCTCCACCCTGAGCACCTCTGCCAGCCCCTCTGTGCAACAGAGGCAGAGCCTCCAGCTCCTTAGGCAGGAGTTTAAATAAAACAAAACCATCCGAAGCCACACATACACACAAACACACGCACAACCCTCTCACCCTCAAAACCATCAGATACTTGATGACTGTTTCTAAAACTTATTAAACAGATTAGTACATTTACTTTAGATACAAAACTGCATCCTGGCTGACAACTTGCAACTCATGTTTACTTTCAGCCCAATTTAAACTGAAATGGGTAAATGCTTGGGTTTTCGACAGAGCAGCCTATCACTGAACTCAGCTGGACAGCAAACTGTCTTTTGTTATTGCAGAAATTATTTTCTACAGGAAAGATATTTCACATTTTCAGACTTTTGCCCTATAAACCCCACATCATTCTTCCTGCAAGTTTAACACTTGTACATCAAGCACAGCTTGATATATAGCAAGAAGCTGACTTTAAGAATTCCCAGTAGTAGATTTTCCTGTTCATTTGGCAGCTTTTAAGTTATAACCATTTGGCCTCACCAAGCCTCATCTAGACTCACGAGGCCAGATTCAAGGTTAATGTGTGTAAGGCTTTCTTTGGTCTTCCCATAAACCAGCAAATGTTTGCAAACAAACCTAAAAGGGATGAAAAACTCCTACCTAAAGGGGACAAGAGACATACAATGTGATTTCACTTTTTTGTCAGTGACATGGACCGTGGGACTGAGTACTCCCTCAGCAAGTTTGGCAATGAGACCAAGCTGTGTAGCGTGGTCGACACACTGGAGGGAAGAGATGCCATCCAGAGGGACTGTGACAGGCTTCAGAGGTGGGCCTGCGCGAACCTCATGAACTTCAACAAGGCCAAGTTCAATCTGCACATGGGTCGAGGCAATCCCAAGCACAAATACAGGCTGGGCAGAGAAATGATTGAGAGCAGCCCTGAGAAGAAAGCCCTGGGGTATTGGTTGATGAGAAGCCCAACATGAGCTGGCAATATGTGGTCACAGCCCAGAGAGCCAAACGTATCCTGGGCTCCGTCAAAAGAAGTGTGATCAGCAGGTCAAAGGAGTTGATTCTGCCCCTCTGCTCTCATGAGACCCCACCTGGAGTCCTGTGTCCAGCTCTGGAGCCCCCATCATCAGAGGGACATGGGCCTGTTGGGGCAAGCCCAGAGGAGGGCCACCAGGATGCTAAGAGTGTTGGAGTACCTCTTCTATGAAAAAATGCTGGGACAGTTGGGGTTGTTCAGCCTGGAGAAGAGAGGGATATGGGGAGACCTTACAGCAGCCTTCCAGTACCTAAAGGAGATCTACAAGAAAGCTGGAGAGGGACTTTTTACAAAGCCATATAGTGACAGAAAAAAACGGTAATAGCTTTAAACTGAAGGAGGGTAGATTTAGATTAAATATAAGGAACAAATTCTTCACTGGAAAAGGCTGGCTGAATAAGTTCTGGGTGCCCCATCCCTGGAAGTGTTCAAGGCCAGGTTGGATGGGGCTTTGAGCAACTGTGTCTAGTGGAAGGTGTCCCTGCCCATGGCAGGTGGTTGGAACTAGATGATCTTTAAGGTCTCTTCCAACCCTAACCATTCTACGATTCTATGAACATCTTTGGTCTCACTCAGTTTCATCCTTGAATTTTTCCCAACATTTCTATGCATGATGGAGAGCGAAGTCACCACTTTGGAAGAGTAAAAGAATAATTAAATACAAACCATCACCTGACAAGAAATGCCACAACTCCACTGGACGGTGACGCATAACAGCAACACGTGCTCCTGAGAAACTTTAGGACTAGAAATGACCTGGGGAGAATTTCAAACCATTAAACTAATTGGTTAATTGTAATATTCCATAAGTCCTTTCAGGAGTGTGTATGAAGGGTGTCATTCATAACATTGTTCCTAATCCAAACATATTTTTGAAAAACATATTTGCTTAATTTTGCTTTTTAAATAAAAATATATAGAGTGAAAAAAATAGTCAAGCTCCTTTTTCAATATTTCCCTAAGTTAATGAGCTGACTGATAAGTGAACAGATGCATTAAGGCAATAATGTATTCAAATGTCATGATATTTTTGAACAAACATATTATTTAATATGCATTTCATTATTTGCCTAGCTCATATTAGTATTAATGATTGATGTGTTCATCAGGAAAGGGAAAAGTGGCACCAAATATAATCTGTGCAAATCACATTCACTTTGGAGATCTATCCTAAGTTTTCATCAGAATAAAGATGCTCATTCTGTGTTGTGATCACATGGAAACAAAGCTGGAAGGTGCCTAATTTCATATGAGACCAAGGCAATATGGGCTAAGCTAATGTAACCTAACCCAAGACACTCCAATGTCGGGAAGAGCAAGATTTTTCTGAGCGATTGCCGAGCTCACATAGGTTGGAGCCAAAGCGGTTCAGAGGTAAAGTAAGCACTCCTGTGTATTAGATCTGCTCATTTTCTGAATGCATCATTACTATGCATCTAAACTCCTTAATCAAAAATCCCTTGGTGATATAAAAATGTCCTGGACACAGATCATGAAGTCTATCTTGCCAAACTCTTTAACATAGCAAAATGTCTTATTTTCCCCTAGTGTCTCCTTCTCCCCTCCCAAAGTTCATCTAAGCGAAGACTTCAGTAAAGCACCTTAGTAACCTCCAGGAAAATAGCTACTGGCCACCCTTCTTCCTCAGTCACTCTGTCAGGCAGCAACTTCTTTCACATCTCCAAAATCAAGGTGTCATAACATCTATTTAAATCCAAATCATTGCTCTAAACTGCACATATCAAGTGCACAAAAACCTTGAAAGCATTTCTAGTCAGATCCTAATGCAGTTAGTGGTGTTTTGTTGTAACATCAGTATGTAAACAAAACCTACTTCTGGCAAGAAGGAGAGATGCAATCGCTGAAGCTGTCCAGAAGTGATATGAGGACACCTCGCATAAACTGGTCGCTTCATTTGAATTAAACGCCTGCTGTCCAAGAGGTAGCAGATTCTCAAACTGTAATTAGCATATTCATCTTGATATAACCAAAGTAGCCAGAATGCAACACGACTGATGTAATGTGACATGGTGGTTAAAATTAAAAGTGAACACGCCTTTTAATTGGATTGGATACCTGCTAGTAATTCAGACAATGGGAATTTGATTCAAATTTATAGTATTAAATGGCAGCAGATGGACAGTAAAATGTCCATTGAGTTTGCAAACTGACAAGCACACTGGGTTTGCCAGATCCCTTCATTAAGTCATCGGTGGCATCAGTCAGGTGCTGATGCATTTAATCGTTAGCAATGTTAATATGTTTTGCTTTGCTGTGTGTGAGCAGTGAGATATTCTGACTGATGGTCTCAGTAGGTTAATCTGGAATTTCATATGCCTCTTCCAGTAATGAAAAATCCTAGCTCTGGTTTAGAGGAGGAGTTTTATGAGATTTCTGGGTTTAGTATCCAGTAAGTAAAAAAGCCAGCTGATGACAGCTAGACAATGATGCCAACTCTTCTCCTTTCCAACTGATGCCACCCATCTCTTTCACAGCTCAAGATTTGCTTGATATTTCAGTATCTGTTCCAGATTCTTGGTAAGTGTCTATGACCTTCTACGCTCCACAAACCTTAAAAACATCCATCTTCTCCAGACAGTTCCTCAAGGAAATTTGCAGTTGTGCCCCACACTTGAACTACTTCCTCTGCAGACCCAGCATCTCATCTTCACTCATCAGCACTCATTTATACCTAAACATTGCAATCATAGCTATGGAGATGTTCACCATCTTTTCCCCTTCTACCTTTGAAGCATTTGCAAGGAACCTTATTAATTGGCTCCTGCAGCAAGGAGGTGTCCACACACCTGCAGATGTGCACACACACACACACACGCACATAATACGTATTCTACACAATATGCAAAATATAATACGTGAATATACATTCTACACAAGCCCACAGCAGAAGAAGCAACTTTGTGAAACGTTTATTAAATCCCACTTCCCTACAGCTCCACAGAACTAAATATGGATTATTTCATGCAAATCAGGTAGGACACCTGCTCTACAATGACCTTTCTGAACACCTAATTAATGCAAGTTAATCTCTAGGAGCAATAGGTTTCTTATTCAGAGCCTCACATGTTCCAAAACTTATTATGGAAAGGGATTCTAAAGGAAGATGTAAAAGCTAAGTTATTTCAGGGGCATTATTTGCATCAAGTTGCTTTAAGCAAATTTCCATGAATGATGATCATTTTACAAATTAAATTTTGCAGGTGCATAAGAAAGAGTAGAAAGTAACATTTTTTTTGGCCGTTACTTATTGACTTAACAAGGAGGTTGTTAAATGTTTCTTATGCGCTGTTAGGCTGCACAATAAAGCTTGAAATCAAGAGAACTTTCTCTGACAACCCTTGGGAATAACTTAGGAGAATGATGATAGCTGCTGTTTACTCCCAGTTTTTACTATGTGTTTGGATATACACATCAGTATTAATCACACAGTGATATATATTAATTAACAAAAAACCCACTCAGGCAGGAGTACTAAAGCTTTATGATGTTGTATGCACTTCATTGTCTTTAAATACAACTTGAAAATGTAAGTAACTCTCTAATGCAACGGAACTGAGGACTAAATAAATGCATATGACTTCTTACCGTCCCACTTGATCGTTCAAATTCATTCTTGCCACACAAATGAGATAAAAGAGCATAAAACACACAGCCTCTCCATGCTACCAACTCACACATGGTGCTGCCCATCACCATCCCATATGGGGAGAAAAGAGCCATCATCATTTACATCTTCACACTGCTAAACAGCACTTTACTCTTACTTTTTGATTTATGCCTTTTTGTTTATTAGTATAAATGAAATCTGACTGCAGTGTAAACAAAAATATCTATCATTTTTTTGTGACTGGGAGGCAGTGCAAAACAGGAACAAGGTCAATTATAAAATACCACCTGACAATCTTGCAGTCACTTCATCTCTGGTGTTTTAAGTCAAATCAAGTAAAATATCCTTTAATATATCTGTGAAGAGAGGCTATAACCTCTCCGAATCCAGTCTTCATTCTAGGTTTGGCTATTTGGTCATAATGAATTTGTTTTCTGACCCACTGAGTCAATAAACTTAATTTCAAAATTAATCTTTTCAGGCTTCAAATTCACTGCATCCAATTATGAATCCAGTCATTCCCTTTAAATTTAATTTTTTGAAACTTGGTGGTCTGGCGCTTTTTGCCCTTATGTGCCTCTTTGCTACTTAACTTCATATTAGTTGACCTATAAAATAAAATCTCTAAGGAAGGGAGCATCAGAACAGCTTCAAATCCTAAATCTTCAATGACAAACATTAGTACAAAATACTCCCTTTTCCTGCAACATTTAGTTTTAATTGGTATTATTATGCACAACAGGTAAACATTATACATTAGTTCATTATGTGTATTTGACTATGAATACTGGACTAAACAGGAGCAGGAATTCAGATTTGGGTTATTTTTCTTTGGGGGTGATAATGGTATTGTTAGTTTTTTTTCTAAATCGGATCTAGTATAAATACTTTGCTTTTTGCCTAACAGGGTAAAACCCATGATTTTTTCTTCATGTATTTCTAGTAATTTAGATAAAATTACACTCTGTGGGGAGACCGATTATAATTTCAATTTTTTTTTTTCTGTCCTTCCAAGGCATGGGGATACCTGCAGCAAAATCTGCATTCCTTATGAGAAGAGCAACTTAAAATCATGCGAGTCTTTTTCCTTACAAACTCTCACCCCAGCCATGAAGCTCCCTGACAACCGTGGCTACATACAGATGCACAGAGTTCAGGGGCAGAGCTTTTGGAGGACAAACGGACAGAAGTCCCCTGGGAGAAAAGGCAGGAAGGACTGATGTGTACCTCTGACTAAACTGCTTGGGTTCAGACACTCCCAAGGCCAGTAAGGTACCGGCTCATTCCAGTGTGTTGCTATTCTTGCTAAACCCAGGACAGGAGAGGGCTGGGAAGGAGTTAGAGGTTGGGAGCAGCCAGTGCCCACTTAGCCTAGAGCTTTTTGCAGCACTTTCCTTGGTGTTGGTTGACAGCCGGCTGAACAGGAGCCAGCAGTGTGTTCAGGTGGCCAAAAGGGCCAACAGCATCCTGGCTTGTATCAGGAATAGTGTGGCCAGCAGGACGAGGGAAGTGATTGTCCTCCTGTATTCAGCACTGATGACGCACCTCAAATCCTGTGTTCAGTTTTGGGCCTCTCACTACAAGAAAGACATTGAGGTGCTGGAGAGAGTTCAGAGAAGGGCAGTGAAGCTGGTGAGGGGCCTGGAGCACAAGTCTGATGAGGAGCAGCTGAGGGAACTGGGGCTGTTTAGGCTGGAGAAAAGGAGGCTGAGGGGAAACCTGATCACTCTACAACTACCTGAAAGGAGGTTGTAGCATGGAGGGGGTTGGTCTCTCCCCCCAAGTAGCAAGTGACAGGACAAGAGGAAATAGCCTTAAGTTGGGCCAGGGGAGGGTTAGGTTGGATATTAGGAAAAGTTTATTGAAGGAAAGGTCTGTTGGGCATTGCAACAGGCTGCCCAGTGAAGTGGTGGAGCCACCATCCCTAGAGGTTTTTAAAAGATGTGTAGATGAGGGGCATGGTTTAGTGCCAGTGTTAGGTTAACAGTTGGACTCGATGATCTTGAGGGTCTCTTCCAACCAAAATAATTCTATGATTCTCCTTCAAGGTGGCCTCATACCAAGCCTTCTCCCAGCTGGGAATCTGTGGGCATGCATTGTTCAGCGTGCATTTGCCCTGTGTATGGGAGAGGTAAAAATCCTAATTCTGCACCCAGGAATCAGTATTTAGGGAATGGATAATTTGCAGCATTACTTAGTGCTGTTTTGAGACATTAGCAATGACTTATTCTTTACTGTTTAAACAGTCCTATCATTTTAAGCAAGTGCTTATTACAGCACTTCTTATCGAGGGGAGGGAGGGAAGACAGCTTAACACAATCCATTAGGAAATTCAAGCCTTAAATGAAGTGACCACAAAGTCCTGTCAGCTCCCAGAAACGCAGCAGCTGTACATGTTTAACTTAATACAGCACTATATTGTTGCGGAGATCTGCTGTTTAAAACATACATAAGGCACGTGAAACGTGACTATTTTACTCCTCTGTTTGAAAAATGAGAAAGTGTAGAGTGGCATAGCTTCTTAAATACATAAATAAGCATTAGACTCATGGAGAAGACAGGTACACTGTTGGAATAGTAATAATAGATTAAAGGTCAGCAGTTAAATCTGAAACTATTGCAGTCTTTTCCTTTGATCTTGTTCCTCAAGACTCCACTCTATTACTAACAGGTGAAGTGCAAAATAAGGAGCAGGAAGGTCTGCTGAATTCTACTGTACTTGTCCTAATTTAATGGCAGCACTTCCTAAATATTCTGTCTCCTGATCATCTCATGCCATAAATACACATGCAAGGAGCAGCTCCAGTTTTCCCCTGCCAGGTCAGACCCTGTGCAATTCCAGATTCCACAGGTGCAAAGAGAAAGAAAATTAGACTCACTGGCTTAGCTCTGAAGTGGAGCCAATGTAGCAACCAACACATTATCAATTATATGTTATGTCATCATATTTTGCCAAGTCCTCCCATATGACATTTTGTTAATTTGCAACCTCTTTAGGGAAGAATAGGCCATTTCACTGGGATATGATGGCATATGAAAACATTAGGAACATCTATTGTTATTTAGATATACATATATACAAAATTATTACTACAGAGAGCTTTCTGGATGGAAATATTCAGCACCTTTTAGCTTCCAGAAGAAGTTAACCATAGGAAAGGGAATCAGAAGGAATGAGATGCTCTAATTCATCCTTTCACATAATACAGGGAGGCCTCCAACAAAGCACATGAGTAACAGATTGTAAGTCAGGTAAAAGGGAACTTCTGCAAATATTGCCTGACTGATGGAATTCATGGTCATAAACTGTTACTGAATCCTACTACTCATGGGTTAGAAAGTGGTTGAAGTACACTTATGCATTATGTTAACGTGTTTACTTTCATTTAGTAAGAGATCTAAGCTGTAGAGGAAAGAGAATCTACCATGAGCTGGTTGTTCTTTCATCTGCCTCTACACAGCTGGCCAAATTATCTGGTACTGATCACGGCTGGACACACAGGATCACCTAACTAGGATCACTGACAATGCCTCCATTACTGTGAACTGTCTTACCCATGTGCTTTTGTGACTGAAAGCCATGGGAGCATCAGCTGACGGTGACCTGGATCCTGTCACTACAGAGTGTCTTACACATTGTAAGGCACATTGAACTGCCTGTGCATAAATGTGCATGTGCGCACATTCACATACATCCATGGGAGCTTATTTTCGAACGAGGAGCATCTAAGGAGCATGTATATCCCTCGTTTACACTTCTCCTAGATAAAAAGGATATAAACATCACTACTTGCAGAAGACTCATGTGACTTTAACTTGCCTGTCTGCTCCAGTAGGCATTATGAGCTTGATTCTCCAAGACTGCCACTAAAATTCCACTCCACTGATTTTTGCAACCTAATTCTTCGGGCATTATTTTCCTTTTTTTTTTTTTTTTTTTTTCGGCAGAATGATATGACCCAAATTTATAAAGGAGGGTAATTTGCTAATAACATTGCATCTTAAATCTAAGATCCATATGTACTTATTTGTTATTACCACAGATGAAGAAGACCAGATTTAGAGACCTGAATTCAATTTGAACCTGACAGGCTTGGAATGTTCTGTAGCATGAGGGAAAACGGCATCATTTAGAAAATCAAAATGTAAAGGGTTTTTTGAATAATAAATATTTCTAAGACAATTAAAGCTACCCAAAGACTCACAGTATTAAGTACCAAAAGGTCACAGCTACTTTTTCAGCAAGTAAAAATGCTGGAGCGTTCTTTTGTTATTTTTCTGTAAATGACATATCACACATTCTGCTGCAGAAAAGCAGCTGCTGAAATAACCTAGAGGGCATTTTCAGGCACTGTACTTCAGCAATTACAGCAATTTTTGTAGACATTCAATATTAGGATTGCATTCTAATTTTAGACCGAGTTAAATTTAAATTGAGTGGGAGGGGTTTTCACGCTACTCTAGATGTTCTAACATTGCTTACCCCAACACAAAACTCGTATAGTGTCCGAATTTTGCAGCAATGATGATTTATTCGTTATGATACACTTTAAAATAATGAAACTACCACTCACTAGCAGCAGTGGGAAGATGTCCACTACCATGATGGGACCCAGACTTAGGCCCCAAAATATTTACCCACTGGCCATGATTCCAGTGTCATGGGACTTAGTGACGCTGTCATATACAACCCTCTTCTACTCTATTTCCATGATTTCTCCTCTTGGTCACGTTTATGCAGCAAGTATCCTGAAATTCTAAGGCCAAATTGGGACTCCTGTGTTGCTGCTTATTAGAATTTAAGTTCCCTGACTCACAAAACCCAAGCATCAAGCTGAAGGAAACTGAAAGAAACAGGGTTAGTAAAGGGCTGACAGTTCAACAGATGATATAGATGGAAAGTGGAGGGACTAGGTGAGACAGAGAAAACAAAAGAAAAGAGTTTCTATTAGATGCTAAATGGGACCCAGGCTGGGCCTGATTAAAGTTATGTCTATGTAGGTTACATCTTTCCTTATTTCTCTTACCTTGTTTCTCTTGAAATATGCTCTTCGGCAAGCTGCAAAGCACTTCTCGCTGCAGAAGCATTTCACTTCACTTCCCATACTCAGGGAATAGCGCTTGATTCCAACTTTCTGGCACCAGGCACACATTATTTGTACATTTGACACATCATCTTCTACAACAAAAATATAAGAACAATGTTTACACAAGATGCAAACACCTTCCTCAGACATCTGCACACTTACTCTTAGATACAAGCAGCATCGGCTCATCTTATTTCTAAATCCTCCCTGAGAGCAGAACTGTGCATGTCTGTGATCACCGGCTTCGTCCTCGGGCAACCACTGACCTGTGCCAGCCAGGCTCAGCAGATTGGCAGAGCATCCAAGATGGCTGGAAAAGATTATTAGCTTAAAAAATGGTGCATTGCTCAAAAGCTTGGGAAATCTCAAGAGCTTTTTAAGCACGTTTAAGAGTGCACGAGTCTTTATTAAACGAGTAACCAAGACTAGAGGCTTAATGAGTATTGCTGCTTTGTTCTTGTTACTTACAGTCTATTGTAGTGAGCCCCTGAGAGGTTCTGCTCAGCAAGCTGGTGATAAAACACACCCTGAAGGTACTGCACCAAGGCAGGTCTCTAACAAGAGCCCTCTTCTAAATAAGAAGGAACATGAAATACCCCTTTTCAGTGTGGTTTTGAAATAATGGCTAGCGTACAAAATGAGAAGTTTCCATGTGAATACAGCAGTCACAGGAACACAGACTTGAGCAAGAAGGAAGATGCAGCACTATGGTAAAGTCTGCCAGGTTACTGTACGGTCTTTATGTTCATCGGTCAAATTTTAATTCAGGCAGAGTTCCCAAGTCTCTTTCGATTTCTAAAGTGTGTTATGAATGTTGTAGCTTCCTGCTATATCAAAAAAGAAACTAGGGCTTATTATTAAAGTGCTACCAATATCCTTATGTGGTCATCATTCACACCCCAGCCTCACAGATGGGGGCAGTGAATAGTTAAGCCTCCTAAACAGATCAAGACATAAGTTAGTGTGAATATTTTTAACTTAAAACTGGGAATTCTTCAGTTTCTTAGGTCCAGTCTATGATACAGCGTGACCTTTCAGTTACAGACAGCAGCCATTGTCTAACTTCTAGAAAAAGAAAAATCCCTGAAGACTAATTGTTAAAGCAGTTCCTGGTCCATGCGCTGTGGAGAATTCATAGCTCAGAGAGTTCCCTATAAAGGATTTGTTTTTGAAGCTATGCTGTCATCATTCTGTAAAATTATTGGCAAACTAATTTTTAGCAGAGTGATTTGGCTCCTTTCCCTGGCTATCATAATTCAGTACTACGTGCTGCATTATATTCACCTTAACGGAATAAATATTGCCAGTTTAATAACTTTTTTCCTCCCACAAATTGTGTTATGATTTATAGCTACAAATAAAACTATACAATGTAAAATAATGACCTTTTAGTTTTAATCAGACTGTCTACCTTTAAACCTATATTTAAGGCCAAGTTATAACACAGATTTGTGTTTAATGTATTTTATCACTTACCTTTTAGAATGGGATTTGCCAATATTATAAATGTTTTCACATATTGAACATCAAGGGAAATCAAAGCAATTTGGCCAAAATTATCACTAGCCATCTACAGGGTCAAGAAGCCTGCCCTTGAGCTGGTTGTCATCTTAGCCAGCGGCACAGGAGCGCAGGGTGCTGTTACGGTGGTGTTGCACGGTGCTGTCACAGCTTTCTCTTTGAACCAGCCTTGGCGAGGATGCCAGCTACTCCAGTACAGCCCAAGAGCTCTTCCCACCATTTTTACCTTTAATTTTTTTAAGAACTAAGCTTTTACAAAGGTGCCCTGATTCAGCTACTTTTGCACCATAGTAAACCAATTCCTTACAGATTGAACTTGCCCCTTTGAACATATCGGGGCAAGAGAAGATCCTGTGAACCAAAGGAGAGAGACAGCAAGCTCTTGTTTCAGATAACAGCAACATATATTCTCTTGCTGATAACAAGTACTTTATCTCTGGAAAATAAAAGATCTACCAGTGATAGATCTTTTTAATAGCATTCATTTCTGGTGAGAGTAACTGTCATAAATGAAAAAAAAAAAAATTATAGAGCTGAAAGAGAGTTCACTGGCAAAGAAGGCACTGGAGTAACTCTTTTTGAAGCAGGTTGGCTTGTCTGGGGTGCAGTTTTTAAGGTGAAGCACAGAGCTCTGCCATGGGGACTCCAGGGGCTTTCACGTGTGACTTCATAGCGGAAGCCCCTCAGCTACCACTCAACTCTTGTGCCCTGACACACAGTAACTGTCTCCCACAGATGAGCAGAAAGACCACATTGTCCACTTTCAATTACACACCATCCCAGCAGCAGCAGCAGCAACTATTTACACATAAAAGCCGCATTACTCACTTCTCTGCAGGAGGCTATGCAGGACAGTAAGGCTCAGTCCACCTCCTTCTGCCAAAGATAGATCTAAGATAGATCCTGGCAAGAAGAGGAGAGGGACAAGTGTCTACTCTGCCAAGCTGTTGTCTTCCCATGGCCTGAGCAGCAGAACTTCACCACCACCCCACGGGAACTCCTTTGAAGCAGCATTGCTTCACTTGTGGTCCATGGATCTGACAGTCAACAGAACAACAGAAAATGGTCTACAAACTACTACTTCCAGCCACTGTCTGCACTTCCAGAAGACACAGCTGATATACAGAAAGCATCATCAATATTAATCAAAATGTTCATCATTTTGAAAGAAGGGAGAAAGGAAGGGCAAGAGTCTGCCTAAACACAGAGAACTTGAATTATTTCTCTCTTCTACTCCCTTCTCCCTCAGTCATCAAAGAATGGCCATATACAATATTGTCCATTTAATAGTAAGAGTAATAATAAAACTAGATGTTTCTTCCATTTAAAAGACTCAGGAACACTGCTACAAAGATTAGCTGAGTATGGCCACAAAAAGCAGCCAGGAAAGAGCATGTGCCTCCTGGAACAGTACATGCTAGTACACGTCACTTTTAAGTCACCTTTGTTTTCTCAGCTGTACGTTTGTCCAGGTAAATTTCTGATGGGACTCTAACTTCTTGTAATGCAACTCATCATGCAATAAAATAAAATATCCAATATCATGTGACTAAGACCCTACAGACCACCAACAGGAGCCCTGTGCAGCCTGGTGGGAGGAAAACTCTTAAAACAAATCCCTTTCCTTTAGCTTCAAGTGAAGCTAAGAACAGCAGAGAAAAGGACCCATACTTGGGATGGGTACAGAGCCATGCCATATGGCTTATGGGTGAGGAGAAAAGCTGAGGACAATGATAAAGGTCTAAACCTCACCATGTGCGTGCTTTCTTGATATTCAAAACCCGCCTAGATGCATTCCTGTGCAATCTGCTCTAGGTGAACCTGCTATAGCAGGGGGATGGACTAGGTGATCTCCAGAGGTCACTTCCAACCTCAACCATTCTGTGATACTGGTTGCAGTGGAGATGTGAGCAGAAGTTGTGAAAAAAACTAATAGGAATGTTTCATTACAGTGCTTTAAGCTTAGTGACTGAAAAATTAGACTGCAACGTTAACGGAAAAGTAATAGCCCATGTATTTCTACCATTACAATCCACAGCAGCAGGAAACAATAACTTAAAAAAAAAAAAAAAGGTGTGAAATAAGGAAAGCCAAAGGCTAGTGATTTAATCATTATCTTTTGCTAAACACAAACTGGAATAATCCAACACCAGTAATTCAGATCTTTCATTCAAGATAAGACTCGCCTCACTTTTTCACAGAACTGTCTTGTAAGGCCAAATTCTTTTAAAATCACTTTAGCAGACTCCTGCCCTTCTTTCAGGAAAATACATCAAATCCCAGTCCCTAGAGCACTGAGCAAGAAGAACCTCCTGCAACAAGAAAGCAAGGAAGTGGGGAATTTCAAATCCAGTAGTTTGAGACTGCTTATCTGTCTTGAATCTATACTCTAATCCTTTTTCTATTAGATCTGCACTAAGAAAGCTTCTTCGCAATAATGACACGGGTATACTTCACCAGCAATGTTCTCCTTTGCTCACAAACTTTCACTGGCAGTCTAGCTCAGTATATCTGCTTGAGTAACACAAGCTTATCCTGACAGCATGCCCATGTCCTTCATGTGAGCTCTTGCTGGAGCAGCTCTTCTGATGCAGATCATTCACCATCACTTTCAGGACTCACATAGCTCGGCTGACACACGTTTGTAAAGTACAAAAATAACGTTTGCAAGTTTCTGGTACAGATCATGTTGAAGTGAAAGAAAATATTTTTCAACAACTGTATTTTTTTTCCCTCCATCTGGGCTTGTGACTTTATGACTTGCTCTTGCAATGTACTTAGCACGTTCTCGGGTCTGTCATGCTCACGACAGGTAGCGTGGGTACTCGTACAGGTGAGACAAAGAGGAGCTGGCACAGAGACAACTTAAGAGTAACAGGAGAGTTTTCAGCAGAACATCAATACCGCTGTCTTCCATAAATACACCAAGCAACAGAAAGACATATTCCTTCCACGTGCAGTACAAGATCTGAATTTCCAGCCTCTGCTTTTCTGAGTTCTCAACTCTTCACAGGGAGAGCTATTGTGGGAGTTCCAATACTGTTTTTCTGCCCCTGAGTTGTGTCATTACAGGTGGAAGAAGTACTCCCTGCACCCGCTGCACAGATACTGTTCAGATACATCTCCTTGTGGTTTTTAGCCTGTGTATTTTTCATAATGAGCAATGCAATAAACACCAAGTGTTTGCAGTGTTAAATCATGTTCCCAAAGGGAGTAGTTTGTATAACAAGATAAAATTAACACATTATAATAACTAAATATGCATCAGTCTAAAGCATGCTTCAATTAATCATCAAAAGTTTGCACCGCCTCTTTAGGTCTTAATTAAGCAGAATGTTTGGCATTTTTTTTTCCTTTCAAACCAGTGCGAAGGAGCTGCAGAAAATTGTTCCTCTTAAACTCAGTGAGCAGCAGTTTAGACTAATCAATCTTATATGGAGCCGTAATTTGAAGAGGTGAGGGGAAGAGAGGAAGGCAACGAGTACAACAGAGTAAATCCATCATGTACAGCTCTGTCCCTTTATCTAAGCAAAACAGCATGGCCTACAGTTTTTAGGAGGATGATCCTAAAACCCCTACAGCTAGAACAGCCCTTTTACCCCATGCTGAGAACTGTGCTCAACCCACTTTATATATTTTAGCTGTTTTCACTACTACTTTCAAAGGAAAAGCTGCAGAACTTCTTTTTTAAAGAAACTAGATCTTAACCTGACTCTAGCATCTGCAGCATTAACAATAAAGGCTCACTGTTTCCAATGGCATCTGCCAGGATTTCAGAATGGTTAATTCTGAGTTCCCCGCTGGCCACTCCTGAAACTCCATCTTGCCACTGAAGAAAACCAAGCAGCACGTGTTTGGATTTTTTAACCCAAAGCAGGTCCTGAGGCTGATGATCCCAAGCAAGGTAGAAGAACTGTTTCAGTCATTTTTCTTACATCTGAGATGCTTTATCTGACTAATCACAATCTAAAAAATTAACAAACAAAACTCCTGTACATTGCTGCAGAATCCCTTGTGATAGCACTTAAGTGCTGATCCTCTAAATAGATGGGGTGTATGACAAACTTAAGATACAAAAAGTACCTTGGAAAAAGTAAAAATAAGAGGAAGATTAAGAAAATAGGGCTGACAATAGAAAGCGTGCTGCAACCATCGCTATGGAAATACCTCAGGGGCTCTACAATGCGTTTCCTTTTAAGGACCAATCTCTTGAAGTTCACTACTCTGCCAATAAAACAGTGTCCCAGCTCCTTTCAAAAAGTCATTTTGGGGAACCACAGCTTGTCTACATGTTCTCTGCATGAGTTGAGGCATATTCTCATGCATAGTTCAGTAAGGACTGAATGCACAACACAAATAAAAGCTGGCATTTAGGGAGGTTTTAAACATGCAAACAAAAAAACACCTATTTCAGCTAATGGGGGGGAACTCCCTGTGTATTTTGAATATATGCTATTAAAGCGCACACATGGACTTTGTGATTTTCTTTTTAGCACAAAGGAAACACTTGGCCCTCCACAGAGAGCAAAAGACATCAACAGCGGGCTAGATGGGGCAGGCAGCCTGGCAACCATTGGCATTTTAAAACACAGGCACTAATAACCCTACAATCAGTGTAAATTAGATGATGTTTCAAACTGAAAACAAGAGAAATAATTTGAAGAGTAGTGACTATAGGATTTGTTGCAGTGGTCTTTATTAGAGAGCTAAATCTGCAGTTAGAAAAATTGTAATGCTGTTCAGCAACTGGAAAAAGATTTGGGAAATACTGAAGTGGGATCCAGAGCGTAATAAAACAAGTCTCCTCAATATATAGGCTTAATTAGATGGGATAATATGGTCTTTATTTAAGGAAAACTGCCACTGGGTCCTGTCTGGAATCAGACTTCTTGGTAATGCAGTCGTAGAATCAATTCCTTGGTGAATTTAGACTGATGAACTTGGAAATCATTTTTACTGCCCTGCTAACCACCATTTAAAACATCATCTATGCTTCCAGATTCCTCCAATACAATTTAAGGAGAGGTTACAGTGGGCAGTTCCAGAGTGTTCATAGGGCAGGGATTCTGCTTTATCCGATGTTGCATCAAGTTACTCATGTGCAGTTACATTTACAAAATAGACCCATAAACTTTAATTCTAAAGTGATATTAAGCTGTAACACGGAAAATCACTCTTTCTATAAAATACCTAATTACTTATTTTATTATTTGAATACGACATTGCCTTGCCAACTTAGGTCACAGGCCTATCTCACAAGGTACTCAGTACTAGAAATGCTTCTGTTCCTCCTTTAAGACCTTTTGCCTCACCAGATACAGTTCCTCCAGCCCATTCCTCCTCCACTTTCACAAGTTTCTGATAACTTTTGGTACTAATTCCAATCATTATCATTTGGAAACCACAGAACTACAAGCACCAATCTGCTTGTTGGATGATTTAAATCCCCTTCCCTTTCCCAAATGTGCCCATTATTTTGTGAAAACACTGGGAAGGAACATTCTTTTTCCCTTGTACTTCTTTGCCCTGTGGAAAGCTCAGTCAACACCACAGTA
This sequence comes from Nesoenas mayeri, assembly GCF_963082525.1. Lineage (NCBI taxonomy): Eukaryota > Metazoa > Chordata > Aves > Columbiformes > Columbidae > Nesoenas > Nesoenas mayeri. The sequence continues at coordinate 46,987,352 of NC_137544.1, read as the reverse complement.
TCATCCTCTCTGCCTTCTCTTCCACCACATCCCTTGACGTTGCACCCCCCTCGCAGCGCTCTTCTTTAGGCTGCTTCAAACAGCCAACAAGCTCTGCTTCTGCCGACACCCGTGCTCAAAGGGTAGGCCAAATAGTTGTACCTCACCTACTGTGGCACCGCCGTGGGGGATCACAGGAGAAAGTAAACCAAAGAGCACTTTTAAACGCCCAGGGAAACTGAGATACGGCAGCCTCCAGCAGGTGCTGGGGGAAGGAGGCAGCATGTTCTCGCCTGCACAGAAAGAATTTTTTGCATTCTTCTTTGACTAGTCTTGATTTTAGCCTTCCTTCAACCCATGTAACAATAGCCGTCCAAACTTGCCTGAGCAAAAGGGCAGAGTCACCCTAAGTGCCCTCTCGGATTTACTCTATCACTAAGGGCTGCACAATAACAGCGAGGATGCTTGCGCACTGACTACTACAGCCATATACCCCGCACAACTGGGGTGGGATTTTTATTTCTAGACCATGCTTGGCTATTGCATTCCTGTTCCTTGCTATTTCTGTGTAATTTTTAATTGAAAAAAATACTTTCTTTACATTGCTGTCTAGAAAATAAGAATCTTCTAACACCAAGCAAAACTAATGTTAGTGTCAGTTTGTCGCAATGGGTTGTACTCAAGACTAACCCCAAAGATCCCTCAGATGCTGCTGCCAGCACTAAACACAGCTACCAGCCTGCTGGACAGGAAGGATGGTTATCAGCCACAAGGAGACTATAACACCAGCTTTGGAGACCGCGCTGACTTATTTGCTTCCAGATGCAAGTTGGATGTCCGATTTTGATGGACAAAGCCAGCTTTTGGTTTGGGCACTGCCTGAGTACAGTCTGTCTGCGTGGTGGTGCAGGTCAGCGGAGTGCTCTGGCAAATAGTATCCAGATTTGAGTAACTGGTATCCTTCTTGTGGAGGCTTCCCATGACCAGATTTAGTATCCTTCACTGATGTGCCATAACCTGAGTCTTCAGATGGTCAGTGCACCACATCTGGCCCATGTGCCTGAGTCAGCCCTTTTCAGGTGTAATTTTGGGATACAGCAAGGAGAGAATGCCTTTATCAGAGCAGTTTATATTTGACCAGGTAGCAGCCTAATGTTTGCCAGGATTGTGTAAGCAAATTTGTACCTAACATTTTTCTCTGACTAAAACAGAGAGCTGAACAGCTTGGAGATAACATTTTAGTCAGAGTGCTCAAAATTAATTGGTTTTCCAAATAAATTAAAATAAAATTAAAATTAAAAAAACAACACCACCACTTTGTTGTAAAATAAGCATGAGGGGAAAAGGTAGTTTCGTTAACTGTTCAAAGTTTTAGCCTGTTCATCCGAAGTATGAATGCAGATAGGACAATGCACAAAGTTTTCCAGTATGCCAAATGAAGACTTAATATGCTGAAATTTTAAGTGACTGCTTCCCAGACATAGTTCAAGATCAGAACTCTCTCCTTCTCAAGCTGGCAGCCCTTTCTGACATGAAGAATCATACCTGCGTCCCTGGAAATCCTGCTTCGCTTGGCTTCCCAACTCTGTCTTCGCCCAGAGCTTTTTCTGCCTCTGCAGCTGCTATATGAGTGCATCTTTCGAAGTCTCCTTCCTACCTGTCCCTTCAGGCTTCTGTGAGCATCCCCCATGCTCTGCTCTTTCTCTTCTCCCTCTTATCTGTATAGAAACTTATCTGCAAAAATTATTCAACTAATAATTCATTCTGACTCTTTCTTGGATCTGCTTATCCTCTCCAGACCATTGCTCTCCTGTCCAAATGAATACCTCAGCCTGTCTCACTGACACCTCTTTACTGGTGCTGACCCTTCAGTTCAGGATCAATACAGCAAGAATTAAAGCCTTACTAATTTCTCCCTGAGTGCTCACTCCACATTATTTGCTCAATAACAGTGGACCACACCATCTTCTTGCCTATCCTTCAGGTTCATAATTTAGATATCATTTTCATCTGTGGACACTCTCTTTTGAGCTATATTGAAATCTCGTAGATTCTTCTCCTGTACAATATCTAAAAGCTTTCCCCATCCAGCCACAAAGCCTGAACTCATCCTGATTCTCAACATCTCACACCTCAGTCACTGCAGTGCATCACTACCTGGTTTTCTCTCTGGGCTGTGATATAACCCTGAAGCTTTCTCTTGGACTCCTTCTGCGTCTCCCTTCTGTCCTTTTTGTTTGTTTATTAACCCTATCAAATGTAAGCTGCTTCTGTTCTTGTGGCAGGTCAGTCATAGCCTGTCTCCCCTCCATGTTGAAAATGTTGACTTCAAGCTTTAGCAATTAATAATGCAAGTCTTTTTCGTTTGCCTGCTCAACTCGAAGAAGCACCTTTGTGCTGTTTCCAAAGTCGTCCCTTGTGCTTGTGAGGGGCTCTGAGAAAACATCCCCAGAGTTACTCTTGTCTGGCTTTGTATCACTCTGAAGTTTTGTGCTTTGATGTAGTGCCCACAAAACGGTGTCAAAGTGCCGTGCCAAGACCACTGCCTCGCACGCTGGCTCTCCTGGCTCCTTTGTACTCCCTTTTCTACTTGTATTCACCAGTTGTTTCTTGCCAGGCTCTTTGGGGTGATCATGACTAGGGCACCTACGCCCTAAGATAAAACAGAACAATTACCACTGATGCTTATTGCAAATCCCACAAAGGTTGTGGTTCTCCTCCCCCTCCGGTCCTCCCAAACTTCACTATCTAAAACAAAGGTGAGATAAATACGCTCATCTGCTCAGAAGTGATGGTAATCTACTGCTCATTACTGATCATGGGATAAAGTCAAAGGAGGCAGAGATTATACGTTCATATCCCTTATTCAAGTAAAACAACAATATTCATTACGAATTAATGAATTAAAAAGCTAAAGTTGGAAAATACTTATAAAAAGCCTTCTCTGCACGTTACCCTTGGTGGTACATTTGAACGCAGGGTCACACATAGTAGGTGGACAGGCAAAGAACAGAAGGCAGTTGACTTGGCGAAGGCTCCCCTGTGTCCACCTAACCACTGTTGCAGTAATTTGTTTTTCTACTTCATAGTTCCATCTCCTCCTGCTTGTTTGATGTCATAAAAACCCAGCAACTGTGGCAGTTTGCACAATGCATGTTATAGCCTTGTGTTCGCATACCACAAATTCAGCATTCTGGATTCATTCGTGACTCAGTTTGGAGGAGAAAATAGCTTGGGATGGCACAAGCCCTTGATTAAAGCTTTAGGGCCAAATCAACAACAGCTGAGGATCCAGCCCATATGGCCCGAGATCTTTAGCTGTATAAAGGCTGCAGGAATGGGCCCAAATAGCTTTGGTAATTAGCAAATATCGTATAAAATAGATGAAAAGTCTTTGGCAGGGAATGCATATTGAGTAACATTTGAAAATTATTCATAGCATATTAGTATACTTCTTTAGAAATAAAACCCAATGGCATAAAAATAATATGGGAGGGGCAGGTGTAGTCTCTCACATGACTGTCAACAGGCAAACAATTTGTTGGACCGATCGATATCTTACAGTTACCTTTAGTCAAGGTGATGAAGTGCTGAGGTGATCATCTAACACCTGGGACCTGATCCTACAAGCTGTTCTGCTTCTGCAGAAGTGTCCTCAGGCCCAGTGGGGACTCTTAGGGCCAAGGTGCCTCCCTGTGTGCAGAGAGCTACCCTTCTTGGACAGGTCTTGCAGGTCATCCCGTGCTCCTCGGTGCTTCGGTCACCCAAGAGCACCAGAATGGCACCCAGAGATGTCCACGGAAGTAGGAGTGAGCCTGTGCCTATCTAAACTCACCAATTACCACAATGTGTACAGCAGTAAACAATAAGACAGCAATTAATTAGCCTGGTGTAGCCATAAAAGTTACTTTCACAGATTATGGTAAGCAGCATGCAGTGTGGAATAAATAATTTTCCATGCAAACTCTGAGGAATGGTATGTTATAAAATCACTCCTGATAAAAATCTAATGAAAATGTAAAACATCTCAGTGCAGTCTCCTGGGTAGAGTCAAGATCATATTAAACCCTCAAGAGACAACGGGCAGGGATTTCGGTGAGAATCAAGAGACAGTTTTCCCAGGATGAGCTTGTTAACCTGATATAAAGACATGATATTGATTTGATGGCTTTGTCTCTTTCGTTGTTTCCTTTGTAGAGCCTATCTTTAATTTAATCATCTTCCATTAATTTATTTAAAGGTTTTATTCATCAGAACAAAATCTTTTTTTTTCTAAAAGCAGATGTTGGTAAAGTGCTGAGAGCATAATCCAGCATGCAGAGTATCACAAGCATCACAAGTCTGTTGTCATGGCATTTGCAGAAGTTTTTCAAGAATACTAACAAGTAAAGTCACTCTCCCACTCGATTTTAAAGTTCCTTCGACTGGTTTTTAAACACTTTGAAATCAGCCTTCTCACTAAGATGTTGTCACTTAGCAATCTCAGGACATGTCAATGACAGTAAACATTTTTAAATGTTTGTTAGGATTTACCTGCTGGTGGCTTTATGAAAGGTGGTGGAATTAATGGGACAATAATAGGTACATTCCCGTGATCCTTCGACCCTGCTGGTGAGTCTGAAAGTCCATTTCCTGTGGCAAGCCCTGGGTAGCCTGGGTTTATATTGTATGGTGAAATAACACTGTCCTCAGGTAATTTTGGTTTTGGCAAAGAATTTTCTGTAAAACACAAAGAACACATTGTACAGTATGACAAATATATTTCTTGATGCACCTACATGCTCTCACCAATCTGTTCATTACATTACTTACCCTAATACAAGACGAGTGCACAAAAGAACCCCAGATACTTTCCCTTTTGAAATATAGATACTTGCCAGTATTCCTCAGAAATGCTTCATTTTTAAAAATCAAACTCAGACTTTTTTTTTGTTTTCAAAAGGTGGGATTATTTTGTCATGCATATCCTTAGTACACCTGATTTCACCAATGACACCCAATTCCTGTTCTTTACTTCTACTGTTTGCATGGTGGTCACACTTGGTGTACTGGGACCTCACCAATGCAAGGAACATAAACTGAAAACGAAAAGAATTCCTAATTATCTATCAATAGTATGAGTACTAGTAATGGAAAGGATTTAAAGAAAGGAACAAAATATTGAAATCAGAGCAAAGTGTGCACAAAATGATGACAGTTATTATTCTAACTCTTTAATCCCAAATCACCTCAGAATTCTTGCAGGAAGTTCTCTAATGCTATGTTAGCTATGGGGCAGAACTTAGTTTTCTCCTCTCATCTCTCAGAAAAAGGAACACACCTTTTTCTCCTCCCATAAACTGCATACATCAAAAATTTCTACCTGTCACGGGTATTCAACATCTTTGTTTGGTACATACAACATATGATTTGTATCATATGCCTATAAAAACCATATGTCACAAATTTCATCAGGCATTGACTGGAGCCATAAATCATACAATAAAAGATCTATTTATTAAAACATAAGTAAATGAATTGCATTACTGCACAGGAACAAGTTTCTGCAAAGGCGGCTTAATGACATTCCATTTTCAATGAAAAATAAATATTGATCACCAGTGTCACTACAGAACTAACAAGCTGCAAGCATTCAATTTTAATGCGATTAGGTTGTTTCACCTTACCTCTAACTTTTCAACCTTTTTTCTAACCACTCCTCCTTCAGAACTGGTCTCTCTGGTGTCAATATTCGTTGCAATACTCACTGAACAGTGTTGATGTTGGCCATCAGAAAGAAAACCCAAACACTGCTGGCCACAACTGCTGTGAAAAGTGGCATAAAAGCTGCTGCAATTTCCTCTCTTTACCTCACCTTTAAGGAACTCTTGTTGGATAAGTCAAGATGCAGCAATTTCCTACTCCTCACTCTGATGACAAGTCAGATGGCAGCAGCTGAGCGGCTGAACAAACAGACTGGATCCCGTCCCTCATGTCCTGAATCACGAAGATCCAGCAATGTCCCAAACATAAATACCGTAGAATTGTCTTGTGGAAGACAGTATAGTACAAATGTGGATGATGTGGCTTTTGTGAACGTTCACGCTTGTTCCTACACGCATAATGAATATTCAGGCTCAAAATCTTTCAGCAGATTAAAAAGCCATAGGCCAGAAAGCCTTAGTTTTGAAAGCAAAAGGCTTTCATAAAGCCAGACTGCTAAGCAAGTGCTCCCTCTTTTTTCCAGTTGTGAGCAGTTTACTGGTGCCAGAGCCACACAACTTTCAACTGACTCACAAAAGGTATTATTTGTGAAGATATACTAGTAAGTGCCTACTAACAGTAATTTTGTTAAGTGATTTTCCTCATACCCTATTGGGTTCCTCGCACTAGAAGGCAATCTCTGATATTTTTATGTAAACCAACCACGACGCAGGCAGCACAACACACTTCCCAAGCCATGCCAATTCAGACAGGTTGAGATATTAATCCTTCTTTGCATGAACACAGAAACACGAAGTCTCATTACCTTTGAGAACAGAAATGTGCTGGCGGCTTTCCCCATCTGCCGAGTAGTTCCTGAATTCAATATCTTCTCCGTCTTTCAGTTCAACCTTATCATAGCCATACCAGCCAAGGAGCTCATTCATAGTGTTTTCTGCAAAGTTCTGAAAGAGAAAAATTACCTACTTATTTATGTAATCAATAACCATTTGGAAGGAAGAGAGGACTGCCTAAATCGAACCATATCTGTGCTACACGAGGAAGTGTCAGGTTTGGCCCACCTCCTCAAAGACTAATATTCATTTCATAAGTCAAGTGCATAAAGTGTAATGCGTTTAAATCTCTGACTGGCACATGTAATTATGACAGAGACTCATACGTCTGTAATTTAAAGAATATGAAAAGGAGAGTTATTTATTACTTTTGCTCTGGCATTCGATGTCAGAAATATTTTAACATATATTCGTCACACAAACTTGTCTGCGTTGACATGAAATATTTAAGACTGCAGCAAGAGAATAACAGAAAACCTGGACTTTTTTCAACCAGCAGTTCATCAATCTTACTGTGCTACAGTCTTTTCAGCTGGAGCAGGTCAGTGACACAATTACAGTTCCTTGAGGTGCCCATGAACCAAATCAAATAAAATCACAGTGAAGACATTTTTCCTCAGCATTATAAGCCCTTGCACAGTCAAGCCACCTAAAAGCTCTTCACCAGGAAAGCATTTTACCATAATGTTTCATACAAACATCTCTTATATTTGTTTAAGAAAGCCTTTTTCAGTCTTGCCATATTAATTTTCAAACCAATTTCCAAGCAGCCGTGTGGTTACATTTTGTTTGTATGGAAATGCAAAATATGGAACATGACTGTCATAACTCTCAAATTGTACTAAAAACACATCCTCTAGGTCATGTGGCGAAAACATTTCTGTAGAAAATGCTCGTTACTAGGCCAGGATATTTCATGGAGTAAGTTAAGAAATCTGCAGCCAAGCAACAAAGGTTTCCAAAACTAAATAGTGTCATGGAGCTCTACAGCTTACAGATCTAGGAAACTACCAAAGGAAACCAGTTAATAAATTACTGCAACAGCAAAGATGAGTTTAAAGCAGTATGACAACTATAAAATGAAACGAAAAAGCCACGCAGAAAGCCTTTCTATTTGGTCTCTGCATTTTTTATTACCACTCTTTTAAAACAAATTTCAAACTTCACTTTCCTGTAAGATCTTGACATCCAAGATAATGCTCCTGATAAGCACCATCTCATGGGACTCTGGTTACCAGCAAAGGAATAAGGAGAATACGTCACCGCTTCAAAATAAATGGTACCTGTTATTAGAAAATTTGCAGGTTGCTAGTTTCTTTGTCTAGTAACAGTTCTAGCTTAATTTTTGAGAGGGAGCAAGTCTAATGATAGAACATAGCAATTCTCCAGTCATATAAAGAAATAAATAAAATTAATCAGATGATAATTGCTTCCGAATCCAAAGCTACAGCAGGCACTCTGCCCCAGAACGCCACTGCGCTGCACTGCTCCAGGCTCATTCATCACAACAGATTGCATAGGTGTTCCTGTCACTCAAGCAGCGCCATAAAGCAGCTATAAGCAATAAACACAAGCAATTTGTATTCTTCCAGGAGTATCATCTGGGCAATTGTGCTACAAACACACATTTCAGGAAAAGAAAAACAAAACGAAAACCCGTGGCAGACCCCTGGAGCGTCAATTTCCTTTTGGGTTTTTTTTCCGCCTTTCATTTTCACTTGACTCTCTGCTGGAAGACCCAATTCCATGGCTGCCCTGTGCAGCCCTGAACTGCTGGAAAACATTGCACTGTTCCACCTCTACCTCCAGTGTCAGCACTACAAGTACAATGGCCTGTTACGTGTGAACTACATCACTACCACAGTTTGCAACTACGAGTAAAATGCAGTGTAACATGGCTAACACCTACACTCCTTTCTAAAATATATATTTCAACTCTTATTTGAATGATATAGTGTTGCGTTTGAAATACTAGCAGATACAGGAAATTTTCCCAAAGTATTTTTGTTTGGTTTTTAGCTTTCTAGAAAACTTCTCCCTTGGTGCTGGAAGTCACAGTGAGCCAACCATGGGAATCCAATAACGAAATTACGTGGAGACAGGGAATGAAACCTCACCACTGCAGCTTATCCAGAGTGATCTGAAAGGGTTCATGGAGGCGCAAACACAAGCTCTGCCATCTTCCCTTGCTTTGCTAAATTTCAAGTATGGAGATGCAACCCTAGAGACCAACGTAGCAAGGTAGAGACCAACTGACAAGGTCTTCCTTACTTAAACCCCATGAAGTTCACACTGAGTAGCTCTAAATTTGTCTCCTGTGGATGCTTTGTGTTTTATTTGCACTGTTTATCAACTCAGGCAATGAGTGATGTCTAATTATGTATCAAGGAATAATGTAAGCAAGGCTGTATATATGTTTATTTTTTCCTGAAAATTCATACATTTATCTGTCTCCTCAGAATCTAGTCAAAGTGATGGTTTGGTTTGTAATGGCATGAAGTTTAAGGACCTTTCAAGCCTCATTTTACCATCCATGATGAGTGATGCACAAAAATGAACAGTCATAACAACAAAAAAAACCACATGTGATTTTGAAATTAATCATAATAGAGATTTGACTCTAAAAAAGATAAAAGTCATTGGGGTCTTTTCTATTAACTTCAATGAGAGTAGAATGAGGTTACATATTAGCAATAAGGAAAGTAAGCATCTTTCTAACACTGTGATTTCTCAACAAGGATGCTTGGATAATTAAAGAAACCAATTTAGCCATCCTCCATCAAGATTTATCTTAGCTATTACAATGATGGTGAACACTCTCAGTACTATTCTCTCAGTGGCTAACAGACAGGGCTTCATTAAACAGCGCTCTTCACAAACCTAGAGGATGACCCCATTCTCAACAAGCTGACACTCAAAGCTGAGAAACGTTTCCTTCCACAACATCAAGGAAAGGAAATAAGCCAATTGATACACAACCTGTTCGTGCAGAGCAGAACCTCACTGAAAGATGTACAAGCTTCAAAGGCTTAGTGAAAGGAAGGGTGACGACTAACAATGGTGCTTGAGAAAAGCAAGAATGTGGGACACAAGGTTGGTGCAGGTGAGCAGAAGCAGCGGTGATGAAACAGGCTAGAGAGGAACCAGTTGAGCTGAGAGACAATGGACCTGCCAAAGGCCAGGGAGATGTAGATGTGGAGACAAGTGTGAATGACCAGATGGATGGCATGCAGGGAGCTGCAGTTCCAAGCTTTTGCAGACACAGGACAGCAGATGCACCAAGCTATTCCAAGCCTACTTTCAGCCTTTTCGCAAAGGGATGTGGAGGGTCTGCAGGGTGGAGGCTGCCACCCCAGCCCCGCAGCCCTGCCAAAGGACTGGGATGACGTGAAAGACCAGCGCACCAGGGAAAACCTTGCCCATCATCAGTAAAATCCCAAGTCAGCAATCACACTGCTAAGCTGCAGAGCAAGGGACTCCTGCATGGGTCTGTGGATTGCACTGTAAAATTACAGCACTGAAGCTAACTTCGCCTTCCTGGGGAAGCAACGCTCAGTCCCCTGCAGGGAAACGGAGAGACTGAGCCCTGGTGGCACTCACAGCGTGGGCCAGCATCAGAGCTGCAAAGACAAACACAGAAATCCTGCCTCGCGTCCCTCTGTGCTGACACCACTACACTCGGCCTCTTCTGCCTGCAGTCAGGCTCCCCAGGCTGCTGGGGAAGCATCATAACCTCTTTGGCTGCCAGTGCGCCCAGGCAATTGGTTAATGTCCCCAAACAGCCAGATCTCCTGTGCTCCCCTAGCTAGGGGTGCAGCTGTGCACCATGGCAGCTGCCTGACTGCCCAGGCATGCACTAGGGTTGGAGCACAACCAGCTCACCCCAGCCAAAAATACTGGCCCCAAAATCTTCCAGTGGCCCCAGTCACACAACACTGCCGAAGTCCTCCCTTCCTAATAGACGGCAACTCTTTTTTTGCCCCCTGCGAAGTCCCAAACCACTTATCACCACTGCAGGGCAACGTCCAATTTGCATGTTTTAACTGTATGGTTTCTCTATCCTTGTACTACACAGAAATATCCTCCCTTATGGAAGAGCCAGGATAACTATTATGCTTGTTAGTATTTTGACTTGCATTTGCTTCCTAGTCACGGGAAAGGATGAAGAAGAGGTTGTTGACCCACCAGACTGCAGTTTCTCTCTTTTGTGAGACTGACTTATACATTAGGCAGTAAAAATATAATCACATTTATTCCCATTTTAGGATTCATTTCATTGTAACACTACACCTACAGCTTGGTTTTTCACATTGCAATGCATCATTTTCCCAAATCTTCACTAATTGATACATTCTGAAGCTCAGCCATGCTTCTCTTTCCATCTTAGACCTCTTGCCTTTCCTTCTCTATGAACCTTATTCACAGGGGGCAAGGCCTGGCTTAACCGAACACAGCCTGGCAAACACAGAGACAGGAAACGCAGGGGAGAATGAGTCTGTCAGACTCATTTTCTTCTAGGTTTTACTGCTGAATGTTTATTTCAGATCTGGGAGGAAGCACAGTGGCTCCATTCCATTTCCTTGCCTGCATAACCCACTCAGTGCAGAGCCCCACAAATTCACTTTTCACTTTCACTGCACCAAACTTGGATTTATTTTTTTTCACCGGTCCTCATTTTCTTTGCTTATTTATGTTGTTGCTACATTGAATTTTATGGTTAGACATTTATGCTATCAGAAAGCAAAATTTCTTGATGTTTGAATTCCCTTTGTCCTTGCACATACATGTTTGGTTCTGTATGACCTGTTTTGTTTGGGGAAGCACTATCTCTGCAGTGCACAAGCAGGTGAAGTTCCCAGTGTAGACAACACAACTCCCTTTTCCAGCCACCCCACAAAACTCCTTCCACGCAGGCTCCAGAAAAAAAAATAAAAAGAACAAAAAAAACCCACACAAACAACTCCACTTTGGTCTCCCGAAATAGTACAATTGATAAAGTCTGTCTGGTTTTTCACTTTCCCAAAGACATTTTTTGCTTTTCAGGAGAGAAGGGAGGAGTTTCCTCGGAATCTTTGGAGCGCTCCGAGCTATCTGGCTCGCTCCAGGCGCAGCGCTGCTCCTCCTGCCTCACCGCTTTTCTCCTTCTGACAGTATTACTTTGAAATGCCAAACGGGGAATACTAAAACACTGAACTGAAAGCTCTTCTGATAAGTTTACTATTAGATTATAACAGATGGGGCTGTCTTAAACTGTAGGCATCAGGAACAAAGTCCAATTTTAGATACAAATTAGTTATAGAGAATATTTATAGACGGCAAAATCCTTGGGCACAGGGAACAGCCCTGTGAAATTACAGCGTAAATTAATTGCTCCCCTTTCAGCTGACAGAGGCAGGTGAACACCTTGCCTGGTTTGCTCAGGAGAACTTCCAGTGCCATCCAGTGCTGGATGTAACTTCATGTCACAATATCACAGAGCACCCAGCTGCTCCTCCCGAGTGGCACTGCTGCCTGGCAGCGGGATGGCAAATGGAAACAAGCTGAGGAAGGATGGATGGGGACGCCGTCACCGTGGCTTGACGAGTACTTTCATCAATTAAACTTGTAAAAAATACATAGGTCTTAAAACAGTACCAGGTTCCCTGATTGTGATAGCTTTGGATCTATTAGGTGTTGTGCTATTCATCAGCGAGAGAGAAATGGCACTGAATGGAATTTCAGAATAACTATCTGTTCTTCTTCCAAAGCATGAGGTAAACAATGCTACCTCTGGAAGAAAAAAAGGAAAGTATCATCTGAAGGAGGAAAAGGGACAAAATTAAAAAAATAACTAGACAAAATAAAGAGAGGCTGTGAAGGTTACAGCAAAACAAAACAGTTCCTCCTGAACATATTTTTCATTGAAATGTAATATCAGAAAACTGTGCAGAGACATGTGCTCTTTGCACACAACACTGTATCAAATTAAAATTTGTTATAACCATCATGTGCGTTAGGTTAGCGATAACAAAAATGTAACTTAATATCTGGCATGAGGAAAGAACAAGCAACCTGAATATCCATCAGTCATGTTAAAACCGAGCTGTGACACCACTGTTGGAAGACACCAAACCAAGCAGTTAGGTGTTGTGATCCTTCTCGAGTAAATATCTGACTGTACCAAAAAGCGATTCTTGAAGGAAACCTCTGTGATGAGGTAATTTTATTGCTCATAGTGCCCCTCATTTGCTGTACTTAAAACAGACACTTGTACCAATGGCCTTTTTATTATTTGAAGTTGGGGGGGGGGAGGAAATCACATATACACCAGTCCTTTTTCTTTCTGCTAGCAAAGGGAGGCAATTTGATCCAACGTGGGCTGAAACCCGAGTAGGTCACTGTACACCATGATAAAATTCCCTAATCCCTGAGCCAAATTTCCCTGAGGGGGCCCTCCTACTTCTCCTTCACTTTCCAAGCTGACTTTTCCATTCCCTCTCTCGTCTTTTCCTCTCCTTCATCTCTTTCATTTCCCCTACCTTAAAGCCTTGATATCTGATCTGCTGCTGATACTCAGGTTACAGTTTTTACAGCTTAGGCTGTCTATTGCTGTATACATTCCTTTCTTTCTGCTCTGCCGTGATTACTTACCAGAGCTTATTTTACACTGGTCCAGATGAAAGCAGTTCAGATGAAGGGAAACAGTCAGCCTGTTTGAACATTACAGATATGAACCTACACAAGGGCACATTGTGCTCCCTCTGTCATTCCGCAGCAAACATTTTGCACGGTGTAACCAATTTGTTACATTATTGTATTCCTCGGGTTTATGAAGAACAACTAGACATCTTAATTCATTGGTAAAGAAAAAAGAGTAAACGATCGCCACAGGATTTTAACTTTCTCAACAAGTCGAAAATTCAAACCACTTTTTGTTTTCCTGCCCCCTCTCTTTCCCTTTCTTGGGTGACAGCAGCCAACTGTCCTAGTAAAAATGCAGTCTCCCAGCATAGCACATACAGCATAGTTTACATTGAAAGGTGGCCTGTGTTTTGTGAAAGGTTCTGCCATCAGCTATCTCACTCTCGACCAGAAATCACACGCATGCGTTCAAAATGCCATTTTTACCCGCCTTTAATTTTTAAGTCAGCTGAAATCGTAAGGTTTCTAACCTTAAGCAGCTACTCATGGTTTAAAAAGAGAAAAATCTCTACGTGAAGGTTAACGCCAGTGCTTAATACCAAAGCATTAGTTTAAAATTGTGTAATTTTTTTCCTTCGCACAATGTTGTTTTTGTTTCTTCCTCACCCTTTCAGACAAACATCTGTTATACTGTAGAAGAACAACTATCTCCCAAACCGCTGAGTGTGCCTGCAGCCAAAGTAAACAAAACAAACCCAGAGGATCCAGCACAGTCAGCCTTTATATCCAGCCAGGATAACATTTCACATGTTTTGATTAAAATTAGCTAATTTGTAATCCTAGAACCTATGAAACTTAAAAGCTGCAATCCATATAGATCACATTAGGCGATGTTTTAAGGGGCCAATGCCCTATACTACAGACCTCTGCAGTCCTCAAAACTATGTGGGATTACAATGACCAAGGACTCTCACTCTCCAGTGGCTGCATAGAGCCCTCTCCTAAAATAGGATGTGTCACGTATCCCACAAAGAATGATACCGCTCCTTGGGACTTGAAACTAGTACAGTTGGTTTCTGAAGAGATGCACCGAAACGTTATTTTGTTCATTTCCCTACTACTGCTCATGCCCACATTTCCAGTTGATGTACACGCAGAACTGTGTACACACTCGTTATGCAGGCGGCAGGAAAGGGCACCTAACCGAAATTAGCGCTGTGCAAAAGAGGGGAGAAGGGAGGGGATTGCGCATCCCCATTTAATTTTACATGGGGAGATAAATGCTCCGGAAAGCAAAGACATTTTCCCTAGGTATCATGCATATTTACATACTTGCCTATAGCATACATACTACACGAATGTGTGACATTTTCCAGGCAGTCTTCCACTTACAATCAGCCTTTTAATAAATGACATATTCAAATTAAATGTCAGCAGCTTCGTCTCATAACCAGACTACGCCGTTTTCCTCACTTTATCTGCACATTAAACAACAACAAGTTCTGCTAAAGTCTCCCAATAAGGTGTTCCCAACTTTGGGCAAATAGAGACATAAAACAAACACAGAACAGACGTGCAAAAACAGGCGCAAGAAAATAGGACCGGTCAAGCCCAGAGCAGCGACCTAATGATAAAAGAAGTCCCAAAATAACGTTTTTGTGCGATCGCATCCACCCTAACATCTGGAGCGGCTGCCTCAAGCGCTACCTCCAGAGCCCAGCCGGATTGGCAGCGCTTCCTATCAGGCAGGCCAGCCCTCCGCACGACAAATACACTTTCATCCAAAGCAGCCCTGGGACAGCCGCCTTCCTTCCAGCGGCACCTCTGCCGCCGCGATGGGCTGCGGAGCCCGGCGCCTGGAGCGGGGGAGGCGGCAAAAAGGAGAAGGAGAGAAAAGAGGTCTCCGCGCCTAAGTGCGAGAATGATGCGCGGTTCAGACCGTAACATTTCACTTTGACAATTTAATTACACAGTTGCAGCTGGCTACTGAAAAGGGGGAGAAATGCAGTGTTTAAAAGAGGTCCCTTTCTTTTCTAACTTTAGGGCTTCCCAGCTACCTGAGAGGAGAGCTATATTAAGAAAAAAGAAAAAAAAAAAAAAAGGCTCATCACTGGCACCCAAGGAGCTTAAAAGCTCAAAGAGGGAGAGTTATGTTTAAAAAATAAATAAATCAAAGCTGGTCAATGAACAGGATTTGCAGCCTGTGAATTCGTCTCTGTTTCCAGCCCAGGAGGCGGAGTTGAGACACATTCAGTGCATCCTACAAAAAAAAAAAAAAAAATGACAAGAGATCCTTTCTTATTTCATTTCCATGCAGGGAGGCGGAGGGGCGCGGGGGGACCCCCGCTCCCTTCCCCATCACAGGCACCTACCTTCATCTCCTCGTTGATCTCCCGCTTCACCGGGTGAGCCGGCTTCCTGCTCCTTTTATTTTCGGGAGGTCTCCCTTCTTTCTCCATTTCTGCCATTTTTTGCGCCTACTTGGTGGTGGAGATGAAATGGCTGCTGGTGCTCTGGGGGGGCCGGGAGGGGCGCGGGGTGGGGGGGAGCGGCGGCGGCGGCGGCTCTCAGTGGTGGCAGGCGGCGCCGCGGAGGGCCCGGGGGGAGCGCGGCGGCGGTGGCGGGCGGGCGGGGGGCGCGGGCGGGCAGGGGCGCGGGTGCCCCGGCGAGTCAGCCATCTTCTGCCTCGCCGCCGGCCTGCATGGGAGCGGCGCGGCGGGGCGGCGGGGCGGGCAGGGGCGAGAGGCAGCGCGGAGCGAGCCGGCCCCGCGCCTGCTGTGGCGCTGCTGGCGGGCTGCCGCGGAGGGGGCGGCGGAGGGAAGGGGGAGGCCGGCCTCGGCCCGCCGGCGGGCGGGGCTTGCCGGCACCGAATCGGCCGCCGCTGCCCGCCATGGGAGCCGGGGGAGGGAGGAGGGGCGCCGCGCCGAGCACCGGGCGGAGCGGAGGGGAGGGGGCGGTGCGCACCCGCCCCCGCTTGGCATGGGGGAGGGGGTCGTGTTTCCCCCCACGCACACGCGTGGGGCCGGCCCTCAGCGCCGGGCTGCCGCCGCCGTGCCCCCCACTGCGTGGCCGGCGGGGTCTCCCGCGCTCCCCGCGGCGCCCGTCCCGTCCCGTCCCGTCCCGTCCCCGCCGCGGTCAGCCGGGGCTCTCCGCCGCGCCGAGGTTTGGCTGCTCCTTGCTCCGTGCCCAGGAGGGGAGGATGAATGGTTCGGTGGGACGCGCTTCGGCGAGGAGGTGCTGGATTACAGTACACACTGCGGGGGAGACATCGATTATTCCTGGGTTGTGCTTTCCCGCTCCCTGGCAGTCCCTAATTACCCGACACAATACCGTACGACACGGGGGTGTCCATTGTGTCGTTAGTCAAAATTGTAATTGTACGGGGCTTCTCGTTATGACTGCAGTACACCTGAAAATTATACATTTACAAAAAAAGGAAAAAAAATCCCGGAGTTGAAACATAAACCGCGTTCCGTGTGGGTATGAGTAGGCTCCCCTTAAAAATCTCTGTTTAGCCTGTCAAAGATACGTTCGTTTTGCGTGCAACAATGTCTAATTTACATTCTCTGTTTCTGAAGCTTAAATCACTGACAGTTTTCAGTATGAAAAGTTGAGCACAACTCCTTTGCTCATTTCGTGACTAAAATGAGCCTTGCCTGCTTCAGATGGCAGAGTGATTAGAGACACAGAGCACATTTTCCCCTGTGGCACTGAAAATAGGAAGAAACTGGGATTTTTGCACAGTCTTGGCTGTTAGAGAAGCAAGCATCAAAAGGTGAGATAGCAACCAGACCTCTGTCTGTGAAATCCTGGAGCACATCCGCAGCGGTAAGGTCACGGCCGCTGTGAAGCAAACGTGCTGCCGCTCCCCTCGCTGCCTGAAAAGAATCGGGCAGTTGTTGGAAAAAACCAGATCTGTTTGTTCGTTTTCGCAGAGCGGCGGGACCTCGCGGAGACCCTCGAGAAGACTCTGCTGGCAGCGAGGAGCTGCAGGAGTCACCTGCAGAAGGGGTCATGCCATGGGCCCCATCCATTCTGCGCACCCCAGGAGTTCAAGGTCTGGCCTCAGACTCACCAGCAGCAAGCATGAGAAGAAACCTAGATTTATTTTCTTTTCTTGCCTGTAATATTTTAAAATACAGTGAGTTCTGAAACTTGGGGAAACTAAATTGTGACTCCACAGGTAACCTTCAAAGGATGGTGGTTAATAGGGAGTTTTCCCTCCTGTGTCACACCAAAAGCAACTTCATCTCTATGTTTTGTATTCTATTATGAACAAATTGGTACAGTTGAGGTCTCATCAAGTACAGGAGATATTCCCAGAATCTCAATGCGTTCTCTCGCACAGTAAGGGTAAGACAGGCAGCACCAAGGGGAAGTTGCTTATAAAGAGAATCTCATGTAGCCTCAGAACTCTTTGAAATCTTCAGCTGGAGAAAGCAAGCCAACCTCAGAAAACTGTTCTGCTTTGAATTGGCACCACCTTGCTGATACACGAAGCCCTTCTAATGAAAAAGGTAAAATTAATTATTGTATTAGGGACATATCACTAGTTTCTCTGCAGAGCGGATACGGATAGCAGAGTTTTAATGAAAACCTTAGAACTTCCACTAAACAAAGTATTGCCACAATTGGTTCTTGTTCAGTGAAACATCTGAAGACTACTACTCAACACTTTCTATAAATATTGTAATAAAGTACTGTTTCATGGCATAAATGTAACACACTGAGTCGATAATCTGACACAAAGATTAACTCTAAGCTCCCAGCATAAACAGAACTTCCTTTAATATTGGGAGGGACTTTGGAGACTCTGTTTGCAAACCCAAATGCTGTGAATTGTCTTCAGCAGGTTACAGTGAGTAGACCAAAACAAATGTCTTCAGGATCAAATCTGTCATTCCAGTTTTCCTGAGTAGCAGCTAAAGGTTTGGTTGTAAACTGAAGCAGTTCCTACCCCTCTTGCAACCAGTTCTGAACACTGATCTTCACTTCTTGATCACCAAAAATAGCGGCTTTCAGTTAGGCTTTTTTTCCAGTATTTTTCCAAATACTTTTGAATGGGGATGTGAACTTATGCCTCCTGACAGTAGGCTCACTTTTCCCAGCTACTTCTGGCAAGCTTCTTAAAAACAGCCTCCAGTCCCCCAGTACCTCATCAACCACCGGATAAAAAACATGCTCTTAGAGCATTTCTTTTTTTTCTCGGTATCTAATACAGGCTTTGGATAAAAACAAAAGTTCTACCTCTCTGTGTCCTAATAATAATATCTCTTCATCTGGCAGCAGCTTATTTCTGTGACTGTCATGATCCCTATTTTTCTAGAGCTGTTATTACCTTTACATATTGCATATTATTATCCTACATATTCTTGGGAAGTTGTTTTTCTTAGTGATAGCATATGGAGGACCATCAACTGTCAACGCAGAAGTTCGTGCATTTAGAGTGCTCAGATGTTATCTGACACACATTGTAGATACTGAAATAAGTTTTGGAAACCATCTAATTATTCCACTTGTTACTGGGGAGGGGATGACTAGCAAAAAGGAATGCTTTCAGGTTTTAATCGTAGCTCGTGAACTTGTAAGGGGAGGCAGAATGTCAAAAACTATGGAAGCCATAAATTTGTCAGTCATACAATGGCATTGATCTGAACCTCTCCAAAAAGTTATGAGAAAATAAATCTGGTATTTACATTACAGAGACCCTAACATTCAATACATTTACTGAACCGTGGCAGCACATATTTATTGTGTGAAAACCTGTATTTTTGGTAAAGAAACCTGGTTCAGTAGTGCTCAATATGGATTCTGCAAACATCTTAAACAGGTGAATAAAGGTGGCTGATAAGATCAATAGGGCTGCTAGCATTTATTTTACCAGACAGAGATACCAGGCTATGTGGTATCAGTAAGCCGTTTTTAGCCAAAGATTAAATTCTCATCCTTGGAAATCAGCAAAGATTTTGCTGCTGAGATTAATGAGACCAAATTCCTTGGAGAACTGGACCAATTTCCAAGGTGATTTTAAATCAATCTATTACATAGTGTGTGTTGGAAAGCAAGAATCCCATGTTCTTAAAAAGAAAAAAGAAAAAAAAAAAAAAGAAGTGAAAAAGTCCAGGATTTTCAAAATGTTTCCAGTCTCATTCAAAGCAAAAATAAGATTTTTATAATGTGAGGGGAAAAAAGCTTCTTACTCCTTACTGTAACTCATCTTGAAAGGGAGCAGGAACTGCGTATCAGGCTTCCTACAATGAGTGCGTGCTCTAACCACAGCACAGTAGGGTAAGTTTCTCACTCACTTGCCTGTTCAAGGATTTGGGGTTGCTGGTTGTTTTTTCTGCTTTTTGTTTGTTTTGTTTTTCAGTTACCTCATTGGTTATTTTCAAACTTGGGAAGAAAAAAGACAACGTGATCTGCCTTTCAGTGGTCGCTATGCCACCTGCAAGACTGAAGTTCAGGTCTCTGCTGTATCTGAGTCATGGCAAGAACTTGAACTTTTCCTTCCATTGCCCAAGTGTGTGTTTTACACCCAAGGTGCTTTGCCAAGCTCCATATTTTTGTTCTATCAGGTCTTTGCATTTCTGTCTCTGAATTTGTACTTGGATTTTTGCAAGCACAGTAATTTGGCCCTCAGTAAAGCAAATATTGTTCATAAAACAACAGGTGCAAATGAATTGACTAAAATAAATTGCCCCAGGTTTAATTTCTATTATATTGTTCATATTCCTATTTATTAGCATTTGCATATTTTAAAAGGGCACCTATCCACTTACAGGAGTTCTTTTTAGGTAGCACAAAAGCCACACTTTGCTGTAACTAAGTTCTTCAATTTGGTCCTTATTAATGTGTAACTCTCTTTAATATTATTATTGAGCCATTTCTTCTCATTATTTCCTACCAGAGAGGACAAGATAAACAAGCAGGCCTGATTTTTCCAGCTGGTAAATATGTAAGCGGCACGACAGCTCCAAAGCAAAAGGTTTTAAAAGGCAACGGCATCAAACAAATGGCAGTCTGGGGGCACACTGGAAACCACGTGATGGTTTTCAGAGCCAAAATTAGGACAACCAGGGTAATTACTGTAGCAGTTGTGCTGCCCTGTAGGAGGCAGGAGTCCTAGGTGGAAAGGGCTGAGGATCCACAGCCCTTGGGGAGCATCCCTGCTCTGGGGAGCATCCCTGCCTTGGGGAGCATCCCTGTCCGGAGGAGCGGAGCATCCCTGCCTTGGGGAGCATCCCTGTCTGGGGGAGCATCCCGGCCCCGGGGGAGCATCCCTGCCTTGGGGAGCATCCCTGTCCGGAGGAGCGGAGCATCCCTGCCCCGGGTGAGCATCCCCGCCCGGCGCAGCCCGGGCTGCCGCCGCGGCGGCTGCGGCGAGAGCTCCCCCTCCTGTTTGTCGCCTTCTCAATACGGTGGGAAACGCGTCATGGAACCTCGGGTACCAAAATGTGAGGACAAGTCAGTGTGCCTTTATGCACATATAAACAACACATGTACACTCACACATACAGGGAGAAAGCTGAAGGTAAAAAGGGAGGATCTTGTGGGTTGTTTTTTGTTGTGTTTGTTGGTTTGTTCCCAAATGACAGCTGCAGATGTTGCAGGCCAAAATAGAGATGCAGCTCTTAACTGGTTTTTCTTAATATTGCTGATAATTTACCTTATTGTTCCCTGCTTGCCAAGATGGTGTCAAATCTCCATCAGGTTGCTTAATAATGCCAATCACCATGGAAAACATATGTCTACGCAGTTTTTCACAAGATAACCTATTCTTGTTTCATCTGTATCCGAGGCGAACCCATAATGAACAGCAATTTAAATTCAGGTATTTGGTTTGCTGAAGTGTTTAATTAAACAAATAAATTCATTATATGTCTTCATAGAAAAGTACCATTACGTTTTATTTGACTTGAAATGGAAACATTCCTTTGACTTTTTGTATGACACACTAAGGTGACAGATTATTTAAAACACACGTGAACCTCTCCCTCACTTCTGTTCCACCCAATCTCCACTTCCACTTCAGTGATGTTATTTCACCCATACCTTTGAGAAGAGGTACATTCCACTCATCCCTGAGCTTGGATGAACGCCTGCAGCATTACTCACACACAGTAGTGTCTGTAGATTCCTTTCTGCTTTGGATACTAATCTCAATCCAGAGTTTCCTTAGACGATTAGAGGCTGTTCTGCAAAATGTCAAGAGGTAGCCTCTCCAAAGCAGACACAGTATGGCAGTTGAAATGGGAGTAGTGGCGGCTTTCCAAATACAAAGGTCTGGAAATGTTTGAAGGTATTTTAATATTGATGAATGTTTCATTTTTCGTACTGCTTTAGGGTATCAGTGTCAAATCTGTACAGATTAATGGCAAGATAGAGCCTTAATACTGTTAATGCATTTAAAAGTTCTGGCAAACAGAGAGAAACTTTATTTAACTTATTAAATAATTAATTAATGATTGCTATTCTTACCTGAAATTTCACCTAGTATGATAAACAGAAAGAAATGTTCACTCGTTTCTCTGGTTCTTTGTTAAATACTTACAAGTCTTCTGGTAAAATGCCTTTATGTTTCTTATTTCATTTCTCATGTTCACTATACCAAAAGTAAGCAAGGAGGAGTCTTTTCCTAGCCATTAAAAATCAATCAATATTAAACCTTTAAAAAGGTATCAGCAATGCATTAAAACCAAATTCGTAAAATATGTCCCGGACACCAGTATTGACTTTGGGGAAAAATCTTTATCATCTGTCTGCTGCTACACCCTATCTATCCACTATGGTTATTCAGTGACCCTGCTGCAACATTTTCATATTGAACATAATGCTAAACATCAGGCAGAGGAAAATGGGCAACCTGTGGATGAGCAAGGAAGTTAAATACCAGGCTCAAACTTGACTGTGACAAACTGCATTTGCAACCTCTAGACTTCATTATGGTTGAGGACTGTTCCTCAGAGTGGAACTTTTGAATCTTTTAAATTTTCATTTGGTTAAAACAAGTGGTCTACTTGCTCTGTCATACAGGTTGGTAAGAGCATATACAAAGCCCTACTTTCTCGAGGGCTTCTTATTTCCTTGCGGCTGACATCTAAAATGCTGACCTCCAAAAGCTGCTTTGGAGAAGGTCTAAGGTACCTGAGAGACCCTCCTGCTCTCAGCCTCTGCTACCTTGAAAGCAGGGAACCATCGAAGTCACAAGCAAAACCAGCGAGGGGTGGAGACTTGTGCTCTCTGCAGCTGTTCCACAGCTGTAAAGTTCCCTCCGAGGTGAACTGAAAGTATTTACAGCCAAGGCACACTGATTTCTTCACCTCTCATTTCCTGACAATGACCATTTCCACTCCTTCCCATTCTTTTACTTCTCCACACAGAAAAAGGCAGGACAAAGTATTCTTATTTTCACCTTAATAAATGGGTAACTCTCCCAGAGGCTACAATGACAGGAAGAGAGGGGGAGAGGTTGTGTGGGATTGGGATACCACAGAAAGTTCTCCCTTCTTTTTAACTCTTTTTTTTTTTTTTTTTAATAGATCAATTGGGCTGATACATTCCTGAAAATATTATTACAGTAATCTACAGCAAGTTATTCCTAAAAGGCATCCCTCCTCTCTTTGTCTTGCTGTGAAGAATAAAAGATTTTTTTACAATAAAGATAGTGGTTTATACATTTTCTCATAATCTTGTATTTCCCCCGTGAGTTTTGTTGCATGATATAGTATGTCAGTTTAAGTAACATCTGTCAAGGGATGGAAAACAATTACAGATTCTTTTCATTCATAAAAGTCATTCGGCAGTTTCTTCATCCTTAATTTTCTTGTCATGCTTTCAAAAACACTACATGATTTTGTCCAAATTAGCCCCTGCATTGCATATACAAGATACAGTGGGTTATTCATTTCTTTTCTGGACGCAAAGAAACATGTCAAGGTATCTACAATGACATATACTAAATGATTTAGACTTGGGTAAAGTTGGGCTTTGTCATGTCATTATTTGACTATTACTCCTCTACTGCAATTCTTGCTTTCCTGCCCGCATCTCACCAGAATTCTACATGACATGCGATTCAACCTCTTGATCTTCTCAGTTACATTTACATGAATTTTACACATCCTAATATATAATGGCAATGCATTCACATCACTGTGGCAAAAAGTCTGTCAAAAAACCTCCAAACATATCCTGGGTATGCACAACAGAAACACACTCAGGACTAGGATGTGGCACATATTTTCAGCATAGGACAATGTTCTTCACTCAGCAAACCAAAGAATAGCTGAGATTGGAAGGGGCCTCTGGAAGTCACATAGTCCAACCTCCCTGCTCAAAGCAGAGCAGGTTGGCTCTGTGTCCAGTCATGTTTTGAATATCTCCAAAGATGGAGACTCCTCAGTGTCTCAGGGTTACCTGTTCCAGTGTTTGACCACCTTCAGCCAAAAAAATATTTTTCTTATGTTTAAATGAAATTTCCTGTATTTCAATTTGTGCCAACGTGCCCCTTGTCCTTTCACTGAGAATACCCTGGCTACATCTTCTCTACTTCCCCCCTGGGTGTTTATACACATTGGTCAGATCCCCTCTGAGCTTTCTCTTCTTCTGGCTGAACAACCCCAAATCTCTCAGCCTCTCCCGGTACATCAGTTGCTCCAGTCCCTCCATCATCTCTGTGGCCCATTGCTGCCATTGTTCCAGTGTCTTACTTATACTGGGGATCCCAGACCTGGGCCCAGCACTCCAGACATGTCTGACCAGGGTTGATCAGAGAGGAAGGATCACCTTCCTCAACCTGCCAGCAATGCTCTTCCTAATGCAACCAGACCTTCTTTGCAGCGAGGGTGCACTGCTGGCTCATGTTTGAATGCCAGGGTCCCCAGGGCCTTCCCTGCAAAGCTGCTTTCTAGCCAGTCCCCCACCTGTATTACTACAAATAGTATTCCCCTCCAGGTGCAGGACTTTGCATTTTTTTGCTGAACTTCATGAGATTCTTGTCAGCCCATTTCCCCTGCATTTTATTCAATTTGTTTGATTTATGATCTTTTCGGTAATTAGTATAACTATTATCTGGAAAGATTTTGTTTTCCTGAACTGTGTTGCTCTTTTCTAATTAAATCATGCATGTAACATTAATGATAATAATCTACATCTCTTACTACCATAATCAAAAATAGACTCTACTCAAAGATAGTCCAAGAATCATTCTCTACACAGGCGAGATTTTTTCCCCTTAGGACAGGGCCAATGTATATATCCATCTCCATCCAAGATTCTTGAAATCATATGTGGTTATTTTCACAAAACTGTTAATTAAAGCAGAATTGGCATATCCTCCTAGTCCCTTTCAGATCACCGGAGGGTGCTGATGGGAGACGGTCACATACAACTTCTGTCCCGCCCACCTGGTGTGGCAAAGTCTTCCCACAACACTTCAGCGCTGGGTAACTCCTGGGAGCTAAGGGTCGGGAACTCCGTACATATCTCAATTAGCATGAATTGAAATCCTGCTGCTACCACAGATGTATATGGCAACCCCCCATCCATGCTGCGGTTTGTTTTCAGTATCAGTAGAGGTCCCCAGATGCACCACCATTCCTGCAAGCTTAGGCAGCAAGTGGGTTGGCTTGCAGAGAGAGCCAAGGCTCTGTATTGCTTCCTCTTACCCCTGGGACAACATCAGAAATTGCCTCTTGCATATTGTGAGTGACAATTAGCATCTCTTAAGCCCTGGTCTGAGAAGATGTAGACTGAGGTTTATTGGCTTTACCTGAACTGCCAACACCAAAACCAAGTCCAAACCTAGCCACCCATATGGTTAGCTGGGCCGCCTTCTCTGTTGTTAACTAATATTACAGCTACCAGTTAGTATTACAGCTATTTTGCAGATGAGAAATCATCGGGAGAGAGATAAAGTGACAAAACATATGTACTTGAGGAGTCTCACAGCCTCAGCTAGAACCCTGCTCTTATGTCTTGTAGGACAGTCCTGTCACCATTAGAACGTGTAATGTAACCTTCTTGGAAAATAATGAAATGTGAGCCTCCCTTTGAACCAGCTCGACTTTGAGCTCACTCACGAAACACCAACGACCTTTGAAAGAACAGGGGGACAGCACCATTGACAGATTTTGCCTCAGTTGGCTGCAAATAAAGTTGTTTGAAATAACTGCCAAAGCTATAATCTATCAGCCCTTTTCGCAGATTCCACAAAGGCAAGGAAATTCTAAGTCAAAAGGCTTTCTCCAAGCAGCACATGCCAAGCATTTGTGCATGAATTGCAGGAGGGGAAATGATATGTTTCTTTTAGAGCTGTTGTTGCCATCATGGAAAGCGAACAAGCATCTGTGCTTTGGAAATCAGTGGAAGGAAGGTGTTCTGTGAAAGGGAGCATGTGGGAAAGCAGCTTAAAATGGTGAGAGTGTATGAAAGTAGCAGGAGTTCTGAATGCCATTGGGGAGAAGAACTGGAACAAGGCTGACACATAGAAAGGTGGCGAGAAAGCAAAAAGAAATGCAAAGAGGAGCACACTGAAGAAAAAAGAAAAAAAAGAAAAAAATATATATATATTTGGCTAGAGAATAGGTCTGAGCAAATTCCAAGAGTGAGAAACAGAGAAAGAAGGAAAAACTATAGCACAGATGGAAAGTGCATCTATTGGATGATTGTGCAAGTGAATGTGTAAGTTCAGGTTTTGGTGTGTTTTATTGTGGAAACAGATATAAAGCTGAAAATCAAATGTCCAAGCAGGACTCCTGATATAGAAATGATCTACACATTTATACTACACAAAGTCTGTAAGATGATTGTACTCTGTAGCATTTTCCATTGATCCTGAAAAAAACGGGGAAGATTCACATTCAGTAATATTTAATTCAAGAGGACTGCTTACCTTAAATCACCGTGATTAACTTAAATCACTGCCAGTCCTAAGGTTCTTAATTTCACTCCAGGACTGATGATTTCCTGCGTCACTACACTGTGAAGCTGAATCCAGAATAACAATTTAATACTTGAGTGCCCAGAGCCAGGCAGATGCTTTGCATAAAAGTGTTCTCTTGTGTGTGTGGAGTGCCTGCAGCTTCCCCGGGAGGTGGTGGGTGCTAAGCACTTCCAAAAACCAGGTCACTGTCACTCGGGAGCTCAGAATGGAACCAAGGTGCCGAAGTTGAAGACTAAACGTACAAGGAAGTGACATCATTGTGGAAGAGTGTGTCTCTGAAGGACTGCCAGACTTCTGGTGATTTGAATTTTGGTATGTAATAGGCATGGATTTGTAAATCAGATGCCTATGTAGATTGTAACACCCTCCAGAGATAACATGAGGATAAAAGAAAGGGAATGAGAGAGAAAAAAAAAAAAGATGGGGAAATTAATAAAACGGAAAGGGATGGAAGTGTTGTTCAAGGCTTCTTTGAGACTAGCTTGGGCATGCCTCGTTGGCTCTGAATGCAAACTATTAGTTAGAAGGCTTAAAATAAACATAATGAGGTGGGTGTTTTTTCCATGTAATATACAATAAAACTGTGGAACACACGTCCACAGGATGTTCAGGGGAGCAAAGGTCTAAACACCTTCAAAGAAGAGCTTAGAAGAGGCAGACTTGGAAGTTCTGAAAAATAGATCCAATCTGTGTTACTAAACATGATAGACTTGATAGAGCTTCTGGCTCAAGAAGTCTCTAAAGTGTAGTTATGTGGAAGTGGGGTGGACATGCCACAGGACGTACTTCGCCATACTTGCTTGATTACTCATTCTCTTCCCTTAAGCATTTCAATATGGGCTCTTATCAGAGCCAGCGTATACTGCCTTAGATGCTCCTTTCATCTGACTCAATACTTCCACATTCTATTTTGCATTAGTAGCTTATGGTTTCCCTTGAATAGCTTACCTAACTGTGTTGGCCTAGATCAATTGTTCTTCCTCTTGTACAACAGCAGTAACTGTGATTGCTATAATGTTCAAATCATGTTTTAATAATTTTAGTGCATGTACTGAAGTGGCAGGCAGGCATTTTAATTACAGGGATAAAAGAAGAATGGATGCAAATGAGTCAAGTGCTAGGTAAAAATAAACACATCACCCCTTGTGCCCTGAGCGTCATCACTCATTGTCTCCAACAGATTGACATCAGGATGAATTCAAAAGCAGATGAATCGTGCTGAAGAACCCCTATACAGAACAGAAGAGTTTACCTAGACTGGGGGAAAGTATATAGATAGTACAGTATAGTATAGATGAATACCTTTGTTTATCTTCTTTTAATTTTACCACCCAATGAGGGTGGTGAAACACTGGCACAGGTTGCCCAGAGAGGTGGTAGATGCCCCATCCCTGGAGACATTAAAGGCCAGGCTGGACAGGGCTCTGAGCAACCTGATCTAGTTGAAGATGTCCCTGCTCATTGCAGGGGGGTTGGACTAGAGGACCTTAGAGGGTCCCTTCCAACCCAAACTGTTGTATGATTCCATGAATTTCCCCAAAGCCATTTAGTCAGTGCTACTTGAAATACACTATTTTCTTCAGACACAGAATTACAAGGACAGATTCAAATGATTTTTTTTTTTTTTAACTTGGGTTTTCTAACTTGAATTTTAAACCTACATTCTTTATCATCCAGGTTGACTTTCCTGTATTGAGACTTGGTTCCCAGACAGACATTACTCTCCACTTGGTAGTGAGGCAGCAAGTGGGTTCAGAGGAAGAGAAGCCCCTCAGAAAACCATTTCCTTGAGTGCTCCGGACTTTACAGTTAGCAGTAACCAGCAAGCCAGTGCTGAGTTTCTGGTGTGGAGTGCACACGCTGTGCAGCACTGCTCAGGGAGGGGTAGTGCCTTCCTCAGGAACTGGATCTTCCAGGCATGCTTCAAAGGGGACTCATGAACAGAAAGGTACAGAAACCCAGGTGGAGGTAACAAAGGCACCAGTGACTTCTGCAAAGTTTACTTCAGAGGAAATGTGCAGCCAGCTTCGGTGGAAAATACACAGCTTTCCCATGAAAGTGAAAAAATAAAGGTGTACAGATCTCCCCTCAAACCCAGCATTACTAACAGAAATAACATTTAGTATTGTATCAATGTTTTAATTATGCATATGAATAACAAGCAGCAAAATATAAATAACACTTCATAAATTACAGATACGTAGTCTCTGAGAAATAAGAATTTTAACTGAAAATATATTCCATATACTTATTTAAATTCATATAAAATATGTATGTTGTATATGTTTGCCAGTCTCCTACTATACAATGACTTTAATCCCTGCATTGTATTACTACCTAGTAATTGTGGAATGATTTAGGTGATTTTTCAATCTGTTTTTCATCTAACATACAAAATCCCTTTTATTTTATTTTTTTTTTTTCTGCTGGAGCCTCCCAAATCACATAATTTTCTGTGCTTTTAAGGAGTGCTGAGATGGAACTCACTGAAAAGAAAAAATCCATAGAAAATCTATAGGTCTGCAGGGTGGGGAGAGGGCATGTGAGTAAGCCTTTGTTCAGCATGGCTGTCGCTCCATCTTTGCTGCATTTCACTCTTGCCCAGACCATGAACTCCTTAGGCAAGGGACAATCTCCTTTGTTCCAGTTTTGAAATGTGTCTGGTTGGAGTTTTCCACTGCTACTAGAGTTCAATTAAGTACAAATAATAAATAGTTAATGGGTTGCCAAGCTGCAGAGGTGGGGCTAATCAGCTGAGGCTTCATGGGGTGGTTAATGATGGATTAGGGATGGGGGAACTGATAAAGCTGAATATTTAGAGGCTAATATTGTACAGGATGATGGATGCTTTGTCAGCTTCCATTGCATATGACCAGAACTAACACTGTGCTTATCTTTCTCCTCCTTCTTCTGTAGATTGCTCAGCTCCAAAACATCCCTGCTTTGAGAGCCTCTGTGCAAATTCCCCCGAGTGGAGCACTGCCAGTCAGAGGAGACGGCCTAAGCGGCTGTCTTACAATTGAAATTGTGTTGCGAGGTGAAAAAACAGCAACTCTACATAGAAGGGGCGTTATCAGCCACACACTCGTCTGCTCCTGTTCCTAGTCAGCTGGCTGGAATGGAGGGACTTCAATTGATTTTGTTTTCTTTGCGGTGCTGGCTGGCGAGCCAGCGAGGAGGGAGCTGTGTTCAGCGAGCGTGCAGCGCAGGAGGGGCACGTCCTGCTGCCTGCGCCACGCTGCTGAGAGGCACCGGCAGCTCTGGCTTCTCAGCTCACGCTGTATCACTGCGTTCTGTGTGCAGAGTGAAAAGGGTCACATGCACCTACTCATACAAAGGATCTCTACATATCACAGCTATATTTATTTTATTTATTTGTTAAATAAAATAAAAATGAGTACACATTTGTTGTCATTTATTAACCAGCAACACATCATGTTCTGATATTGGTATCTCAGTAGGTATATTTAGGCTAAAAATGAATACCTTTTAGTGCCAAATTCTGTACAAGGGACGTGACTCTTACTGAAATCAGCTGATGCTAAATGATGCTGTTTTTCCTGTGTGTAACCATAGGATCAATAAGGCTTTCGTCCTCCCTGTAGCCTGTCAGTAGGAGGAAGACAGGCAGCCTTGCAGACAAGACACAGACAAGGAGGTCAAGAGAAGTGTATTCTTTTCTCAGTTTGCCTTAGGGGTTTTGCAAAGCCTTGGACAAATCACACAACCTCTCTGTTAAACCTCCTGGCTTCCAAAATGGAAATGATCATAACTGTCTGCTTCCCCAGGGTGTTACGGAGTAAATCAATTCTCTGTATGTACTGGGTGTTGGAGGGGGACAACTACCTGGATCCCGTGGAAGGCACAGACACATTTCTGTTAGCTCTCATTTTTGTAAACAGCTTTAGAGTGCACCTAAGCTTTAACCTATTAAAAAAATAAGCAACATCTAGAAAAAGATGAGGTTATATAGGCAGGGTATAGTTAGTATAATATATTAACATGGCTAGTCTCATTCTCCTATGGACATGTGTCCATTTATTTTGGACAAGGCCAGAGTAACTATAAAAGACTGAAAGTTCAAATGTTCCCAATCAAATGAGAGGGCTTTGCAATTGTTTTACTTTAGATGGTAGTCAGGAAAATATTTCCACATTTCATTTGTTAGAAAAGATATCCAGAGCTGGCGTTGGTGGTGGCTTTGATGTATTCTCTGGTACGTTGGTCCAGAGCACGCTGATGTAAACAGAAGTGTCTCTTCATCTTTCATCTTTGTTCTTCAACTTTGATACTGGCCCCCTGCAGTAGCTTCTTTCTCTTCCTGGAGAGGCTTCACAAAGCCAATTGATAGAGGAAAAAAAAAAAAAGCTTAGTTTTTTCTCTACTTAAGACTCGAAAGAAATAGACACATCTATTGTACAGTCACTGAAGCTCTTGAAATAGTGTGGGTTTTTCTCTTGAATCCTGAGGGGAAAGGAGCAAAGAAGAAAAAAAAAAAAAAAATTAAAAGGTTGTTTTGTCCACAACTTAAAATATGGTAATTACACCATACTTTTGCTTCTGATGGTTTTTTTTTTTTTGTAGAGAAAAACTGAGAAATTCTAAATTATGGGCAGCACAAGCAGCAGCACTTGTGGGTAAGTTGTTCTGTCATTACCTACTGTAAGACTCTGGCTTTTAATGCCAGTAATTGTCAAATACTAACTAATTTGTAATGATATTTCCTATGCTTGGTGTGTCAGCCTGGTGTGTCAGGCTGTGAAACTCACTGACAAAATGTATGCTTTATTTCTCCAGCAACTGTTGCATTTAAAGAACATCAGCTTACTGCTGGTGAATCCTGAGGAAGCTCCACTGGCAGAGCGCGGCACTGTGCTTATCATGGGTCTTGCCCTAGTTCTAAACCACTTGGAATTAGGAGAATTCTACATAAAGGGGGTAGAGGTGTTCTGTTTCTTAAACTGTAACACAAAGAACAGCAATTTTTAAAAGCTAAAGTCTCACTCATTAGAAGATGGTAAGTCTACTGCCCATAGAACCCTAATTCTCCTCAGTTCATATGTATTATTTTAAGCAGGCTTTAATTGCATAACCATGTTATTCACAGAACATTTACCACAGTAAGTGCAAGAATGGATATGGCTCAGGAAATGAATCAAGGAACTTGTCACCATTACAGGATGAGGTGCCTTGGTAGCTCCTCTTAAGTGCATCCCTCCAGCAATTTTCATTAATTTGGGCTTTCTGCACAGAAACACGCCATTGCATTCTGTCATTTTCAGAGTGTGTTTATGAACTGAAACCCCCTATTTAGCAAAAGTTTGTTCTGTGACACTCACTAACTAGAGTCAATGGCAGCTCCTTCAAAGCAAAGCTTTTTTCTCTCAGGGAAAGGCAGCACAGAAAGCAAGGATTTGACATCAGAACCTTGACATTACTGTTATCTTTCCAGTTTTCGCAGGTTCTCTCCATTCTAGTTTTTCCCCTCTCCAGTTTGGGAGAGGCCACTTACAGGACACCACAGACAGGTTCAGCAGTTGTTGACTCCAGAGTCAAACCCTCTTCTTTGGGACAGTAGCTTTTACAGTGTTGGTGCCCATTTTGACTTTTTTTAGGCATAAGAACAATAAATGACATTGTCACTGGAAACAGCAGCTTCTGCCCTGGAACTTCAAGAGTTACTTGTGCTTTCCTGGACTGCACTTCATCTTTCTTTGTAATGGAATTGTTTTCTATTTGCACCCTCTTTTACAGTGTCCTCCATGGTAACTCTTTTTAATCATGTGGAATAATGCAAACAAAATGAAATGATCTGTATTTTGTATTTGTAAAGATAAGAAATCTAACACCTCATTTTTCAAATGAATGCAGTGAATGGGACTGTTTTCTCATCAGAACTCTGCCCGATTTGTTGCAAAAGAGCCTGGAAGCTATAGGACAAATGGATGTGACTATAAAGACAGAAGAGATCATATTCTTGCTGAAGGATTTGTGGAACTGAGGAAGTCACTTAAATCCAATTTCTGAAGATGGACAGTGAATTTTCCATTCTCTGAATTCACAAAAGCTTTGGGTACATGTAGCTGCAAAGAGGCAACAATGATGGCTGTGCTCAGAACAAATGAAAGACAACATGATGTACAGTAACCACACTGTGGAATTGCAGGACCCTGAAGTCTTCAGCTAGACACTCAGAATTAGTTGTCACTTTTGACATTAAGTGTTTGGTTGAAAGTTCAGCTCACAATGAGGTTGCTCATAAACTCCTCAGCTGTGTCACAGCAGAGCATGACAGGATAAACCTACAAGGAAAGGCAAAGCATGCAGTAAATCAGGCCTGCTGGTGCTACGTCCCAAACAGCTTTGGGAAAAGACAAAAAATAATGCAGATACAGTGCATTTATCACAGAATCACAGAATGTTAGGGATTGGAAGGGACCTCAAAATATTATCTAGTCCAATCCCCCTGCTGGAGCAGGAACACCTAGATGAGGTTACACAGGAATGTGTCCAGACGGGTTTTGAATGTCTCCAGAGAAGGAGACTCCACAACCCCCCTGGGCAGCCTGTTCCAGTGCTCTGGCACCCTCACTGAGAAGAAGTTTCTTCTCATATTTAAGTAGAACCTCTTGTATTTCCATTTATACCCATTACCCCTTGTCCCATTGTTGTTTGTCACCAAGAAGAGCCTGGCTCCATCCTCATGACACTCCCCCTTTACATATTTATAAACATTAATGAGGTCACCCCTCAATCTCCTCTTCTCCAAGCTAAAGAGCCCCAGCTCCCTCAGCCTTTCCTCATACAGGAGGTGCTCCACTCCCTTAATTATCTTTGTGGCTCTGTGTTGGACTCTCAATTATGAAAACAAGAAAACATGACTGCGTAGCTGCAGGCTACACGCTGAATACTTTATGTGGGAACCTGAACTTTCTTCCTCGTTGGCCTCTGTATGCAACAATGAGAGCAGGCAGAGCACATCACATCCAGTTGGGCCACCGCCATGGCCAGGCCGCACACGCTGCTCCGGGAGGCGACAAGCCCAGAGTGAGGAAGAGACGGGGTAGTCCCTCACCCAGAGCGAGAGCTAAAGGTGAAGAAAAAGGGAAGATACACCCCGTATGCAACAGAGCCTCCTCCCCAGGAGGCGCCCTGCTCTCCCCTGCCCTCCCCAGCGCCCGTCAGCTCCTCACCGTTACCCGCCCGACGGCCGCTGCCGTCAGGCGAGGAAGCCGGCTGAGAGAGAGAGAAGGCAGAGCCTTGCCGCCCTCGCTTTACGGCCCGACGTGTTTTACGACGCTCAAGATGGCTGCCCCCAGCGCACCATGAGCCCGCTCCGGCCGCTGCCGCGCCGCCGGGGGGGACGCGGGCAGGCAGCGCAGGCCGCCGCGGGGTCCCGCCGCCCGGGCTTGACTGCGGGGCTTGGGGGGGTCCTCCAGCCGCAGCGAGCGAGGAGGGGGACTCATCCGCGGCCGCCTAGTCCGCGGGGCGAGTAACGGGAGAGAGGAGCCGGCGTCAGGCACTCCCCGGGGCAGCGTTGGAGGGATGTGGGGTTCCCTGCTGCGACGCGGGGCCCGCGGCGCCGGCGGCCTGCGGGGTGTGGCGTCGGGTGGCCCGCCATGGAGCCAGGTGGTGTCGGAGGCCGAGAAGATCGTGGGGTATCCGACGTCCTTCATGAGCCTACGGTGCCTGCTGAGCGACGAACTCAGCAACATCGCCATGCAGGTCCGCAAGCTGGTGGGCACCAAGCACCCGCTGCTCGACACTGCCCGGTAAGCGCCTGCACCGCCGGGAACCTGCTCGGACCGCCGGGGGAAGCCGGGCTGCGGGGCCCGGGGGTGCTGGGGCCTCCGTCCCGGCCTCTGTGGCGGAATCCACCAGTAGCCCTTAGAGGGCTTTGTCAGATCCTGCGGGAACGTTTTGGCCTCTGTTGTCAGGAATTGGGGCTCAGGTCGGTGGTTGCCATCGCTTCACGGTCTCTTGGGTGGATGGGCGCCTCAGGTGCGCAGGTGGCCGTGGAGGTGCCACGAGTGGGTTGTCCCTTGGGGCACCTTGAGCCCTGGGGTTTGCGTGGGTGATTAACTCTCTGCCTCAGGATCTGCGTGGCCTTGCCCCAACAGGTGTTCCCTTTGGTCATACTCTGCGTTCATCTTAGTGCCACATGCGACAAATGAATTTCACCATGCAATGAGCCAAAATATCCCTTGATAACGGAAGTATGGCTGTCTTACTAACAGTTACGTGCTTTTTTTATATTAAGGACTATATTAGGAGGAAACCAGTGGAAGAAACAGAGGAACTAATAAAAGCTCAAAATGACACTGCTCAGAACTGTATTTTGTTACTAAGAGCTTTAGAAAACATGGTCTGTTTTGGAATATTCAGCTGGGAGCTGTAGTTTTTGTATATTGCTGAGATTTTTAGAGTTTCTAGGTTGATTATCCACTCCTGCATTTTTAAGGCAAACTGATGGAAGACTTGCATTCCTGCCAATAAGCAGAAGTTGAGATTGTTGGACAGTGTTTTCTTTGACTGTAAACCAAGAATCGATTGGCCGTGATTTTTTTAAACCTTAAAATGTTTTAAAAATAGTGCAGTTTTTCCAATGGCATTGGGTTGTGGATTTTTTTGTTTTGGTTGGGGGAGAGGGGCAGATTTGTTGGGTGTTTTTTTGTTTGATAGAACTGTGTTTGCTGTAACTGCAAATATAGTCATGTTAATAGAACCCGTTTAATATTTTTGAGCAGGTGTGAAACAAATTAGCATTTGTTCACAACAAATGTTCCGCTTTTCTTTTAAAGAATAGAAATTGTAGCTGTGTGTAGTGGATCTTGGCAACTCCACAATTATGGTGTAATGATATAAAAACAAGTTTGTTTTTCAAGCACTCTGTCTCCGAATCTAGTTGTCTTTAGTGAACAATAGGAGTACACAGGGCAAACATAGCTTTTTAAAGAAACATTATTTTGGGGGAAGAAGATTTGGATATTGACTTTAAGTGGACTTTTCTGGAAGAAACAAATCAACCTGTTAGTAAAAATGTAAAATGCCTGAGTTTAGAAAATGCTGGTGGAGGGGATTTTGTTGAATTGTTTATAAATGCAGGTTCTGATATTATTATAAGCTCAACAAAGATTTTTATTTTTTAAGAGGAGGGACAAGGGAAAAAAAAATGTTTTTCTGCCTTTGGATCCAATTTTAAGGTCATTTGATGGAACATGGGGAATAGGAGGACCAAAGCGCAAGTATTTTGGCTCTTAAGCTTCCATTGCAGTTGTAGAACTATCATAGAGACCTGCAGTGCTAAAGTGGGGCTTCAGTGTTAGCTTTAGAGAGTCTGTTCAATGTGTGGTAGTTGCTGGTTTATTGTGAAATAAGTTTAAATACAGTGTTTTGGGACGTGGTTGGAGGTTTCATGGTGGAGCTGTGATGTGTGAGTTTTTTTGTTGGTTCAGGTGACTGCTTCGGGCTTAATTCTGTGAGCCTGTGGCTTGTGGAACACCAGTAGGAACATAATCAGGCACAGGGTCAGCAGGCTTGAATCCATTCATTTTTAAAAATTAATATATGTTTCAGAGTACACTACTAACCTGATGTGTTGTGCTGGAAACAAAAGTCAGTATTTACTCACATAAAACTGAAACTGCCTTTATTTTGAATATTCTTATTTGGCTTCACTGCTATTTGCAAGGGTTTCCTCGCAGATGCATTTCCAATGGCCTTGACCTTTCTATTAGAGGAAGAGTTAAATTCCTGCTGACAAGTTTTAGTACACCTGTAGCAGTGCACAAATTGTACCTTACCTTGTCTTATGGTATGATTTTGCAATAAGGTGAATTTTGACCTTGCTCTTTAATAGTAATCTTAATAGTCTCTTTCTGAAATTTGACTGTTGTATGTTTGACTGTAAATGTGATTGATTTAACTTAAGGGTCTTTGACTTACCATAGCTGTTCAGGAAACAGCTCTTGATTTTTCAATGCTAGATACATGGTTTAAATCTCTGCCTTGTTACTCATGCTTTCAAAGGAACTTTGGTTTCCTGGTGTGCGTTCAGGCAAATGTTTTGAAGCATGGGAATCTAAAATACATTCTTTGGTGATTTCTTGAAGAAAAGAACTTAAATGATTGATGTGTTCTGCAACTCTAATATTTCAAATTGTGAGTGCATAAATACTGTATACATATATTAAGTATTTCAGCACTTGAAGAGATTTTTCTGGGAACATCTGAAAAATCTGTGCAGTAAAGTGGATTAATTGCCTGTGCTGTTTCTCAAGTTTCTACTAATTTGTTTTCGAGGTTATAAGTGGTGACAATCAAATTATGATTGCTCGCTCTAAGTGATACTCATTTTCTGTAACCTTCTTTGACTGGTGGCCTTTTGTCATGGGTGTTTTTGTGTCTATTCTCTCTCCCTGTCTGCTTTGCTGGCCTTTGAAGTGTTCCTCAGACCATGAGAGGTTTCTCAAGCACTGGTAGAAAACCCTCTGCTTTGTCTGCGCAGAGTAGGTTCTGTGCTGAGACAGCGTAAGATGTTATTACCACCACACTGGAAGCCTTCTGTGTAACAGGAGTACTGGTGAGCATTTTTAACCTTTTGCTGAGTTTGGGTCAGTAGGCTGTTGGGTCACAAGGCTGAGAGCCTTAAAGAAGGCACCTTAAAGATGGTTGTCCATGTGAGCCAGGACATGTGGAGGAACAGCTGTTGGGGTAGTGTAGGTTTCTCTGATGATCCTGTACGTTTCTTCCTCTTGTTTGGATGCGGCTGTGGCAGCTCTGGGGTGTAAGTGGCTGCCATGAATCAGGGCTGCAGCAGGTGCTCCTTGGGATGATGGGTGACCCCAGTGCCTCATCCCAAGCCTGTGCCTGGCCAGCAGCTTTAAATCCACAAACTATTGCTGACTCTGCTCTTGTGAGGGCAGAGACGGGTAACAGCCCTGCAGTGAGGGGATTTGGGAGTTCTGTAATCCTTGTGGTAAAGTTCAGTTTATCTTTTTTTTTTTTTAAAAGTTTTTGGTTTCTTAAAAGTCAGCCACATGAAGTGAAGATCCGCGGTACTAGCTTTGCCAGACTTGTTAGAAAGAGGGTGAAATTTGAGGCAAAGGTTACGTTTCATTTCAGAAAGGCTAATGTCTAGTGGTTAACAGATCATTGGAAGCTGGGGTATCTGGATTATATTCACAGCTGTGCTTTTGGCTCTCTGACTAGGGCAAGTCACTTAATTTTTCATACTTGCATTTACTTATCTGTAAAACAAATAATGTAGCATCTGTTTTCTGAGGGTGTTACACATCATTCATTGCAGTCTATATCAATCACTGCGATCTTTGGGTAGAAAACGCTGCATAAGCAAGATTAATAAAGAATACTTTAAACAAATGTTATCATTAAAATATTCACCTCTAATGGATACTCTGGAAATAAAATTGCAATCTGACTACTTCTGGATCTTTCTGTTTGTAGTCATGCGAATCACTGTGTGGTTCTTCAGAGCTTTCCATTTTCTTTCCGTATAATGTAATGTTTTCAGCAGATACTCAAAACTAACGTTTAAATTTTTTACTCTTCAGGCTTTGTTGGACTAAAGGAAAACTTTTTCAATATATGAACGTATGACCTCCTTTTCAGTTGGGACTCAAAACAAATCTCTAGTCTTCTCTCTTCTCTTTCCCCCTCCTTTTTAGGCTAACATACAGCCTTTTTAATATAGGAAAGAATCTGTAATTGGCACAGTGATCTACTTTTCTCAAATACACAGTGTGAATAACGTTTTTCTTGATTATTTAATCTCCCTTGAGAAGGGTATAGCTTGCTGCAGATTGTAAACAGTAAATGTTATTGCCAGTGCATCACTTTTATAATATCACTAAATGAAATGGAACACTTCATACACGTAAAATTATTATGGGATACCATTTAGCTCTGGCCATTCTGTCATTAGCATGTGGGAGGAATGGTTATATTTTAGTTCTGTCAGAATTGCTTGTGGGTGATAAATGCTTGACTAGACTTAGTTACGGTTTTCCTGGGTTATTGCAGAAATAAAAAGCCTCAATAGACCTTTTTTTTTTTTTTTTTTCCTTTTTTTTTTGGTTACAGCCCGTTCCCTGTAAATCTCTAGCCATTTGAAGCACCAAACATAAAATGCCATCCAGAGTAGGTTCAAGATAACATGGTTTTTGGTTAAAATGTCTGATAACATTGGTTTCCTGATAGTTATATTTCTCTGTCAGCTTGAAATGGCTCACTTCAATAACACGTATCTTGTAACTTAGATGTGGCGTGCATTTGTCCTCCTGTGTGGGTGACTGATTTCAGCGTAGACCTAGGGATTCGTTCCAAGTTAGTGTTGATGGAATTGTTATGGCTGATTTATATTTTGTCTTAACAGAATGATGACCTTAAAACTATCTTTTTCTAAAAATAATTGTAAGTGCCGTGATTGACTATGAGTAGCTTTTTAGCAATTTGTTTCAAATGTTAATTAACTATTTTTTTTCTCGGCTAGAAAAATGGAAGTGTCTGTTATTTACTTGGCAGTGGCTAATGAGTTAACTTTCTCTGAAAACAGCCAGCAGCTGGATACTCAAAGTGACAAGCAGAGGGTCTGGTCAATGTACAGCTTCTAAAGCTAAAACTTACTACAGTCTTTTAAGTTTTACTGAATTTCTCAGTCTGTATCAGACCTTGCAGGTGTAAAGACCCTCTCTTGCTGTTGCTGGATCAGAGGTTAAAACACATTTGCATTCACTATTTCTTTTTTTTTTTTCAGCCTGCTGTAGCACTTTGTAAAAAATATTTTTTGTGGTAGAAATGTGATTTTTATAACCGTGCTCAGAATACCTGTCAGGTTAGCAATGAGGTAGCAGTTGTGTAATTTCCTATGTTTAGTGCAGGGATCTTTTGGACTTGGGGAAGCACAGACCTCCAAAGCTGGCATGCAGGGCACCTCTGCAGAAAGAATCATAGAATATCCCAAGTTGGAAGGGACACACAAGGGTCAATGAGTCCAACTTGTGTCCCTGCATACGACAACCCCACAGTTCACACCATGTGTATGAGGGCCTTGTCCAGTCTCTTCTTGAACACTGTCTGGCTTGGACTGAAGCCTTAGTAGTGATGTCAGAAATGTAGAAATATTTTTCCTGCTTGATATGTTTGATACTGTTTGCAAAATTATTGAAATACTGGTGGTTATAGCAAGTTTGCCTTTGTCCAGGAGGACTGTTCCAAAGCGTTCTGTATAGCTGATTGAAACGGAGGTGCTCTCAGGAGAGCTCCTGTTGAAGCAATGGAATTAAATTCTTGCTTTGACTCACCCCATGGAGAAACTTTTCTCTTGCAAAAAAGGCTGTTCTCTCTTAGCTAAATTAGGTTTTGTGAATGTCTTTCAGTCTGTTTTGATAGACTTGAGTAGTAACTTCAAATACCTTCACCATGTTATGTGTCTTATACGTGTTGGTACTCTCCAGGGTTTCTGTTACCATACTCACCATCAAGTAAACCATTCTTAGACACCAAAAAAAAGTTTCTTTTGTATTTTGGCTGAATTAACTCACAAAGAGCAGAAGAGTTAACTCTGAAAGGTAAAAAAATACATGGAGGAAATTAAACTCTTGTAGGTTCATATATGGTCTGAAACTTCCTTCTGTATCTGATTCCTTCCATGTTCTTCCTTGTACCTGTGGCCTTCCTGTACCTGTAGTGTTCTGTTAGCCACTACTTAATATTGTCTTGTACAGTTAAGGTAAAGCATATTATAGCCAGTCCTCTGTGTGTATTAAAAAAAAACAATTGGGAAGCTAAGCTAAAAAAATCCTGACATATGTACAGTAGTATCCTGAGCAAGGTGAGTTGACTGTATTATGGTGATGAAGACACCCTGAAGGAGTAAAAATGTGTTTACTCAAGTTTGGTGCTTTTATTGTCTGGTGGTTTTGTTGTTGTTATTTGTTGTTTTTGTTTGGTTTTTACTATATTAGTAAACCCTAGCTCAAGAAGTAAAGACAGTCATGATCACGGGTATACTACAAATGCTGGGAGAAGCTGAACTGATGAATAAGCAGCTAGTTTTCAGCTGTAGTCATGCTGAGTTCTTGTCCTGTCATTCACATATAGTATTTGTCTGGAAGAATTTATGCAGAAGATGTTTAATTGTATTATACAATACCAGTTTTGCTGAATATTTCACCACCATAAGCAAAGTAGGATCGAGTAGCAAATCTGCAGTATGGATGTGCAAAAGCTAGGCTGCAGGTTACATTCTCTTGCATTTGAATAATTGTTTTTTGCAGTAATTCTCATTCAAATATCCACGTTAAATCCAGATTTATGTGCTTATGAGGAATGTATTGTTTCAGGATGTAGGGCAGTCTTAGTAAATGAAGTGTATTCAGTAGGCGATGATGCTGTTTGGGATTTTCTGATAGAATTATTTACAATTTACTGACCTCACTGATAATTTTTAGTGTGTTTTATAGGGAACCTAAGTCTGAAGATTTCAGCTGAATTTCATGTACAGCTTTCATTAGATGAAAGACCTTGTGATTTCTTAAGCTTGGGTTTCAAGCATGTAAAAAAGAAACCGAATGTATAATGAACAGATCCAAGGGCCAGTCAGTCTTAAAACGATGTAGGATGCCACACATAGAGCAAACTTGGTTTTAGTTTAAGCACATAGTAGCCTAAACATCTTTTAATAATAAAGGTAGTTGTTAAAGTTCACATCTGTTTTGTTCTGCTTTCAGGTACAGTTGATTCCTAGCGCATGTGAATATTGAATATCAGTTTTAATGTACCAGTGAACGAGTGTTATGTCAATGTTTGCTCTACATAGGAAAAGAGTACTGAATAAGTGGAAGTAGTTTCAAAATATTTATTTCTGTAACCCAAAAGAGGGTTACTCAATATGCCTTTATATGAGGCACAAATGAGAACCCATGTCATAGAACAGTCAAAATTGATATTCGGGTCACTGTAAATGGTTTTCACTCAATCTTCTATTTGGCTATGATAAATTAACTTCCTTGCCTTACAAAAATACAGGGAAAAAGTACTTCTCCTAGGGCTTTTACTCCTTCTGATGTCTATATTTTGTAGCTTGCAAAAAGTGTTCTCCCCTATCTGAGGTATTTCCCCCCTCCACTGCATTTTTTGTTTATGCTGCCTCCCAGTTGACTTCTCTCCTTGTTTTGGAGACCCTGGCAGTGGTGGGAGACCCCGTTAACAAGTCACTGTGAGCATTTTTAGATCTCCTCCAAAAACCGTGAGTAACACTGTGTTGTCTGCGGCACTTTGTAAATCTATTCAGGAAAATTCAAAGTTCACAAAGGATGAACCTATGCTCGGGAATTAGATGTTTTTGTACTTACCCTATTGCTTTCTCCTAGGGTGGCAGACCATTGCCTTAAATTATTAATATCTTTCTTTTGCCCCACATCTGAGTGTCTTAGTTTCCCTCAGGTTATGCAGACTGCAGTGCTTGCCCTAAAGGAACTACTGCTGGAGACAAACCTGATAGACTATAAAGGAACACCATGAATTTAAAAATAGGATCTATTACAAAAATTAAGGTGAAAATCTATAGCAGCTGCTTTGCTGTCCTTGAATCGTCCCTGCCAATTCTCTAGCATTGACAATCACTTTAGCTTAATTTTTTTTCTTCTCTCTTCCTGTGGAAAGATTCATTTCAGGTAAGAAAAAATGATCATATAGGAAATCTGGTGAGACTCATTATACATGAGCTTTTATCAAACACATGCTGTGAACTAGCTAGATTTTACTTATAATGGTAGATAGGGCTTAGAAATTTGCCTCAATACCTTACTGTACTGAGGAACTCCAGGACCTATTCAGTGTGCTGGAGGTTCTTCAGGTGAGCCACAGTCATCTTTTCTTCAATCCTCAGATGTTCCTAAAGGAGCAGCAGGGGCTCCAGCTTTTGCATTAATCTTTCTCATCTCTTTTGTGCTTAAATTACACGTGATGATTGTTCCATTTTTGCTTTTTCATTCCTCCAGTTCCTTTCTTCAAAATAGCACTATTTGGTTCTTCTCTGCAGCTTGTGTTCCATTTTGGGGAAAAACAGAGAATGGCCTACAGGTAATCCTTTGTTTCTTAATAGAATGAAAGTGTATAGTAAACATCTAGTTTGTTTTGTTCTCCTTTTCTTCCTCCCAGCTAGGGATAGAAGTCATACTTGGGAACTACTGATTCAGCTCTATTTTTCTAGTTAAAAAACATGATCAAGCAAACCTGATAGCCTCCAATTTGTTTTAAAAAGTACTCCCTTTCGAAGGAGCTTTCTTTGAGATCAAGTAGATTTTTCATTTTTTTTATTTGTTACTTAGTGCTATAAACATGGATTGGCTTGATAGCTGCCATTAAGTATGCTCAGCATTAATTCATTTCATTGAATTTGAAGTCTTTAAAAAAAAGTCATTCCACCTGACAGCTTCCATTATTTTTTTCTAGATCTTCACATTTATGGTGCAAACTTCCTGGAATTACAGCTTTTTCATTAATTGCCTGTTTGGTACACCCTGCAAAATAATCGTAATCAAAGGGTTAATACATCTATATGCTGTTACTGGTCCTTGAAAGAGCTTATATGTTGCACCTTTTAAAAAAAATTATCAATTTCAAGCATAAAGCAGATCCAGGTCTGTAAAAGGATGTGCTTGTGTAAACCCATCCTGCAAACATATAGTCCCGATTAAGGCAATTTGAGGGTAATGGTCTGTGCCAACACGCTTTGTGTGTGGTTGTCATCTGAATGATTAGCCAGTGGCAGAAGCACCATAATTAGCTGATTTGGTAAGACTGCTTTTAATCAAACTTAACAGAAAGTTCAAGTTGTTAAGAGCTAAATGGAATACTTGTTAGGTCAAATATACAAGGCAAAGCTTTGTGATCACAAGGGGAAAATGATCTCCCTCGCATGTCTGAACAGTGATTGTGCTAGCATGTAAGTTTGTTAGTGATTATTTTTTCCCTAAAGATGCATCATGCTCATGTTAAATGAATGTTGAACTTTGAGACTGAATACGGTAGAACCGTCTTGTTTTCATATTATGAAAATCCTTATATTTTCATAGTCTAGAAAATAAAGGTTCCTATGATACATCAGTGCAGCCTGTATGTGTGTTTCTTATACAGGGGAAAGTTTTTAACCAGTAAACTGTCTCTGATTCCCAACTGCTTTTCATTTAAAGTGGCTTGTGAAGATGAAGGTGTACTGTGTGCATATTTTAAAAGGATTTCAGTGTGGTTAGTGCTACATTATGGAGTTCATATTTGGATAATTCTTTCAGAAGTTGACTTCTGAATGTTGATCTGTCTGGCATGACACGTTTCAGTAATGAAAAATTAATCTAGGAAAAACAGGTCTTCCCCAAACATGTTGCCTTGTGGAGGTGAAGCTGAGGTGTAAAGGGCTGAGAGATCAATTTGTCATCTGTTCTTGATCCCCAGTTGTTCAAGCCAGAAATACCAGGGAAGGTGTATACTCCATGTTTTATTGTCCACAGGAAGGATTTCTCACTTTCTGGTTATTTCTAAGTTTAGATAGTATGGGAGTCATTGACAGGCTCTGCAAAAAATCAGATGTCATCTATCAGTAGGAGAAATAATGTGAGAAGACTGTTTACAGAAAGAAGGCTCAGAAAACTTGAGGAAGCTGGAAGTATGGAGACCTTTATGGTAGTTGTTGGGGAAGCCATTCTTCCACATGTTTATTCAAGAAATGTAAGGCATTAAAGGAGCTTCTACTGTTAGAGTTATTAGTATCTTCTACATGTCTTTTGTCCAAAATATAACTTCATAAAACTGAAACAAATAGTCTTGCTGGTTAAAAAGTAGGAAATGAATCCATGTAATGACTATAATGTGTTGTAGCAACCAAGTTTTAAAATAGTCAGATTCCAAAATAATGTTATAAACATGACATCAGAGGAAAAAAAGAGTATTATGTGTTATGTTATAGCAACAGAAACATAGGCTTGTTTTTTTGTTTGTGAATCACTTGGCAGAGTATTGCTGCCTGTGGATTTGGTGGGGCATGTTTGTGTCCTAACACATCATGCACCTTTAGGGATGGAGGGGAAAATATATAT
Organism: Nesoenas mayeri; assembly: GCF_963082525.1. Classification (NCBI taxonomy): domain Eukaryota; kingdom Metazoa; phylum Chordata; class Aves; order Columbiformes; family Columbidae; genus Nesoenas; species Nesoenas mayeri. The sequence goes on along the minus strand of NC_137544.1, from coordinate 46,943,157 downwards.
TTTTTGGCCATCCTTGTTCTTGTGAAATTTTGGAAGAGCTGAAGCTTTGTTAGGTTTTCCTATTTTGAATTTTGTTTTCAAACAAAACGCTAATCGAATGTTCACCTTCTCATTTGCTTTTCTGTTTTCAAGTCTTTCGGAGTTCCCTTGAATACTTTGGATCTTTGACCTAGATCAGGTTGCTCAGAGCCCTGTCCCGCCTGGCCTTTAATGTCTCCAGGGATGGGGCATCTACCACCTCACTGGGCAACTTGTGTCAGTGTTTCACCATCATCATTGTAAAAAATATCTTCCTCATGTCTAGCCTCAATCTCCCCTCTTTCAGTTTAAAACCTATTGTAAAGAATAAGCTTGTGACCACAGCACATGTCTAATAACTGTGAATGTGAATGGCTGGCAGCACAGCTCTATGTTGGAATCAAAGTGTGGACCCAGAAATGGTTTGCGTCTTGCTGTACTTGTGCTGATGTTATGCTTTATAAGATGAGTGCATGCAGTTGGCTCCTCTGAATGCAATTTCATTTTAGAGCTTTGATTTCTTAGTGTTGACAGACCTCATCCTCAATCCATTGTTCTTTCGGATATACAATCTTAACAGTTACTTTGTCAAAAAACCCCTTTTTCAGGTAACTGCTGAGAATTAAACATCATCCGTTGCAACCAGAAGCTGAGGTGTCTTCACAACTAGAATAGTTTCCCTCTTCTTCCCTCTTCTATTTTAATTGCCAGGTGACTTACTTGTTAGAAATATCAAGTCTGGATTAATATATTGTCCCTGGATGTACTGCTGCTTCAGATTACCTTTTTGTGCGTGTTGGTATTAAATATTGAAAGCTGTTTTCATGTTCTCATGTGGTGAAGCTCTGTGTAAACAAGTCTTATTTACTGAGCAGTTTGGGAAGCATGAACACACCAGTATGCCTTAGGGAGTCTGCTCTTTAAGCATTGTCTTGATTTTTTCTCTGGCTATGATAAAAGGAGAAGTAGACAAGGAGCCATAATAGTGAGTGTTATTGAGAGGAAGAAGCATTGTCCTGAGAATGGGAAGAAAATCTGTTTAAGCTCACAAATAACTTAAATGCTCACCAGCTACTGTTGCTAGACCTCATGAAACATTTTTCAATCTGTTTTTCAATGGAATTTGAAAGCAATAGTCTCTGTTGTATGAAGTAGTATCTTTATGCTTTAAAGATTTGTCCCCCGTATGTTAAATCTGGAGACAAATATAAGCTCTCCTTATAATTATTAGAAAAGCAAGAAAACACATTGTTGAAGAGTGAATACATATTAACACTTTAAATTCACATTGAATGAAACTTGGCATGCTATAGAATGTAATGCAAACATACGAAACCTGTGAATGGTGTTGCTAATTACTGACAGTGTAACTGTACACGTCACATTTTAAAGACTCGACCAACAAAAAAAACCTCACTTTGGGAAATGGTGATGTTCAAATTTTGTTGTTGTTTTCTCCTTCTAAATATGTATTGTGCAGATACTCAGACCTTACGTATGTTTAACCCTTGCCTTATCAGTAATTTGGAGATATTTTTACATTTCTGTATCAAGAATGTGAAACGCTTTCCTTCTTTGCCGAGTCCTAAATAAACCTTTTAGAGCTCATCTGGCTCTAGGAAGAGAGTTAGAAGAAGAAAGAGAGCTATCTCTTAGCCCTAAATTCCCCATTTATGATTTTTCTGAATTCACAAACCATTGAATATTTATTTCTTTTTACTAGTGAGACACAGAAGGCTGGTATGGCAAAAGTAAGTGTAACTCTGAGTAGCCTATTGTGCTTCCATACCCAATGTAGTTTTATTTCAAAATGGAATTTTGCGTTAAATTACTTCAAAACATAATCATTTGTTGATGTAAATGATTTTAAATTCTTCACTCCCCTGTGAATGATGAATTATTCTTTCATGAGAGATCTAGATTATTTTAATTAAATACTTGGGGGTTTAAATCTTTAAATTTTAAATTAAGTTACAGGTGAGTTAAGCTCTTCCCTGAGGAGCTTTTACTATGTCAGCAGTGGAGAAGAAGAATATTTGCTGCATAATTCTCTAATGGGCTGTTATATGCTGCTCCACTGAACAGACTGCTGTTTTGCTTTTGATTTCTGGTCTGTGTCCAGCATTTGAGGGAACAACTTGGACAATTAGTATATATCACCAGGAACATATTTTCCTGTCAGCTGTGAAAGATTAAGACCCATTGAATTATATTGCTTTGGGAAGGTGTGAGGACTGCAGAAATTTACTGTAGCTAAAGGAGGCGTCGATAACCGCGTATACAGAATTTTTTTACACAATGGACAAAATACGGAGACAGGTTTATTGGTGTTAATTTCATATCCTGAATTCAGTAGGCATTCCCCTTGTTTAAACGATTTATTGTATATGTATATAACTACATGCAGGTTTGAAAAGGTAACCTTGTCTGTTGCTTATGGGCTGTGGGGATTGAACCAATGCTTATTTTCCTGTTGTTGAGTATGATTACTTGTTGAAGATGGGATAAATTTAGGTCATATTTGGCATGTGTTTAAACTGAGCCTGAGACTGATTTATTAAAAAGAGAGAATAATAAACCTAAATTGGGTGTTTTCCCTTGTGTGGCTGTTGCTGCCAAGCTGCAATTTATTTTGCAGTGTCTTAAGTTATGATAAAAGATACATTCGTAAAATAAAGTAGGATAAAGAGTTCAGTCATTAAACTCTTCCTTTTTTTTTAAGCTAGCTTTCATCATTTTGCCTTTAATTGTGTTAATTACTTCAAAGAATTTTCTTGGAGGCTAGTTGAAGAGCAGAATCAAAGGGGAGAGGAAATTGCCTTAAGCAAAGACTTTTTTGTGAGAATGTTCTTACGATAACTTATGGGAGAGACATCACTAAAACATTCACTTTTAAAATCTGCCCTCCCCCGCTTCATGCTTTCTAAAATCTTAAAATTTTTGGTTTCCTAATAATCTTCCAGCCATATTTCAGTGCCTGCAGCTGATAGTAGAGAGCAAAGTGTTTGCCCTGTAATTAAAATTCTCTTATGTATTTTCATTTTTGGTATCTGTTGAGGAAATGATACTAAACCAGATGAATTCAGTTATTGAATTTGATGTATACTCGGCTTTTTTAAAAATTATTTTTAATTTCCTAAATGTTTGATGGTCGGAGTGCCGGCCTCTCACATAAGAGGCCTGGACTGGGTTCTTCATTCTGCCTGTGTTACTGTTGGCAAGTCGTTGTTGCTGTTGTTGTTATTTTCTTTTTTTCTGGGCAAATTGTGGCAACTTTCTGTGCCCAGTAGCACTGAGGGATGTGGGCTCAGAACCCTGGCAGGACCATGGGTTCAGAGCACACGTGTACCTTCTGCTTCCCTCTCTATCGTGCTCTGGAGATCCCCCCGAGGAGGGGGAAAAAAAGAGCCTGAGCCTGGGGCTGATGCTTTACCAGCATGCAAGATCTGGAATATTAACAGAAAAATGCAAAATTTAAATGGGTACCTGCGGTTTGTGAAGGTTGAGGTTTTTTGTGTAGTTGGGTGTCGTAGGAAGCAAGTGGTTGGCACTTGACTGTGAAGGTGTGCAGCTGACAGACTTCACTTTGTTTGTTTGGGTTGTTATGTGTTTTTTGTTGTTTTGTTTTTTAATTTTTACCATCAGCTGTTGTGAAGTCCTCCATTCAAGCACTACTTGCAGTTAATTTGGAAAATGCTTAGTTTTTCTCACGGCAAATGATATGATTGATTGTTACAAATTCAATGTAACTGTAAGATATTAATATTGAAATACAGTAACAGTTTGGGATGTCCCATAGTGAAACCAGTGTTTACAGAAAATGTGGAAATTCATGATGCCATGTAAATGGGAACTTCTTAATGGCATCCTGTGATATTTAAAAGAAAAAAAAGTCTTTATTTATTTCATATGTGAAGAAAGTTACATCAAACCTGATTTATTTATTTTTTGCTTCATGCACAAGTGGTCCTAACACATTTTTAGACTGAGGCAGAAAGTAATCTCCAGGTAACAATATTCTGTACTATTTTAAGGATGGATGCCCTACTGATGATTTTTAAAACGCAAAATAATGATGACATACCATGCAGAGGTCTCACTTGCCTGAGGCGAATGGTCTGAATGCACTAGGTGCAGACTTCTGTTTCCTGATGAAAGTGTTGAAAAGGAGCTGGGTTTTATTGTTGTGTGGTTGGGTTTTTTTGTGCTGTGTTGTGGTTTTTTTTTTTTAGTGACATTTATCTTTTTAAATTTGCTGTTAATTATACCGTATTCAATTAACAGCTGGAATATTTTACATAGAATAAGAAGAGTAAGGGCTTCTGGGAAAGAAGTTTGGAGCTCAGTTTTGGTGAAAATAAGGTGCATTTGATTGCCTGATGATGGCAAGAAGAATGCTGGGCAGTGTGGACGGAATGTGCCAAGCCAGGGGCAAAGTAGCTTTTCAGGGAGAGGATAAGGGTCCTGTCAGCTTGCCTAGCGTGTGGAGAGCAGGAATGTTACCACTGAATTATTAGAGAAGCAGCTAATGAGAGAGGAAGGAATCAAGAAGGCTGAGAAACCAACGGGTTTCAAGGAGAAGAGGAGTATGTTACAGGAGTGAGATTAAAGAGGAGGCCAGTGGAGTGTGTGTGCGCTAAGGGCTGCTCATGGGGAGGTTATTAGAAATATGTCTGAAATGATTCCAGTTTGCGTCCAGAGCTTTGCAGTAGTTTCAAGAGGTTTTTGGCTGTGTGGTGCTTGTAAAAGCTAAGCACCATGTATGCTCTTTTCATCACTTCAAATTGAAAACAACAGAAAGATGTAGTTCAGCAGACTAGCAGCTCCCTTTATGGACAGCAGGTCATGAACTTTATTTGTCTTGCAGTTCACATCTGTATTGTGCACACATGGTCTGACAGCCCTTTTCCAGCATCAGTGTATACGTGTCAAAATTCAAAATCCTTAGCATTTTTCATACTAATCTTCAGAGAACATATGATACATAGAGGAATGCAACATGACTTCTTTTTAATTTGAACAGGTATGTGAATAATATACTAGAAGACCTATAGGGAAGGAGAATCTTTACTAATTAAAGCTTTGACGTAATACAGAAGTGATGGCAGTTTCTGAATGTGCGAATGATAAAGCATTAGCTTATTGAAAATGTTTCTGGACACAGGAATAGGAAATGTTTCCTATTCTGCTGGGCCTTACAAATATTTGGTGTAATAGCTTTCTATCTTGTAGTGAAGTAACTTCAGTTTTAATTTCATGATTTGCTGAGGAATTTAGTAGTTCATCTGACATCTTGTATTGACTGTTGTAACAACTCTTGCAGTTTGAATCTCTGGAGTAGAGATACTACAACTCTGCAAAGGCTTTTCTTTGGCAAGGGAAGTTCTGAGGTATAGTGGGCTCTGAAAAGTTTTACTTCTGTTGCCTTAGTCATTGCATTTTGCTTCTCAGTCTTCTGGTTCAAAGGAGCTCTATTGAGGAAAAAAAGTCTGTAACAAAATGGAAAAGAGCAGGACAATCCCTAAGAAATATGAATCTCCGTTTCCTGGAGGATAAAGGAAAGCTGTACTGAAATTGAAGAATATTGTGGATGGTGAAGTTCTTATCAGACTACTGTGTCAGAAATTATAAACCCATGTAATTAATAGAGTTCAGAAATAAATCAATTTTTTTTTTTAATTTTCCCAGTTTAGTATCAAGAACATTTGTTATGTGTAGAAGTACATAAGATATATTTATTACTGCCATATTATTGTTATTTGAGTTTTAATTAACTCTTCTGGGAAATATTTTTTTTTAAGGTGGAAGGAAAAAAATCTGTGCACCTACAGAAAAATGACTAATACTTCTGCAAATTTTCAGATGCTTGACTTTTTAATGATTCGGGGAAAACTTCTTACAGCTAAACAGTTCTATTAACTGATTTTTTTTTTTTTTTTTTTCTGGATCTATTGAACAGTTCTGAAAGCTTGCAAGAAATCTTTTTGTTTTGGTTGGCTGCTAAGTGATGCAGTAGGGTAGTTCCAACAGGCAGCTCATTGTGTTGAGCGGAAGAAGCAGAACTGGGCAGAGAGGTCTGGGATTGTGGTTTCAGAAGCCGCTGGGTTGGTCTGGTGGCTCTTGCTGCTGAAGGGAGAGGTCGCGCTCTCCCTTCCCTGCTCCTGCAGGTACCGCCTTGGTCTGGCCTTTCTGTGAACTGCTGCGATTTGTTAATCCAGGAAAAGAGGAGAAACAGCTGTTGTCTTCGTTTTGGATTAGTTTTCTCTTGGGCTGATCTGATTCACTGATGGAGGTGGTTTGGTGTGTACTCTCTTTCAATGCATGATACACAGCAGGGGTGTCAAACTTATTTTTACCCTGCACTACATCAGCCTCGAGGTTGCCTTCAAAGGGCCGAATGTAATTTTAGGACTGCAAAAATGTAACTACTCCTACACTTATCCAGTCCTAAAATTACATTTGGCCCTCTGAAGGCAACCATGAGGCTGCTATGGGCCACAGCGAAAACGAGTTTGACACCCTTGATATATAGGTTCCTTAGCAAGGCTGCTTTGTGGAAAAGCTACTGCTGCCCTTCTTGTGTCTGCAATCTGTAAGGACACTCTTGCCCTGGTGTTTGAGGTAGCAGCTGAGCTTCTAAACTCTGAGGCACCTCATGTGATTCCTCTGGTTCTCTGCTAGTTTCTCCTTTAAACTGAAATGAAAAAAAGCTTCAACAGTTCTCAGTTTCTCTCCTTGATTCCAAAAGATGGATAAATGGCCTTACATATATTAGTTGTCCTCCTTTGCTGTTACTACAGATGGGTTTCATTTATTAATGTATTTCTACAGACAGGCAACAAAGAGAAGTGTCACGCCATGAGTTCAGGCATGTGTATAGATTTTCTCTGTTTACCCCTTCACTTTGGGATCCAGTTGGTAGGGAGCACAGCTGTCTGCGTTCCTTGTGCATGTCTGGCAGTAGAAATCTTCTATTTCATGATAATTTCATCTTAATACAGAGCTCAGTGTAGGAAAGGATGTGTTTGTCTTTTGCAGGCTGTGAAGCCTTGTGAGGTGAATAGGTGTCAGATATGCTGTGAATATTTTAACAACTAGTTTTGTCTCAGCCATAAAAAGAGAAACTTACAGATCTGTTTTCCTCTTAAGGATAGCCAAGGTTGTGCACAGTCACCTCTATATGTTTTCTGAAGTTTAAGTTACCTTAGGAACTAAATGCATTTCAATGCTGTTTTTTAAATACCTTGTCTGAAAAATCTGGGATAAGCTGCAATAAGAACAGCTACCCTCCCAGACGGGGTAAGTGGGATGCTTAAAATCTTCCAGCTGTTTGTCAGATACTTAACTCTCTGCTGTACCATCTGTCTAGCTAAAAAAGGTGCACTGAGCAAGAAGAAAAGCATCTTTCCAATTCAGATGAGTCTACTGCATCCTGTGAGATAATCAAGTCACAGACGATTACGGGAACAGTGAATTTTAAATTTTATAGGAATAGCTTCATAAAAGACGTGAAAGATGAAGTTTGAATGAATTCAGTTTCTGGTTATCTTGAAGGAGCAACATCATACCATCTTAAGTTTAAAGTCACATTTTTGTCTGTTATGTGAATTTGTTATTTATTTCCTCTGTAAAATGTGCCATTTTGTTTAAATTAATTATATTAGCCATCCATTATTTTATATTGTCTAGTATGAATGCCTTATATTTGATGAATAAATGTGGGTTTTTTTCTGAAATTTCTGAAGAGATCTGATAGGTACAGCAGGAGGATAGGGTAAATTTTGTAGATGTGAAATAATCAAGTTGCTTAAAAGGTGGGTTTTATAGTACAATTCAATGAACATGAAATTATTGAAGTGTAAAAGGCCTCCGATAAGAAAAATATGAAAGAAATTTCTTAGCCCCTAGTGCCATCTGCAGGGTTACCACTGCAACAGGCAGGGAATGAAGGGGAACAGAAATTTGGGTGGCAGTTTGTAGTGGCTGGTAAGAAAACAAGAAAGTGTCACCTTCAAGAAAACCCGAAGAAACATGATTTCTTTGTCACGCTGAGCTTCTTAACAATGTACATGTCATTTGTTTTCTGCTTGTCAGAGGCATTAGGTTTGTTGGGTGGGAAATACACCACCTCATGAGCCTTCTCCACACACTTTGTCTTCTGCTTCTACAATAGCAGGTGACTTAACCAAGCTGCCTTTCTTTAGACTTCTGGAAAGAAATATGAATTATTTAAAATCATACTTCCACTGTGAGCTGTTTTAGGGCTGACTGGCCCTTCGGCTCTGCTTCCTTTTTGAAAACTGTCTCCACAGAGAGGAGTAAGGACCCTAAATATTTTCCTAATATTCCTTCCATTGTCGTCCATGTAAAGGTGCATCTTGGAAATAATGATGTAAAATTTCAGCTCCTCTGCTACGTCTGTTTTTTGTGGTGTTAGAAAATAATTCTTTTCTGCACAGACCAGTAGGGAAGCTGAATGTAAAAGCACGTGCTGACAGTAGACAAATGATATATGTATGAAAGGATATAAATAATAACCAAGAAGAATCAAAGGTGGGGTTTTGGGAGAGGGGGAGTGTAAGCTGAAACCAAATGTGGGTAAGACGGCGGTGATAATGGTGATAATATCTGGGAAACAGTTAAGCCCTATGAAGTTGCTGTTGGTTACAAGTACATACCCACAGTTCTGCATGTGGCTTCAGCAGGACCCCTGGGAGTGTTCCCATCTGCTCTGCCAGAGCTTTGCATTCACAAAGAATGTTTTCTCTTGCTCCTTGGTGATGGGGAAACTCTCCCTTGCCAGAGGCTGACCTGACCTCAATTACTCACCTATTCATCATTTCCTCCTGCCTATTGTAATGGGATACTCCTAGGCATGAAGCCTGTGGTTCCTCAGAAGCTCCAGCTGGTTTAGGGTCATCTTGTGTGTCATCTCAGCAGCACTGGCTGCCACAAGTTGAATCTGATCTGCCTTTCAATGTTGACATTCTGCGGAGTACCAAGCAAAGGTGTTGGTCCTTAATCTTCAGGATGCTTGCTGGCTGAGGTTCAGTGTGTGTGAAAAGCTGCAAGAGCCTGCAAGGAGAAAGCTGTGGCTACTTGCTGGGCTTTCTGGAATACTGGAGCCCTTTGGGGTGAAGATTGCATGTGGCAGAGCATTCTCTGAAACCAGTTTCTTTCCAGAGGGACCCTGTGGGATTAAGGACCTCTTCAGCCTGCATTGGGCAGTTTTCTGATAGGTATTTGTTGTACACAGAAAGTCAACCATGTAGATTTTTTTTTAGTATTTTTGACTTGGGACAAAATTTCAGCCTGTGTGTTTACGTGTTTGTTAGGAGTTTTTACTATGTCAATGTCTGTATTTGAGCTTGTTGGTGTGGACAGCTTTTATAATGAGCATAAGGAAATCAATGTCTCAGAAAGCACAATCTGTGGCATCCTATGTGATGTTACCAAAGTTTGTTCAATGGATATTTTTTTGAGGAGCTGTGTAAGAGGGAGGTGAGTGATGCATGCTGATAGTGTTTCAGGTCTACAGGCCTCACTACTTCAGCTAAAACTGTGGGAATCTCTAAAATTCACCTTATTTAAAGGAGTTCTTAGATCAGAGTAGGGAAGTGGATATGAGAAGGACATATTTCTGAGATCAGAGGTCCGTTGAGAACTTTGTTGCTGGAGAAGTGGAGATTGGACATAGGATGGTAACTCAGGCATTCAGGGTTGGTCCGGTACTTTTGTTTTGTGAAATCCCAAATCAAGAGATTCTCTTAATCCCAGGAGAGCAGGTTTTTTTTCTCAGATGGATGCACTGTCAGAGAGAGGACACCCAAAACTTCCACAACAGAAGCTGGGTTAGTAAAGTGGCTTCAGTATTGAAAGAGTATATTTACTCATGAGGCTGTTCTGGTGATCTTCTCAAGCATGAAAGAAGCACTCTAGTAGGACCAGGGACAGGAAGAGGCAAAGGCCTTACTATGTAAGGACTTTCTTTGTAAGTAAGCCTTTTCTTGTTGTTTGTTTGTTTGTTTTTTGTTTGTTTGTTTGGGTTTTTTTGGTTTATTTATTTATTTATTTATTTATTTATTTTTAAAGACAGTAAAAAGCTGTAATAGAATTATGTGTGTGTGTGATTGAAAGACTATGCCTTTATGGCCTTATTAACCTAGTATTATGTTTCAGAGTTGTAAGAAGTTCACAATTTCTGAACCAGTTCTTTGGTTGGACAAGACCAAAACTAAAATTCCAAAGTGAATTTTTGCTCCTACAAGCCACCAGAGGAAAGAAAGCAAATAGAAAAATGTTGTAATTATTGTTAGTGCACAGTCTTTGTCAAGATGAGTGATAAACAAGTAGATTACAGGCCTTGGGTTTTCCTAGAAATGCTGTGCCTTTTATTCTGTCCTTCTCTGATGGAAAACAAAATTATGAAAGGGAACATCTGATGTCTATAGGACATTATCAAAAAGCAAGGATGTATGGAAATGGTACTGATGCTAAGTGAACAAATTATGGGAAGGTTGCCATTGGGCACTTACTCATTTTTCACATTTGAAAGGCAAGAGTCTGCTTATACAGGAGCATCTGGAATGAGATGCTTCTAAGCATCAGTTCATTTCTTGTAACGGTAATATAATCTGCAGAATAATGCTGGCTTTCATTTTCATTTGTGTCCTGTTTATTTTGATTCCATCTTGGTTTAGAATATTATTGGTGTTTAGAAAGCACGCAGGGATGAAGAAAAGCATCAAACAGCAGGTTGTAGTATGTGACATCAGTTCTGCTTCATTAAAAAGAAATTGTCCATTCAAATCTTTTAAAAGTCTAACAGAAATCAGTATTTATTTGATGTTGCTTATTAAGAACTCAGTAGGAACCATTAACAGTTTTAGATTGGTGGCACAGTTTGGGCAGACCAGAAGATATTTCATTGTTTAAAGGGGATGCTAAACAAAGTGTGTACTGTTCTTTAGCTGAATGTATATGTTCTCTTTCTCAATATATCTCTCTCAGTAATTGATTTCCAAGGACCTGTGGAGACGAGAATAATTCCATTAGGCAAGTTTTTGTAATGAAAATGTATGTATGTACTTTTGGCCCCAAATCTCCTCTATTTGGAAAGATTTTCTTCAAAAAGAATTTCCCTATGAATGGATGTGCACCAAAAAGTGAAGGTTAGCATTAGCATGAAAGAGTAAAAGCAGATGCCAAAGTTGATCCTTGACTAGAAAAGCTTTCCTCTAGGTTTTAAGTGACATGATTAGTCTTCAGAATGACACGGTGGGGAAGGTTTTCAGTGCCGCCTGCAAGAGTGCAACAATGAGTTCCTGTTCACAATGGGAACGGTGTAGTTAAATCCTCACGCGTCACGCTGAACGTCTGTCACATCGTATCAGTTATTAAGATATAAACCTACTGGGCAAACCAAAGAGCAAAACTTAAAACACTTCTCAGGGTAGTATTTTTACAGCTATTGGAAACTTTTATCTTAGCAGGGCACCAAATTTATGTTAAGGTATTTGTGTGAATGTTTTTCTTTCGATATCCCTTTATATGTGAGAGCTTCAGAGGGTCACTGTAGAAGTTATTAGGACCAATAATTAGTTTTGTAAGTTAGCTATACATATATATTCATGACTTGTTCTGTGCTGTACTTGGATTGCAATGAATAAAGTAACATTTTTTAAAAAAATCCATACAGTAGGGTGCTTGCTTGTGTCCTTGCAGCTTAAGTTGTGAACATTTTGATATTTCTATTCAAAAGTTAAGAGCATAGAGGGAGATGGAAGATTGTACTATTTAGCCCTCCTGACATAATTTCACAGAATCACAGAATGTTAGGGATTGGAAGGGACCTCAAGAGATCATCTAGTCCAATCCCCCTGCTGGAGCAGGAACACTTAGATGAGGCTACAGTACTTTGACATAAACCAATTATTCTTCCTTTTCATGGCAGTGAAAGAGCCTGCCTGGACTGTGAAAACTTTGTGTTCAGGGCTTTCGTTTTATCCCCTAACTTCTTTGAGATTTTTCTACCCTCTTTGTATTTTCTTGTTAAAGAAAAAACTAAGTAGCTGTAACTAGCTCAGGCGCCTTCTAGGTTGGTTTTTGGGTTTGTTTTTTTTAAATTTTAACTTGATTCCTGGCTGCAGGAATCCTGCTGGTAGTGAAAGTCCTGACACTGAATTATTTTTTCTAGTGTAGGGCCTCTCTCCTGACACAAAACTTTCACTCAGCTAAAGAGAGAAGCACCAGCTGATAAAAGTGGAGGATTGCTCTGTGGCTGGGAGTCAAGAAAAGCCCTGTATGGATTCCCTGCTCAAATGGAAATTAAAGCAGTCACATTTACTTTCTCTAGAGCCCTTCAAGAAACCCTGTTCCTTGGAGTTGTGGCCTGATGGGATGGTGCTTTGCTGCCTTTTTGGTCCCTGAGGCACAAAAAATGTGGGGACAGGCTGCAGAGGGTCCAGAAAAGGGTCACAAAGATGATCGAAGGACTAGGAAGCTGCTGTGTGAGGAGAGGCTGAGAGAGAGAACTGGGCTTGTTCAGCCTTGAGAAAAGAAGGCTTAAGGGGGACCTCATCACCGTCTTCCAGTATTTAAAAAGTGGCTACAAAGAAGATGGAGACTCCCTTTTTACAAGGAGTCACATGGAAAAGATGGAGGGCACAAGTTACTTCTGGGGAGATTCCGATTGAACACAAAAGGGAAACTTTTCAAAATGAGAACAATTAACCATTGCAATAATCTCCCCAGGGAAGTGGTGGATTCCCCAACACTGGACATTTTTAAGATTCAGCTGGACAGGGTGCTGGGCCATCTTGTCTAGACAGGGCTTTTGGCGAGAAAGGTTGGACCAGATGATCCTTGTGGTCCCTTCCAACTCTGTATTCTATGATGAGTCTGTGTTCCCATCTGAAGTCAAGTGCCTTATGGAGAGGAGGAATCAATTCCGTTAGGACACTTTTTAATCTGTTTCATCACTTTTTGGTTTTTTGGTTTGTTTTTTTTGTGCAACATCTTTTGAAAATGAGAAAGTGAGGAGCTCTGACTGGGAGCAGAGGAGAGATTGCTGGTTGTGGACTATTGTGCTTGGAAACTCCAAAGATATCTATGTATCCATATAGATTACAACACGTATAAAATGGACATTTGGATGTAGGAGAGTTCAAGGATGTTTTTATGGGAAAACTTCTGTTCTCTGTAAGTAACTGATTATTTCCAAGCTTTCATAAAATGAATTTGGGTGTTCATTTGCGTGCAGGTTGTACAAATACTTCACTTTAAATTATAATCTACACTTATAGAAGCGGTGTCATTTTTGTATCCCATTTAAACAAACAAAAATATCCTACATGAGGAGAGGTCGATAAGTGTTAAACAGGGACCCTCAGTGGCCCTTACAGTGAAAATTCTGTAAATTTTCTCAATGCTTTTATTATGTATTTAGCTGCACAACAGTGTATTTTTTTTCATGGCACCACAAAAGCAAAATCACCTGCTAAATTTTCAGGATCTATCTTTTCTATTGCCAGTGGTAGCATACTGTAACTGTACAACATTATCTCAACACATGTGATTGAGTCTTAAAACCAGAATTGTTTATAATGGATGTGCAGTCAGGTTGCTGCTGGTAAGATGAGCTGTGACCACTGAATAATGTGCATTCACCTAGCCCAAAGCAAATGCAAAATAATGCAATGTAACTTGACCTTTCCTCATTGCAGGTTAACCCCAGTCTAATTATTTTGGCTTTGCCTCAGGCTAAAAGTGGACAGGAATCAGAGCTTGGCTGAGTAGTAACTTTTAAACTCTTAGTAACTTACTTTTGTGTTGACATCCTGTGCTACCAGAGAGGAGGGAAGGAATTGGGGGTAGAACAAAGGAGGACAAACCAAAGGTATGTGTAACAGCAGCCATAATAACTAGATAGAATCTTAACTGAAGTTCAGGCCCAGTCTACTAGGTGGTGTGCTTTATATGGAGTCTTCAGTAATTTACAGTCCAAACAGCTCTAAGACCAATCCCCAAAATGAAAAGGGATTACTAGATTTGTATCAGAAACACTGTTATTTTTTTTTCCCCTTTTTGAGGTGAGAAAAGGAAGGTGAATTGTAAATATACAGTGTCGAAATTTATATAAATGTCTGAAGAGCAGTTTTTGTTTGGCTTTGCAATATTGGAGGATCTACATCTTAAGTATCACAAGTTTAAACATATATTTTTTTAACAGTTATGAAAGTAGTTTCATTTTATAAATCTGTTGTCTTCACTGACTCCAAATGAGGCCGCTGGAGTGGGGAAAGTCAATTGTCTCCTATGCTCCAGGTTTAAAGTTAAAACTTGATATGTTTTGTTCTAGAGAGATACTTGTGGTTGTTTTTTGTAATTTGCTCTGTAAATTAATTAATAATTTTGGTACTTTGCTCTGAAAATATTCTAGACAGAGTTAACAAAGTAAGCTCTTGATCATGTGCTGAGGTAGCTGTTATGGCAATGCACTATCAGAACTTCCCCTTTCAAAATGCCACTAGGAGCTTTTTTCTTTTCTGAATCATAAATGCTTTCGTCGCTGTGTGTTCTGCAGTGAGATCTTGGTCACTGCAGCTTGAGATAGCTTTTACTATCAAGTCACTTCGAGAAGTTCATTGAAATTTTTGAAGGTCACATTTGTGCCACTGTAGCTGAAAAACAGGAATTTCACTGCCTTGTTGCAGTTAATGTGTAAGGTCATGAAACAGAGAAATACACGACTACATTCCAAATTTGCGAAGTGCCATATAACTCAGCATGAAATTCTGTTTCACAAGTTATCAAAAAATTCACTGTGTAAAGCTTAAAAACCCACACTTACAAATATCTTAGTTAAGCTAGTGATGGTATGTGCCAGGTATTCTCAATGTGTTTATGCCTTTATTTTGAGTGTGGTTCAGAATCTCCAACACTTCAGTCTAGTTTTTGTAGCTAGGAATAAATATACCAAATAAGCAACTTCCAAATGGGAATGGACTTATGCCATAGCTTTTCATGTAGCCATAGCAAAATGAGAAGTGAGGTAGGGAAGTCTTGACTGGTGAATTGGCCTTCAAAACTATGTTAGCAAGTTTGCCATGAATTATTTGAAAATGCTGGGCATATGAGACTTTTCATAACATGATATGGATGATTTAATGCCATTCTTCTCATGCGTGTAGCTGCCACAGGATCACTGGGGAATTGTTGAAAAGATTCAGAAAAACATTCTAGCTTTATTTTTAAGAAAGAGTGGTCTTTTTTTCTTATGAAGATTATGGCCAGCATCCATGTTATCCTGTTTCTTGACTTTGCTTTGACAAAATAGTTTTGGTCTGGAAAATGACCAGTTTTACCCTGAAGAAAAACGTTTCTGTAAAACTGTAGGAAAAAGGGTGAAGTCTGAATTATGGTACACTTGCAGTTATGTAGCATTTTTTCCTTTTACCTCAAAAACCAGCCTTCTGTTTTCATCTGGAACAGCTTTACTTGAAAGTGTTTTCAACATGTCTTCAGACTTAGGATCTATAGCTGAAGAAAAAACAGTACAAGCCCATTCATTGATACTTTCAGTAATAATTTTGAGCCATATTCTGCTAATCCCTTTTGATGTCAGGAAAAGTTTCTGTTGTACTTTGCAATGGACATAGCAATGTACAGTACCTCTGGTAATACACAATATTTTGCTGTTGGCCTAGGAGACAAAAGGATCAGCCTGTTGATCACTTAAATGAAAAACTAACCTATTCACAAGCCCCACTCCCTATGTAAAATTAACACACTAGACTGTGTCTGTGTTTTGCTGGTGGTAGACTTTTTGTGTGTTTAGTGTGTGATGTTTTGTGGTTTGGTTTTTGTTTGATTTTTAAACAGGAACCTACTCAGCAATGGTGCTTTTTCTACACACAGCAATTGACTGACATGACTATAGCACAAGAAGTTATTCTGGAATGAGTAGTTTAAAGACTTGTAGAGGTGATCCTCAGGCAGCATCTTGTGAACAACAACTTGCTGATGTGATTCTTTGTAGACCTGCGAAAGAAAAAGTCAAAACTGATGCTGCTACTGCTGTATGTGCATGGAGGGCAAATTACTGTGATAATGATTTGCAGGCCAGCTTGCTGAACGTTTTCTGTGGGTCAGCAAATGTTTCATATCACTGCTCTCTACCTATTTGTGATAAACTTAATCCTTCAATTTGCTCTGTTTTCCTGTAGGAGAAAACAGTTGTAATCCTTTCAGTTGATGCTTGGTGATGCTCAGGATGTCATATGCAGTTTCCTACACTTAACTGAATTTATCCTTTCAGCATATGTTCTAGTATAAGAAGCCCTGATGAATGGTGGAGTCTGTGAATAGGGTTCAAGCCTCTTGAGAACAAAAGCAAGGAAAGACAGGGAACATCAGCTGGGCCATCTGGTAATGGATGTTTTGGTCTCCCCCTGAAAGAAATCTATTTGCCTGACTCCTTGAACAGTGCAATAGATCATCTCATCCCACATGTCACCAGTGGTGCTCAAGGACACACTTAACTGCTGCCCAATCTCTAACATTTTAATTATTTTGAACAGAAATGAAGTTGCTGGTCACTGACCTGCAGTAGCATGTAACATTAGCCAGCACAGTTGGATAGTCATAACCCTCGGGTATAGATGAGGACACATTTCTAGAGGCATTCAAAATTATTAAATGGCTATGAAATCATGAGAGAGCTCAGTACTTATAGTGCCTGTATCTGTCCATAACTTTGTGAAGGATTATTCAGCTTGCCTGTGGTGGTATGGTGGGAGTGAGTGACCCAGCACAGTGGTGGCTCTGATCCTCTTTCTTCAGCAGAACCCAGCACAATGACTTAAAAGCAGATATACCTCTGCACTGGGCACTCCAAAGATAGCTTCCCAGCTCTTCCAGAATAGTGTGCTGCTTGGAGTGATATGTGAAAATAGAAACCAAGTATTGTTACCTGAAGTGTTCTTGCTATGGATCTTCTGGGACTTCAGTTCCAGGGGAGATTTAGGGAAAATTTGGAGTTCTGTTGTTCCTAGATAATAGCCAAAACCTTTCTTGAAAGATTCTTCCGCCAAAATAATATTAATAACTGTCATCTTTCACTAATCTTAATAGCAAAGGGGGAAAACCTGCTTTTAAATCAGTTGAAATGAAGGTATATTAATTGGAAAAGGAAAATAAAGTTTTTCTCAAGATAAGTTTTACCCTAAATTCTAACAGATGCGAGAGACCAAATGTACTCAAATATGGATTTTCTGTTGATTTCATGTGAGAGGTACAAGAAGTAGCGATGGACCTTAGTCATATCCCAGGGTTACTGAAACAGAAGAATGCTATTTTAAGAATTAATTAACATTTTTGCCTTTTACTCTTCCAGTGTGTAACTTTTTTTTTTCTCTTCCCCCTTACATACTTGATGGAATCATTTTGACTGTAAAACTTGACTGGTGTCATGCAGTTTGGCACGGCTGCCACCTTTTCCAAGACGAGATAGGAGATTGCCTCTTCAGTGCTGCTTTGGCAGCCAACCTCCTCCTCCATTCCCAGCTTGTGCAGGAATGGGCTGTTCCTAGAGAAGGAGTTGGTGATTGTCAATCCACCTACGCGCAAACTCTGCCAAAGAAGAGCAGCTTCAATGACTGCTGCGACCTGTGGTGGAGCCACCAGCCTGGCTCCGTCTTTTCTTCTGGCTTTCCTTTCAGTCCTGTCCCCTCTCCTTGGGCTATAAGAGCAGGGACAGGAGCTTTGGCATGTGTGGCAGCAGCTTCTGTGGTGAGGAGGGGCAAGTTTAATAACAGCACGGTGTAGGTGAAAAAAGGGGAGGTTGGGAGCCAGCCCTGCTGCAAGTGCACTGGAGAAAGGTCTGTGAGGGAGTAACCTGCAGCTCTTGTCCAGCCACAGAAATTGCCAAGATTGTGTTTTACAAGGGCTTCCAAAAAGTCTCTGTAGCCTAGATTAACAAGTTGTTAACCTTAAACCGTATTGTATTCTTTCTTAGGGATTGAGGGTAGGGGTGATCGAAAACTATTCTAACTTCTAAAATGAAACAATAATAATCATAAGAAGGACACTGAAGTACTAGAGAGAGTGCAGAGAAGGGCAACAAAGCTGATGAAGGGCCTGGAGCATAAGTCTGATGAGGAGCCGGGAGGGAACCGGGTATCCTCTTAAATGAAAGTAAAATGGAACAGATATATTTTGTGTTCTTTTTAGCTGCAATCTAATAGTAGGGTTTGCGGTGATGAGGAACGATTCATACAGACGCAGGTAGAGACACACAGACACAGAGTTCTTGTTAGCAGCGAGAGCAGAGCCAGGCTGAGCTGAGCTAACCTGACTTTTATTAACAGTTCCTAATGTATAGGTTTACAGATACAGGCCTGGACCAAGAGGTTAGACAGGATGTTTTTTCAAAAAATGTTATCCCAAAACACACCACACTTGTGTTGTGACTCTTTTCAGTCACATCTTGTGGGCGGCATTCCAACCCACTCATTCGCACACCCAGGCCCAACATTCACACATCATAGATATGGGGGTGGTTTTCCAACCTGAGATATCATTCTCGCTGGCCTGGGTTATCACTCCTTACACTCGTAAAAACATACCTCTGTACAACCTGTCCAAGGCCCTTTAGCTGGAATCCTGCCATTCCCACAGGATTGTAGCAGATCCCCAAGAATAGGAGTGTGTACCAGAAGCACCAAGTCCATGCTATCTGAGATAAGAGCTTGTTTCCTTTTATTAGTGGTACTTTATCCTTTAGTTAAATCAGTCCTGCAAAGAAGTACAATCATGGAAGCTTCATCATTCTGTTAGAGCTACAGGATGCAGCTACTCTCTCTGCAAAATTGGAAGGAAATACAAGGTTAACAAGGGAGTATTTGTTCCCATCTCTGTTAATCTCATACATTACACTGAAAACTTCCCTCAAAAGAGAGATAATTCTAAGAGACTCTCAGAAGAACTTGAATTGCACAGTCCTAAAACTGGGAAGTTAGTATTCACTACAAACCATTTTTCACATTAAATTGATGGAAGATCATGACTCAAAGAATTAAAGTCCCAATACAAGTTCTCTTGTGTTAGCACACTGTATATTTACTACAGTGGTTTTAATAGGAGAATGCAATGCAAAAATAAAACTCTGTTCTGAGTGCTTATGTTTATGACCACTATAATATTTGAATATAACAAGCATAATCTATGTAGATATAAAAGTACTGCATAATTTCTGTATGATGAAAAAAGGAAATTATTTGAAAATAAAGAATTTAGGATGTTTTATAAATTATTGACTTGAAATAGTTTAAGTCACCAGGGTCTGACATTTCAATAACTTTGGCTATACCTGGAATTACAGATCATTAATTTTACTTGTCATTTATCCCAGCTAACTTAGATTTTCTGCTTGATGCACTGTCTCAAATGCTTCTCTTCTTCAGAGCTAAATTGAAGTGTTACAAATTCCCAAGTCTTTGTGGATTATGAAGATATGTTTGGTAAATTTGATGCAGCATCATTGACTGACAAAAAAGAATTTAGATATTCCATGGTTAGGTGCTATCTTATATAAATCCTATTGTACACTTCTTGTATTATTTTACAGAAATAATGCTTTAAAATTTCGTGTTTGAATTCTGCAAGCATAGTAGGCCTGATAAGACTGGAACAGGGGTACTACAAAACTGCTGTCACACATGGTAGTAAGAACTTGGTAGTAAGTTAAAGACAGTGGGATATTTGGCTTATCTTGAAGTGGGGTCTTTGAAAGAGGAATTGTTCTAATGCATGAATGTGCACGAGAACCCTGGTCAAGGACAGTATATTCTAATAAATTTAATGTTAATGCTAGCAGATGAAAGACACTAAGAATTAGCATGTCTGTCCTCCCTTTTATTGCCTAGAAGAAACATTTACATTAAATCATGACATTGTCATTCAAGTCTCTAGATGGCATTAGCAATGTCCTCTGACACAGTAACCAAATTTCTGTCCGATACGAAGACTGAATACACTGTTTTTATTCTTTTATCACAATGGGCTCCATGGAATCCATTCTAAAAAGGTCAATAAGGGGAGCTAATTAAACTTTACTTGTTGATAGTTTGCACCAGGATTGACATTTTCTATATACAGTCTATTAACATTTACAAGTTCTTATTTTTAGACTTCTGCCTGATCTATAGCATTCAGATACACCCTTGACAGTTGAATTATCATTTTCAGTCATTAAATCTAGAGAACAAGAATCTAATTAAAGACTACAAGCTTTGATCTGATCTCAAGTTCTGCTCAGTAAATATATAGTAAGTAGTAGCTACTGTTGTCACTGAATTTAGTTAGCATGCACAGTTCTAGATCCTGCCATAGTGTTAAAGTGCCCTCTGAAGTCGCTCTGTTTTCAAAGCAGTTATGTCAGTACGTGAAGAAAGATTTCTCATGAATGGGTGTTTCTATGTGTATTAATATTTGCAGTGGTTGGAGAATGTGAGATAATTCTGCTTATGGATGTCATTCTCTTTATTTTTGCTCTGAGTAAGTTAATTAAAACATGCGGTCTTCTCCGTGAGATAAGCTGTCAGTACATTCTCTGTACAAGATGGGCAAAACTGAGGTTCTCTCCAAAGATGTTATTGTTGGGAATTGTCCTGCTTATTGAGAAGTGTTGCTGTGACACTATTGTTCTATTTTGTAGCGCTAGTCAGTAGAAGTGTGTTTCTGTAGAGAGGACAGTGGTCTTCCAAAAGCATGCAAATCCCACAGTGGACCTGAAGAATCTTGTTTGATTTTTATCTGCTTCGCTCTCTTGCTTCAGTCCTGAAAGAACAGGAACCCTCACTCATAACTGATTTCAAGGTTTGGGGGTTTTTTGGTGTGTTTTTTGTTGTTGTTTTTGGTGGGTTTTTGTTGTTGTTGTTTTTGCTTGCTTGCTACTAAGAGCCTGCCTGTTTATAGTGTGGTGAAAGAGAAGGTATTGTAAGTTGGGGAGCTGCTTGAGGCTGGGAGGTGCACTGAGGGCACTGCCTGGTCCCTGGTCTGCTGACACACCAAAGCTCTTGCAGGTTTGCTTTTGGAGTGGAGCACATTTGGAATGAGCATCTGTGCAAAGAACTGGTTTTGTTCTCTGAATTTTTAAAAGTTGGGAAAGTTACAGAGGATAGTGAGCATAAAGTCTAGAAGAAAGTTTGCTGTAGCGTTCTTGGTCTATAATTAAGGTTGCACTTCAGTACCCTTTAGTGTTTCAGGGACTGAACTGAAAGCTTGCCCAGAAGGTTGGACAGAAAAGTTAGGCTAGCGTCGATATATATCGATGGCCTTTTAAAATCACTGGCTTTTGCAAATTTATCTGAAGAATTATCCAGGTTATAAAAATCAGTGTGTGTGTTTTGGGGCTTTTTTTTTTTTTTTTGGTCCTTCTGAGAGACTGAATAATTTTTGTGGCAGTAGGTGGTGGATCCACAATTGTCTTTCCACATAAGCACCCCTCCTGAGGCTTGGCTATCAAGCAACAATATAAATAGGCAGGAGTGCATGTAAAGACTTATTTTTGGGAATTATGTCTTGCCTCTGGGTCAGACTGTTCATTGTCTCTGGAGGTTTTTGTACAGTTTCTACTTTTTTCCAATAGAGTGAAGTGTTTTCAGTTTCCTCGCAGCAGGGTTACATGTCTTGCAGAAATTTGTCATGAGAGGGAAGACCTTTATGATTTTTATTTATTTCTTGAGGAATGAGTGGCCACAATAGAATAATAAAGCATAGAAATAGATACTGTTTCTTAGAGAAGAATCCAGTTTCTTCATTTTCTGCCTTTTCTCATCACTGACACTTCACCACAGAGCCGTAATAGCATTTCATTTTAGAAACCTCAGGATCCACTGTGGCCGGGCTCGTTGGCAGAAAGGAGACACCTGAGCACAAACACAGAGGCACCAGAAAGTTCTAGCGGGCTACCTTGTAGTCTGGTGAAGAGAGAGAATGACATCTCTGGAATTTTTTTGGAATGGCATCTAGCAATGTTAAACGCAGTATTTGCCAACTGGTAAAAGCATAGTTGATAGGTAAAGAAAATTGTTGAGAATGCTGTGTGTTATAATTGTTGTGGTACTGTTTTCTCTTTTTTTTTTTTTAAAAAAAAAAGCTCTGATATGTAATTCCAGTGACATGCTGCTTCTTAGATATCTGTACATTTTTCATTTACATTTTGACATTTAAATTTACATCGTTTTATGATCCTGTAATTTTACAGCTCATCTTATATATGCTTTTTTCAATGGCAAATTGAAATCACAGATGAAGTGTGCTTAACTTGAGTAAAGAAGAAAAAAAATGTTTAGTGGGATGGGGAAAAAAGAGTTGTAGCACACAAACATATTCCTTGGCTGCAAGCTTGTATGTGCAAATTAGACTCACTTATGAGAACGACCTTTTTCTTTTTTCTTGTTCTAACAAATCCCAAGGGAAGTGCATATGGTTCCTCAAAGTATTAAAATGTATCCTGCTGCTGGCATGGTAGGGAGCACAGTTTGTGATACTCAAGAACTGCCAGCGAGCTGCAGTAAAAATATAACTGGACTATTGGATTTTTGGTGAAAGTTTAGCAAGTTTGCTAGAAGTACTTTGACCGCCATCCAAAGTTAAGTTCTGACCTACAAATCTAAGATGATATAGGAGAGGAAAAAATATTCTTTGTTTATCTCTTTTTGTGGTGCTCTACCTCTTAATTTTTAAAAAATATGTTATTTTGGTAAGTCATGTATCTTAGAAGCGTTTTCTGCTGAAGTGTTTGCCCTAATGTTTGTCTTCTAAAAGGGACTTAATAATTACACATCTATACATTAGAGACAATAAACAGCACCATTGTGTGCAATGTAGTGGTAAGAAAATTTTATTTGAATGCATAGTGTTGTTTTGACCAAAGACAGCCAAATAGAAGAATAGAACAAGCTGGCACTCATCATAAATTTAAACTCTTGAGCATGCAATCTTTAATGTTTTTTTTTTTTTCTCAAACTGAAGTTGCATAGGGACCATTTAATTCATCATATCAAGCTTAAGCTCCTCAATTAATCGAATTATTTTAAGTGTATGTAGTAGAAAGTGGCTATTTCTAAAATCTTACAGAATGATGTAGAAATTGAAGTGAGAGTTTCAAGGCTCTCCAGCTGTGCTGAGATGGTAGCTCTCTCCTCTAATTCATTCAGATTTACTGACGGGAATGTTTGTAGTTGCATGTCACTGGCAGAGCGTAGTTAGTGTCACTGGGGTGATTAATCAAGTCACCGCACACCAGGCAATGTGTATGTTGGATTTTGTCTTCTCCACTGACCCACGTGAGCTAAGTGTGGTCAGACATAGTTGGTGTTTAGCAGCAGTAACAGCTGGAGAGCTGGTGGAGGGAAAACCAACCTTTTCAGGTAACTTATCTACATGTCAGCACTCTACTAATGTTGACAAAGTATCATTTGGGAAAAACTGTTTCATAGAAGCACATAAATTTGGGGTGAAAGTTTAAAAAGATCCCGAAGTCTGAGATTTGATTTTTGTACAACTTTTTGTGCAGAAATATTTTCTTTTTAACTTTTTCTGTAGCACTGCCAATTCTGTGCAATGGATTTACTGGAGCATTTTTGATTTTTCAGAAGGTGGTGATGATTTGTCTGAACCACTTTGGTTTTTTTCTTAAAGTCTTCCTTTAACTTTTTGAGTGCATTGCTAGAGGTAATCCTGAAATAGTATTCGTATTTCATTCCGGAGTTGGCTTATATAACAAATTAAAAAAAAAAAAAAAGATAGAATGATGGAATACTGGAAATCATTCTCCCTTTTTTTTTTTTCCCCTCATAATTGTATTTGCTGAATGTATTGGTTTTTTTCCTGAAATGTCAGTACACTTGAGAGAATAAAAAGCCTGGGAGTTGTCATAGTTTTCAGTGAGTTATGTCTTTACATGTGTTCCTTTTGCCATTGACAATAGTAACAGTTTGCTTTTGGTATAACTAAAGAATATTTGAAATAAATGTGGAATTACTTTCAGAAGCATTTGACGTAGTTTGTCAGTAGGTGTTGTTGGTTTGGATAATATTACATTATATAGCATTGTATAGCTACAAGCAGCATTTTGTTGATTTTTTTTTTTCACTTTAAACAAATTAGGTTTGGTTTTTTTTTTTTCTTTTAGGAAAGAAGTTTAAATATTCTTATTGCAGTGTTGAATTGCAGTTTATGTGGATGAAAATATAAAGCACAAACGTTCTTTCAGGTCTTTAAAGAAGAAATAGATTTTCTTCAAAATGAGCTGGACTTCCTGAAGCAACTTAAGTTCACATTTTTCATGTAACACGAATTCTATCATAATTTGTCAAAGATTAAGCTACTCCTGAAAATGCCAATCCTATTCTGAGTTTTACAAGTCATGTAAAAAACATTAGTTATCTGCCTGCATGTCACAGCCAAACGTTTCTCTCTCCTCATTCCCATTCTACTTTGTCTCAGCAAAGGTTTAATATCGGTGCTGTATTTCTTTATCGGAGCCTGGCATTTAATTTTTATTTGCCTTTCTATCTCTTGGATGTAGGATCAGATCAGTGACTTGAATTTCCTTCCTTGTGACTCTTAATTCTGGGATAGTTTTGCTTCTGGAGGCTTCACTTCACTTTGAGCTCGTTTCAGTTTTCTCTAGGCAGTGGACCTTGGAAAATCTTTATTTTCAGATTGCCTGAAGAAAATTCCTCTATTTTCATCTCTCCTGTTACGTTGTTTGTCTTGGAAATTTTTTGAAGGTTGCTCGACTTGTACAGTGAATAAGAGTTTTCCTTGTACGTAGGCACCTGAAGTGGCAGATATGCTTCCTTAAAGCAAATTGACAAGTCTGGCATGTCATTCATTTTTCGTCTTTCTTTTCATTCTTGCTTCTACTCCAAGAATGACAGTTTTAGTAAGATGCCCTCCTTTTTGGCAGTTCTGAAGTGGCTCTTTTTTCCCCTCTGTTAGCAGTGCTGCTTTCCACTTGTTTGCCGTGCAGTCGAGGTCACTCCAATGGGGAGGAATGAGGTTCCTGCTCCACATTCCGGTGTTGCTGCTTCTTGCCAGGTTTTTCTGGTGGACTCCAGTAATTCCTACAGACTATGTTCCCAAATGTTACCCTCCGGACTCTGGCATGGGGTAGTCCAGGAAAACTGAGGTGGTCGGTACCACCAACACCTTTCCTGAATAACTGTATAACTTCAGTACAGAAGCTCCATCTCTTCTTTGTGTTGGTGTTCTGTTTTTAAATTGTGGTCCATCTTTTTGAATTATGTCTGACGTAAATAAAGCAGTTGGTGTGAGGGCTGGGTTGTCTTATGTTACGCGTGAAACCTAGAATCCTTTTGAATTATATACAAAACATGCATTTGCCTTTTGCTCCCTTCCCTATGCTGAATTTGGTGGTGTTCTGTGTATTCGCCAAACTGATGTTCAGGCGTTTCACGCAATTCTTGTTCTGGTTTGCCATCCCTTTTAAAAGGGCTCTGTTAAATTGAAATCTTATTTATGTGGAGTGCTAATTAAAGGTTTTACCCCCACCTGTGTAGTTCCAGCTGTCTTTGTAGCTTACAATTTCTGATTGTTCTTAAAGATTTTTTTTCTTGTGCAAAAAGAGAGGCTATACTTACTACAGTCCTGTTAATATTAGATTTCAAATAATTTCTTGTCTTAGTCTCTGTCAACTGTAGAAATTTTAGATATTTTTCAAAAATAATCCTTAAAACATTTAGACAAAAATAAACAGGTAAGCCATAGATCAGGATGAAAGAAAAGGCTTATACTTGAATTCAAGTGTCCTCCTGTTTAGGATCATTTTAGCAATTCACTCTGAAACTACTATTCCCATGCAGTTTGGTGTAGATACTTGTCCCCAGTTTGTATTGTCCACAGATTTGCTGAGGGTGCGCTCCATCCTGTCATCCAGGCCATTAATGAAGATATTGAATAGTATTAGGCCCAGTTTCAACCTCTAGGATACACCACTTATCACTGACCTACAGCTGATCACAAGCCTTTGAACCCAGCTGTTCAGCTGGTTTCCAATCCACCTCATTGTTCACTTACTCATACTCCATCTATTTATATATGAGGGTGTTGGGGAAGACAGTGTTGAAAGTGCTGCTGAATTTGAGACACACAACATGTGCTGCTCTCCCCTCATTCACTGAGCTAGCCTTCTCACCATAGAAGGCTATCGGGTTGGTCAGGTGTGATTTTTCCCTTCATAATCCATGCTGACTACTGCTGATCATGATTTTGTCCCTCTTGTGTTTTCAAAATTGTTTCCAGGGTTACTTGCTCCATTACCTTCCCAGGGACTGGGTCTGACCATCCTGTAGTTTCCCAGCTTCTTCCTTACCTTTCTTGAGGGTAAGAGTGACACTTGCTTTCTTCTTGTCCTTGGGAATGTTCCCTGATTACCTTGACTTTTTAAAGATTATGATGTGACATGTCAGTAATACTGGGTAGTTTTTTTCAGCACTTGCAGCTGCATCCTGTTGACCTGTGTACATCTAGTTTGTTTAAATGTTCCCTAACATCATGGTCCTCCACCTGATATTGATCAAATTCATATATCAAATGTAGAGATTAACACTGGATTTATGTTATGGTGGAGCTAAATCACTTGGAGCGTGGAAAAGGTGGGTTTTGGTGTAGCCAACAGGTGAACAACAGTATCCTAAAATGACAGAAACTGTGTTGAGATTGCTGGAATGTTGGTCACAACGCTTGGCAGTAGCTTGATCCTTGAAGGCACAGACAACAACAGGGACTTCTTGTCATCTGAATGTGTATGTACTTCTAAACGGGCTTGTGCAACCAAACTGAGCTAGGAATTTTATGCTAAATACTGTTAGGTATCTAGAGTTTAAGCACTGTTGAAAACTGTTGGGTCTTGGCAGAATGGACCCCACAGTTAAAATGTACTTGTGTATCATTTGCTTGGTATCGAACAGATAAATATAAATCTAGCAACAACAACAAGTGTGTGATTACCAGTTGAACTTGTCACTTAATGCAGTCCCATTTGATGTGCAGGAAGACTTCTCGCCCATACCCTAGCACATTTCTGGCTGCTCTGTGCATATTGAATGCTTGTTATGCTCTTAATCTTTGCCAAACATATCCGCATCCTTAGTAGTTCACGTTTTTCCAAAATGTGTTATTGGTTATTTTATGAAGTTGAGTGGCTTTTGAGAGCTCTGGGTTGTGTGGGGACTCTTTTGAATCTCAAGCTTATTAGTGATACCTGCTGTGATATTGGTAGCAGATTGCATAGGAGCAGACCTGGAATTTTATATTTGAGGTAAAGAAAAGATAACTTTTTAGTATTGCATTTGTCCTTGAGATGCTATAGTTTAGGGGAAAACCACCAGATTCTCAAATTCTCTATTGTTTATTTTTGTTAAAAATTTTGTGGGAACTTTATGTGCCAGCACTGATTGAAATGGCATGAATTTCAGTGGGAATTGGATCACAATTATTGATGGTTTTAATAGTTTGATAATAAAGTAATTTATAATCTGAACACAGATGATACTTTGATCTAAAATGTGTAATTTGGGCTCCCGACATGCAGTCAGTAAACCTGATGGGATTTCTGCTTCTGTCTTTCTGATACTCTTTTTTTTTTCTTTTTTTTTTTTCTGATTTATGACATGAAATGTATTAAACAGCTAATTCACTGGAGGAATAACCTGGATGCAATGGCAAAAATCCATGTTAGCTTGCACCGTTTGTAGTTAGTGCTTCAGACTTTTCCAGAGAGGTACCAAATTAAATTATCTTGATACTTCCAGCCATCAATTAAATAAGAACACTTGTACGTGCTGTGCCATAGCTACAACTGAAAGATTAAAATGCAGAGATTATTTTTAATTTTACAAATCACCTGCAAGAATAATCTCACTTTATTATGACATAATGAAGTTGAGTTTACAGTTTGCTATATCTTCTATGAATAATTTCAAGTGCAATACAACAAAAACTTAATTCTAAAGCACACTTTAATACCCGTGGGTGTATATATAGTCACATTTCTATTTCCTATTTGAATTCATTATTTTAATCCCTGTCAGATTCATATTTGTGGTAGTAATGTACCCTATGTGGCAAGTGCTGAGAAAACATTTATAAAAAGCTTTGCCAGAGAAATCTGACTATATAGACTACAGTGTCTTTACTGTTGAGAATCTTCATGTGTTTATGAAATAAAAGCTACTAGTTAAGCAAGCCTGATTTGTAGATTTTGTTGCTCAAATACCCAAGTTACTTAATAACTCTAATACATGAGATAGAGTAGTACAGCAGTTCTATTGATATGTTGGCAAAGAAGCAAACATGACCGGTCTTTACCATCTGTTTATAATGCTATATAAAGAAGACCTTACTGGTTGCCATAGAAACCAGCATTTCCAAAACCACAAGTGCTTGCTTAAAATCTCAAGCCTTCTAAAGTCTTGTCTTTTCTGAGGGGAAAAATAATACAAAATCTTGAAAGTTTTGCAGTGATTTTTCCCCCCCCCCCCAACAGTTCCTTTGCTAATAAATGCTTTCAGTATTTTTGCGCTGTATCTTCTTTCATGACTTTGTCAATTTAAAGTGGTAACTTAATGAGCTTATTTCACGCTTACCAATGATCCAGGAAAAGGGGGCAGATATTATTTGGGTTGCATGCTCATCTTTGTAAAGGAGATTTTCTGTTTAGATGAACAAGCCTGATTGTGATATCGACACAGCGGAGTGACAACTATGATATTTGGGTGGAGGTCACATTGAAAATACTTCTTACCTGAGAAAGGCCAGATTCATCTTAAATATCAGTCCGTCACCTGGGTCTCATTGAGAAAGGACTCTCTAGAATCAGTAATCTAGAGAAAAACGTCAAATGAAGATAGTACTGGTACAAGTTATGGACTAGGTTTGCCCCTACTCTCCACTATTGGCTTAAAATTGGTTTGTTGAGTTTTGGTTTTTGTGTGTTTTGGGTTTGTTTGTTTGTTTGTGGGGTTTTTGTTTGTTTGTGTGTTTTGGTTTTTGCTGTGTATGTGGTTGGTTTGTTTGTTTTTTACTTGAAATAAACCATTGAAAAGCCCTCAGAGTATAGTGTTTAGAAGTATATACATTTGTCATAGTATCTGTGAATATTTATATTTCTTCCCATTTGTGACAGTATGTACATATCACTGCCTTGCATTCTGTCCTAGTTATCCACTGTGTTTTAAGGTGTGTTTTTCCCCCACCAGTTTACAAAAGGCTTCTGCTGTGTATAGCCACTTAACTCTAGTAGGCAGTGACACATGTAGAGGTGCTGCATTTGAACTAATGGTGCTGGTTGGTTTTCAGCCACTTAGAACCATTTCTATTTCTTTCTGTTTGAAAGGAAGATTTGTATTTATAGGACTTTGGGTGTGTATTTGGCTTAAACTACTTTAAGTGAGAACAATCCATTGAAGGACAAAATTTGGAACCTCTTTTTCGCCACTAGTAAAGAGCCTTCAGTGTTTCTAAGGAATAAATATTTATAATCAATTAATCTGAATAATGCTGAAGATCAGTTAAGTTGTTATTTAGAAATATTGTTGAGTACAGAAGGTTAAAAAGAGCTTCCTAGATCATTCAGTAACAACAATACATATCTTAACATTTTTGCCTTTTTATGTTTCATCCATTTGTAAAACTTGCTGTGAGCATTTTCAGAGAGAGATAATGGCCAGGAGTTAGTTGACCTATTTCATTGTTGCATTCCCCTGGTATAGTTTATTTAATGCAAAATACATTTTTATGACAGGCTTTACAATTACAATATTGCTGAAATGACACTGGACCTCCAGAGGTGTCTGAATTCATTAGCCTTGTGAAGCTAATAATATTTCTGTCATTCACAGGACTCTTCCAAAATATTTATATTGCTTTCACTAAGCAGAATATTCCTGCCTCCGAGAGAGAGCCTGTTTGCAAAAAGGTAGTCTTGTGCTTGAGGAGACCCGTTGATGTTGGTCGGCAGTGTGGGGCTAGACCTCCCACAGAGTTTAAATAAAGTAAATATTGATGGAGAAATCAGACACACAAAAATTAGACTTCTGTTTAAGTATTTGTGGTTAGAAAAATAAGGGTGCCAGACCTGCGAGCTACTCCTGGTCAGAGTAATTTCACTGAGACACTACCTGCATTTTTTGGTGTTAGCCTGCCTGCTATCCACATCACATTCCAAGATCAAGTCAAACACCGATCAGGAAAAACAGCGGAGACTGGCAGTCGGGTTAAAAATACATTTTGGTGGTTTGTTTTCTGTGTGGTGTCTTTAGTGTCATCCTTAAGGTAGTCCTTTTTGTCCTCTACCACTCATAAGATCTGATGGGTAGAGGGTAAAATTATTTAAAGAACATAAAACAAAATAGTTTTTTTTTCCTAGATAATCAATATATTTGAGATGAATGTCTGGTTATAGCTGCCCTTTATTTTTATAGTGTCCATAGCGGACTCTTTTCAGATCTTAAATGACGATGCAACCTAAAACCAGCTCTTTCGAAACTTTAGTTTCAAACCGTTACTGTGCGTCTTCATTCAAGTGAAAAAGTTCCGTTCTTCTTACCAAGCAAAACTTTTTTTCCTCTTCATCCTCAGCTGGTCATAAGGTTTGCAGAAATATGGGAGTTTAGAATGGTTTTGTTTGTTGTTTTCTTTAACAGCAGCTACTCCCATTGAACCTAAGGGATAACCTATCCTAAAGGAAGTAAATACATTTAAAAAACCCCTGTGAAATAATATGCAGGTATGTAGCTGATCTTTATGACAGTGATTGAAATAACCTCTGCCTTTGAGAAACTTGGTAAACCTAGTAGCAGTGGATGGTAGACTGATTCAAGTGTCTAAATGGGTTCTCCAGACTCCAGGGAAAATGTCTTTCTTTTCTTTCAAGAATTCAAAGGCTATGTTGGCTTCTAGGAGCTGTAAATGCGTAAGTACGATGGACTGCAAGTAACCAAAGCCAGAGATTGGTATTTGCTTTGCACCTGCCCAAAAACTTGTAGTTTCTTTAACTTCATCTTTATAAGGTTTGATTTTTGTGGGATCTTGCCCATTTGAATCTCCACAACTTTATTTAACCTTCTGACTTATCTTTCCTAGAAGCATCATTGCTTCTAGTGTTTAAAGGGGTTTTGGAATTTTCTTCTTGAAAGTACTGCAATATGCGGGATATATACTAAAGCCCGAAGAAATAGGTACATCCAGAAAGAGATCAGTCTCCCTTCTGATCTTGAAGGGTGCTCCAACTTTTCATAGAAATCCTTAAAAGAGTTATGTCTTGAGACTTTCTCTTGTGATAAATTCGTTCTGGGAATGATGCAGTTGACCCCAAGTTCTGTGTGCCTCCTGCCATTTTCAGCATAGTTTTCTACACTCTCAGTCTCTGCAAAGATCACATTTAATAAGCAAAAGAGTGATGAAACTTTGCATGGAATTTTTCACCTTTAGTTAAGAAATGTTTCTCTTTGTAAGCCAAAGCCTGTGAAAACTGAGCAGCTATTTTCTATTCTCATTCAGTCACTCAGCTGAGATGTTGCTTCGTTTCTATGCAGTTTGTGAAGAATATATTGAATAATTTTAAGACACACCTTATGTGGATTTCTGGGACACTTGAATACTTACATTTCATACAAGCTACATTTTAAGTGTATGTTGAGTGAACTTTAGTCACTCTCTCCAGATCCGAGACTTCATAAATGCAAGAAAAGTTACCCAAATGTATGAAGTTCTTTGCATCTTGAAAAATGCAGCTTTTGTGGAACTGAACATTTTGAGGCCTGTTTTTCTACTGATGGCCTCAGTTGCAATTCTTAAAGTATTCCTAAGACTGCTAGGCAAATGGAAGCACAGATACAACGTTGTCTGTGTAAGTTATTCGACGGCTGTGCCTATAGAGGTGCAGCTGTAGACTCAGTTTTCAGGCAAGTACTTTCTCACAGGGCCGCAACCATTCTTTTGCTCATGATTAAGCTACCATCTTGGCTTAGTCTTAGCATCACACCATGTGGTTGTCGAAATTATTCAAAAGTTGCTTTGAATCATAAGTGAAGGCCACACTACTTCTAAATTGCCCTTTTTATTATTTCTTTGTGGCTCTGGATGAAGAGCCAGTGCAGAGACAGGCCTCTGTCGCCTTCAAACCAGAGTCCTTTTTGGTTTTTGTCTGTCATATCTTGTGTTTTCTTTGTGATTGGCTTCCCAGAGCTAATGGGTTCAGACCTCTCATTTGCAGGCAGAGCAGCAGTGCTGTTAGAAAGACCTCCCTTGTCACTTGCCATAAGAGCACGTTCCTGCAAAGTGCGACCTGAACGTCAACTCCCCCAAGCCTGGCCTGACCCATTCCACAGGTCTGCTCGAACTTGACAAACCCTTTAATTACTAGACAGTTACATAATGCTAATCAACCCCATCCCCATCACAACCCTGTTTTTCAGGTAAAGAAATTCTTCTAACCCTAAAAGTTATTTTTCATACGCAAAGACATGTTTAGTCATCAAAGCTGAGGAGTAAGTTTCTGAAATGCACGTGTTCTCATCTACAGCCTCTAGTGGGCTTTTTAAGTTGAGATGGCTCATGGGTTTAAGAGCATCCGTCTTTCTATCATTCCCTGTCAGCTGGATATTTAATTTGAATCCCATTTTTAAGTTCTGTTTTCCCCTGTGAAGTAAGCTTGTCTTCCCCGCTTCCCACTGAACTGCACCCAAAACACATGTCATGACGAGGCTGATCTCCCTCTACAGATGTAGCTGTGGATGTTGGAATCGACCAGGGTTTTAAATGTATTTTGAAGGTATGTTGTGCAGAAGGGTACTTAATATATACTTGGAACTTGAGTAGCAGGTGAAAATGAGTCTCTATAAACTGCTGTTAGCATATACCCCATATATAAAATTGAATGCTCGGAGTATTTAGATGTATACATGTGAGTGTGATCATATGGTGAATCGTATGATTCACAGAAGTGCAACTATAATACAGTGGTTTAACATGCATTTAAAAAAAATGAGTATGTCAGAGAGTTTTCTCTTATTTACTTCTGACAAGTCATTAATAAAGCAAATTGGATAAAAGCCCCGAGGCTGGTAGAACTCTTGCATTTCTAATAAGGAAGCCGACAGTCTTACCAAATAGCTCCGTGCCTTACCTGTAGTGCTAGATATAGAATTGTCAGTTATAATTAATTTTGAAAAAGTGTTTTGTTTTGTTTTTTTTCAAAATGTACATGAACCTGTAACCGTAAGCGCATCTTGAAAACCCTTCTATATTGAGCAAAATAGATGTTTCTTTCCCAAGATGTTACAGATTTTAAATTGCGTTTATATTGTCACATCTGGGTTTGTCAGTTTGAATAGAGGGGTTTCTTTTTCAGAAGAGTTGTAGCTAAAACTAGCCAGTGTTTTCAATGACATTATCCTAGACTTATAAATCTTCTTCATCGGCATAATTGATTTTGGTTATGTTACAGGCTTTCCCAGCTGCATTTCATTAGAGCTGTGTGAAAAGGTGGTGGGATTTTTTCCCCTCCTTTTGTTTGACATCTGAGGTGGGAAAGCAGAGGAATGGCTGATCACCACCTCACATCTCTCCCCGTTTTCCTTCCCCTTATAGCTAAACAGAGCTCACGTATGACCTGAAACAAATAAAATGCATGGAAAGAAAGGAAAAAAAAAATGGCCAGCAGAGGTGAGGAGACCAGGGGTCTGTTCCGTTCAGTCACTACCAGCAGGCCAGTGGCTGGAGTCCACCCTGGACCATGGTGGATGGGCTCCATGGGCTGCCACGGTAACTGGTGAAGGGATGCAGATCCAGAATATTTGAGAAATACCAAAAAACATTTGACTAAACATTTAACAGCCTCTTTTTGACCCTTCCAGAATAGCTTCTCACATCTGTTTTGATGGGAAATGTGTTCTGTATTCTTAGTGGTTAAGACATTAGGAAAAGGTTCTTCCCCCAAAGGGTGGTGGAGCACTGGAACAGGCTCCACAGGGAGGTGTCACAGCCCCAAGCCTGACAGTGTTCAAGAAGAGACTGGACAATGCCCTTAGACATGTGGTGTGAACTGTGGGGTTGCCATACCCAGGGACAGGAGTTGGGCTCAGTGATCCTTGTGGGTCCGTTACAACTCAGGACATTCTATGATTCTGTAAACTAACACTGCTACCCATCAGCGTGCTCTCTTCTGCTACATCCCCTTGCAGAGTCAGTTGACTTCACAGTTGCCTGTACATTTTTTTTCAGTACCATGAAATTTCCCCCATGTCCCTCTCTTCCTTACAGTAACTGTTGTATTTGCCATGTTTCTCTCTATTGTTTAATTTCAGAGTTTATTTAATGAAAAAAAGTGGTAAGATCATTAGCTGGTTTTTGTCTCTTGCGAATAATTTAAAATCTTTGCAGTATTTAGTCAAGATTGCTCAAAAATATGTATGGTGCTTGTAAGAAATAGTTGATTTTTTTTTTTTTTTTTTTTAATGAAAGTGTAAATTACTGGTGGAGTTAAACCTGACAGTTACTGAAGGTTAATATTTTAACTGCAAAGTCTACTGAAATGGCTGCACATGTGTAGAAATACACAAAGCATTAAGTGAAATGCTCATGTTTGCTTGATTTATTCTCTGCAGCAGACGGACTCTTGTAGTAGGAGGTGTAATTTGCAGCACATTAGCTATTAGCCAGTGTCATTGCTTGAGTGGGTGGTGTGAGTCTCTGGTGCCTGTACGGTGTCACACAGCGCATGTGTCAGAGCCGGGCGCTTCCTCCTGCGCTGCACGATGGATTTTTTGTGAACAGTGTTCTGTATCTTAAACTGTGAATCTGCTAGTTTTCAAATGGGTTTTTCTGTCACATGGATAATATCTGGAGTAAATGTATGTGTGTCCCAAATTCTTAGTGTTCTGCAAAATTCAGTTGTAGAAGTGTTTGACGTTCCTGCCTTTTCTGATATGTGGTCCCCTGAGGATAAACGATGTAATTTGGAAGATACCCAGCCTGTAACTTAGAGCAAGCAAAATGAAGCTAATGTTTCTTTCTTGGGTACCCTGTGCATGTACTTGTGGTATTCAGCAGAGGTTTTTCAAAGGAGTCTCAGCTTGATGCATCTTTGTGTGTGTGTGTGTGCACAGTTTCACTTGGTTTGCTTTTAGTTCACTTTTTTCCCTAGAGGCACCTGTCTCCTGCCACATACCCATCAAGACTAATTGCACCATCTGGAAGACTTTTGTGTAGCTGTTACTTATGCAGAATATCTCTTGGGAGCTTAATTCAGAATGTGAATATGACCCCTGAAGCCATGTCAAGTAGCTGCAGTAGTTTCTGGTGTCTAACGGATGATCACCGTAGGCTTTATTTGTTTCAAGTCTAATGCGGTTTGCTTTAGTGTGGGTATGTTACATGTCAGTAGCACAACTTCAGTCATATTCTGAATGGAATTAGACTTTGACTACTGCTTTGGTAATTCATAGAAAATTCTGTCTAAAATTGCACCCAAACCAGATGTCACACACAGGCTGTATGATTAGGTGTAGAAATAAGTCATGTTGTTCCTTATTATTACACTGTTTAATTTTTATGTCCTGTTCCTCTCCCCACCCACAGCTGCACTTCTCATTAGTAGTTTTCTGCTAAGAATGCCAGGCATGTGTTGCCCGCAGTGTACTCCCCTGAACAGCTCTGAACACTTGTTTTTGTTACTGCTGTGAAGCTGAGTACTTTCAGCACAGGTAATTTTCTTATTCTGTTCCACACCTACTCTGGATCAGGTAAAAGCACTGTAGTGCTTCACTTCTACTGGTGTCTGTCTAGGCAGAGGTTTATTTAAAGGCCAGTGCTTTATCATTCGGTGCTGAATACCTTTCTTCTCTACTTCTGTTATATCCTGTTCCTTGGCAAGCTGTAGAGCACCTGGCATGAAAAAATGAAGTGTTCTGATTGTTGAAATTAACACCATAACTTGCTATATTTTGGTGTTGTTTTTTTGTTTGGTTGGGTTTTTTTAAGTGCTATTCATTTCTTGTAGGATCCTGCAATAAGTAAGGCGTGCTGATTTTACCAGCATACATATGGGGAAAAAAGTGATTTTTTTTTTATTATTATTATTTTTTCTCTCAAAAGCCATTCTCCTTTAAAAATAATGGGATTGTAAGTAGTGTTGAGGAAATATGTTTGAATGTAATTGCGTTATCTGTGTATCTTGTGTGCTTGTGAGTAATGTGGTCAACTGAAGTTCAAGCCAGAGAAGTACTTTACACCACCACAAACAATTATGAATTCTGTACACAGGATACATACGCACTATTTATTATCTATCATATGTATTTTCTGTGTTTCTTTTTTCATGGGTAGTTTAGTGTTCATTATGGCTCTGAATTTGGAAATCTATAGAGTTTTAAGTGTTTAACTCTCTTGTCTGCATTCTGTTAACTGTATATTGGAATCTGGTGAGAAAAGTTATTTAGCTGCGTGCTTGATGAGAATAAAGGTATGCACGTTATAAATTCACAGAATGCTGAAGGCACGCACCTGTCCCCTCCTCTTTAAAATCCTTCACTACATGTACTCTTTAGGCAAAATAAAGGTGGACATTGTAGGACTCTTGGGGAGAGTTGAGCTGTGCAAGCGTGACTGGGTTTGAGTGGTTGGGAAGTGCTGTGGGACTGGTCTCCAGAAAGAAATCATTGTCTGCTCTGAGAAGTTTGATAGTATCTTCCTTTCGCTTTTTCTTATGCTGTTTTATTCAGGATTTGTTTTGGTTGTGGTTTTTTTTTAAGGGATCTTTGAGGATGCAAGAAGTGAGAGCTGGTGGCTCTGTGGCGTGGTTTATCCTCAGAAAATTGTTTGGATCTCATGTGCTACAATCTGTGCTGAATGTCCTTGACTAAAATATTGATTACCCATGTACTCCTAATTTTCAGAAACATTTTAATTGGTTTATTTTAAGATAGCTAGCAAGGTAATGTGTTAATTGCTTTTTGCATTTCACTGCTGTGTTAAGAGGCTAAGGTTTAATTGCATTATTGCAGATTAGGATTGTTGGCTAGTGCTTGCTTTTGGCGAAATTTCAGTTTTGACTGGAAACGTTTGGTATCTACTTAGTTCTTAAAACCTCAGCTTAGTTGAAGTAAACTCTGTTACTGTCCGAGGCCATACGTGCTTGTTGTCTCTTTTGGAAATTTAGCAGAAGTTGATACCTTCTCCCACACCACAGCTGCCCAGGTTGCTGAGGGTGTGGGATGCACTGCCACCAACCTAAGTACACCCCACGCCAAACCTGTCCTGGGTGGGCCAGTCCCTTAGTCCACAGGTGAAGCAGATGGGATGTGGACATATCAGAAAGGCACAAGACAAATAGCCTTGGCCTTGTTTGGCTTGTTAGACCCCACCAGAGCTAAAGATGTGGTAGAAAGCCATACTGGCCTATGTTGATAATCAAGGGCATTGTAGGCCGGTGCTGCTCTGGATGTGAGCTCAGGGCTTCTCTGGAGCGGGGAGTATTTGCCTGGGATTGGTGCCAGTGTGAAGGTCAAGGCAGTGGCTGTCTAGTACCAGCTACCTGGGCAAACCCTCTCATTCTTCTAGAGTGTTTTGAGACATAGGCCATTTCCCCATCGCTGCAGGAAAGGCTGTAAAGACGCAAGAAAATTACTCAAGATTTTATTTATTTTTTGCAGTAGAACAAGAGCTTTCACACAGAAGGGTGCTATTTAAATTATTATTTTAATAATGTTTATGTATCTGTGTAAAGGAAATAGTGTACTGAAGATGTTTTTGCCTTGTGAAGTAGAGTAAATGTAATGAAACAAGTCCAAATGGAACTTTAGGTTGCATGTACTGTTCTCTTTATGCAAACGTACTTCCAAGATCAACATCTTACATTTTCATTCAGATGTTTTAAAGACAGTTCTGTTTTGATTTTCTTCAGTTATTAGGGCTAAAATTATACTCTGGTATAAAATGAGTTGAAATGCTTGGTAATCTGTGATGTAGTTCTTCATATGATTAATTTCACAAATATTTAGATTATATTGGAGATATGGGCTCTTATCAATTGACGGATTTCATAGCATCTGGAATCTATTACCCTTTCTTTTCGCTATTTAGCCTTATTGATGAACATAAGTAGCAGCTTGACGAGGACAGAAAGATACAGTTGGAGACATTGCAGTCAAAGAGGAAAACTAAGCTTGCTTTAAAACAAGTTAATTTCTGAGATGGTGTATCTAAGTGGTCATTGAGAATTGCTTTCAACAAATGTTTTTGGGGGCAGTTTCCTTATGACCCCTAATTTAAAGGTGCAGCATTTGAAACAGTTCTTTTATTTTTTAAACAGTCCGTCGCTAGTTTATTTATCTCTGAATTTTATTTTATGTCTTTCATCAGTTTCTGCAAAGTCTGTTCCTGATATACTTAAACATTTTGTATGTGTTGTGTAGTTTGTTTGTAGCCACCCTAATCTAAAAAGTTTTCTTTCAGCAGGTTATGGATTTTGGTTGTACCTTTGCTCCATTCCCTTTCTCCTCTCAAAGTAGGAGGCTTCTTTTGGCTTTTTTGTACTTCAAACAACAAGCTGAAAGCTCTTATGTTCCTGTTACCCTAGATCACATTGAATTGTTCTGAAATACTCCTTTCATGGCATGACATGAAATGCAGGACATACGCTGCTCCTTGGAAATATAAAAGATTTAATCCTTAGTACTTGCTTTTCTCTGCAATAGTAGTATTTCATTGTACATGTCAGGTAAAGGATGACATAAGATCATTACTGATAATTGCAACTTATTGCCATGCAAGCGTGAATATTGAAAACTTGATGAAATGATGGCAGCCTGAGATCTGAGTCTTTCTTTCCACTTTAGTATGATTAGATTGTGAAAACGTGCTTCTTTTTTTTTTCTTTCCTTTTTGCAGGGGTTTTGTGTATGACAGCCGAAATAATTTACAGATGCGAGGTTTGGTTGTGTTGCTAATTTCCAAAGCTGCTGGACCCAGCACGGCAGAACTCTCGTTCCAGCACAACATGGTCAGTGGAATTTATTCCAGGTATGCAGTAACCTTCTTCAGCAAGATACGCCAAGGTACCTTTGATGGGCAACTGCATGGTGGTATCAAAGCATCTTAAGTGGCCTGCTTAGCTGTTACGGAAAATCAGTACTTACCTAATTACAAAACTTTGTTCCTTGGGTTTATATAAGCTTTCCACAGTGAAAACCATTTGCTACACAGCTCTTATAATACCCACGCCTATATTTTAATTGTGGCTTTTGGGCACAGTTGAATTTTGGATCAAGACAGTTATTTGCAAGTTTAGGTACAAGGTATCAAAAAAGTAAAGACACTAGAAAACATTTTTTAGTAGAGTATTTTAATTTTGAGTGATGCAGGTGTTACTCAGGTACCTCTACTTACTTGAAATTTCAGAGTCAGATTGTCAGTCTTGTGGAATACCAGTTGGTTTCACCGAGCACATAAGTTTTGCTGTAGTCCTTTTGGAGGATATTTTCCCATGAAGCAGCAGTGTAAAATAAAGTTTTTACCTCTCACGTGTCACAGCAGAATTACTGAGCCTACCATTAAGATTCTTCAGGCTCTCACTGAGATAATTCAGCTTCACTGACTCCCTAAATGTTTTCTAAAGTATTTAGATTACTTAGTACTGGTAACAACAGTAATCAAAAACAGTGGTTGCTCTCCTTTGTATATTCAACAGTTAACTGTTCCACTGAAGTAATAAGTGAGATCTGATCGTAAAACTTGAATTCTTGAAATCCTTTTGAAAAATTGTGGGTGTTGCTTGGTTGAGGGAACATGCTGGGTTTGTTTTTTTTTTCAGTTAATCCTGTTTCTGACCACTTTGATGTATTAAATGAAGACATACAAACCTAGTGACATGTTTGTTTCCCAGTGTGTTTTAGGAGACATCATTGTAAAATTGAAAAGACCAAAAGAATAAAGAAATTAAAATATATGTAGTGTCATAAAATAATGGAGAAGGGAAGTGTGGATGAATGGGTACAGACAGAAATAACAATAAGTGAGAAAAAAGACAAAGCTATAAAAAAGGCTTGTTATGGAAGGCTGTGTTGTCCCTCTAGCTGTTTAATTCCATTCTTGTTTTGTTTTGTCCTTAACATCCCCTTAGGGTTGTAAAATTTTTATATTTATGTGCAAATGATGCTGTATGGAAGCTTAATTCTAGTTAGTTAATTATAGCACAGGAGGTATTTTTGTTTGTTTTGTAAATGATTAAAAAAGTTTACCTTAACTATGCCTCATAAAAGGAGAGAAAAAGCATTATTTTCTGATAACTAAGTTCTTGAGTATGATGATTCTGACTGTGGAGGTAACATTTGAGCGTTTAAAGCTGCCAGTGGGAAGGTGACTGGTGGAAGTATTCATTAAGGAGCAAATAAGACCTTGAATTAATAATGAACCAGTTGGTGTAAATGGACATCATTGGAACTATGCCAGTTCAACCAGCTGAAAATCTAGCCTAATAATCTAAGTTTGAGCAAGTCGATGGCCATTATAATATCTGGTTCGGAGTTACAAAGGTACTTCACAAATGAAGCCGTTTTGAATACGCCCACACAGGTTCACTTAAGGTTCATTACTGTCTGCAAAAGTGATAACTATGGAGTTGTTAATTTAAATGGATTTTCAATGACACTTTAAATCTGTAGCACGGTGTAAATATGAGCAAACTGATGCACATGAGGAGAATGCCAATGCGTTGTTCCATTT
Source organism: Nesoenas mayeri (assembly GCF_963082525.1). Lineage (NCBI taxonomy): Eukaryota > Metazoa > Chordata > Aves > Columbiformes > Columbidae > Nesoenas > Nesoenas mayeri. The sequence goes on along the minus strand of NC_137544.1, from coordinate 46,902,324 downwards.
TGTGCCACAGCAGCCAGTTCTTGCCCTCTGCTGAAGTCACTGTGAGTTTTGCCTTTGACTTCGGACTCATTTCCTTTTTTTAAGGTATTTTTCCAAATACACTCTTTAAATGTGAGCCGAATTTCTGATTTGGATTTCTCCATTGCATAAAGCTAAGAGGACAGACAGCTTGTGAAATTGTGATTGGGTTTTTGTGACTGTTTATTTATTATAAATTGTGTTTTACAAACTGCTTTCTCCTAAATAAGAACAAAAGGACATCCTTTTCCATTAGTACATTTTTGTCTGCTATCTTGGTTGCGGTGTATGTATGGTGTGTATATTAGACATACATATCAAAGGCAAAGTATATCCCTCAGTGATATGAAATGCAGAAATACACTTAATCCTTTATTATTCATACATGTCACCAGATTTGGAAGTATTTTTTGGAAATAGATTCATATAGATTTTCAGCTCAGCTGTAAACTATACAGCTCTTTTTGTTGCTGTGCCATATAGTTACTTCATCTATATATATAATATTTTGCTGGAAATATTATTTCTGGCACTGTAATGAGGATCCTCGTTGCCTGATACTTATGTGCTGTGAATGTTATATGGTGGACTATTAGCTGGGACATGGCTCACTTGATTTTAGGCTACTTAGTAGTGATTAATTAATTGCATTCCTGAAATCTGAGCGTCAGCTAAGTTGTTCCAGTACTTGCCAGTGATTGCACCAGCCCAGTCTTTCTTTTCCCACTGTTTGTGTTGGAACCAGCTTTGTGCTCTCTTTAAATGTTCAGTCCCACAGTGGATAGCCAGGTTACATCAGTCTGCTATATCTGGTACTACATTAAACGTATGAACTGTGACCAGGAAGATGTAACAGTACAACAATTATTTAACTTAGAAAACCACCAAAAAATGTGGTAGACTTTTTCATCCTGGAATCTGGCATGTTCTGCATAACCTCTTCTCCCTATTTCATATTCTTGAATCACAGTATAAGTAAGCAATACAATAACTATAATTAAAACAGAAAGACACTGAGAGCTGAATTTAGAATAGCATTTTAAAAAAAAATCCTATTCTCCTGATCTCTAGATATGGCAATTCATGGGACAATTGACCTGAATGTATAAAAATAGGTTAGCTAGCTGCTTTGCTGGCATCTGTTTCTTACTGGTACACAGTGGAACACAATTGATGCCTGCTCCTAAAGAGCAATCTTTTCCAGAATAATGAGGATTACTATTTAGGTAGTTACAGGAACAGAACTAGCATAGTTACATGGTGCTGCCTTTGGCCGGCATTGCCTCCAGCTTTAACACTTCATAACTTGCAGGAGATGGGATCTACCCGCCTGAAGCAGGGGACGTGGGGGTCATTGTGTGCAAGGATATCATAGTGACTGCTGGTTGCCTTATGAGCCAAGCTGAAGATAAGGAGGGAAGTATTTGAAAAGCATGATTGGCACGCTTTACTCCATACAGCCACCTCCCTGTGGTGTTGCCAGCAATCTGACTTTATTCCTGTTGGCAGGGAAGAGAACCTGGCTTTGCTGCCAGCTCAGCATCAAGATCCCAAAAGAGGATGAAGCGGAGAAATAGCAGCACAGTAATCAGCTCTGTTTCAGCTGCTGGACAGATTTCCTAACGTTGAAACTTTCTGGTGGTCTCTTAGCTTTTAGCAAAATATTTCCTTGGCTACAGAAGCGTTGCAAATATAATGATGAAGCACAGTGCTCACTACAGAGTGTGCAAGCAGTATCATGTAAGGGTTGATGTCATCACCTCTGCTCAAGCAAAGCGTGCAGCATCCCGTATTCCCTGAAACACCTTGCTACTCCGGTGTTGAAAACAGAACTCACGTTTGGTTTTAGGCAGAATCTAAGTAATGATGATTTATCATGATGATAGTATCAGAGAACACCTTCAGCATGACCTGGGAGCCTAGAGCTTCCTAAGAGCTTTGAGACCTGTTTCCTAACTGGTGATTGCACTGGTCTGACATACCTCTCTGTTGCCTTCTTTCAGAGCAAAACTCACTTTGATAGTTTAGTATGGAGCTTGCTGTTCTTTGCTGATGGAAATGACATTTTAAATTGAATTTTCTAAACACAGCTTTATGCTCCATAGCTGGAGCTAGATTGTTACAGTTGAAGATACCAAGACTGGCTTGGGTCCTCTCACTAAATAACCCGATGGGGTATCCTTGGCTTTATATTTAGTAATGGATTCCTCATGGAGCCTCTATACTGCTGGTTAAAAGGCAAGTGATAGCAAAGAACAAACTTAAGCCATCTCTTAACGCCTCAGTATCCTTGACTCTAATACAACAAGTTATTTTCTTCTCTCGCTCCTGTTTTGCGCCACCCCCCCTTTTTTTTTTTTGCCATGAGTGCCAGTTTCAAAAATACCCTCTAGCACTGACATTCATTGAATCAGCTCTGCAAATTTCCTTGAATGCTTGTCAGAGGCTTAAAAGAAGATAATCCTTTTTTCAGTCAAATCTGCTTGTGCATCCACACTGGTGAACAATCAAAGACATTTTATTCTACCAAGCTCAGCAAGTGTGTGTAGAGTGGAATATAAAAAATACTATTTCAGATCTGTACTAAAACCTGGGAAATCCAGCAAACTAATTGCTATACTGGTACTATCAATACTGGGCTCTGTCCCTGCCTCTTCTCCTTCAGAATGATGCAGCTGGCCTTTAAAGCTCCAGGAATTCATCTCTTGCAAGATGAACATGCTTTCGTACAAGAAGGAGGTAATCACTGCATAAACGTGTCTCTAAATCAGAATTCTTCCTGCTGCTTGGATGAGTGGTAGTAATACTGTAGTGATCTGACAGACATCAGGAATATATACTCCTTTTACTTAGTGTTTTAGTAATGATTTTGGAACCATCATTTTTGCTGCTTCCAACAAAAGCCCAGTTTAAGTGGAAGTTAGCAGTAGATGCCAACTCCTTGCTATGGTGATGAGTCAGTTGCTTTTTTCCAGTAGTAGCTTTTGCTAAGTGACCTGGGTACCCTTTGTTGGAGGGACACACACATGGTCACACAGTCTGAGGTGTCACATGTACTTTGTCGTTGCGTCTAAGCCAAAGTCATCTTGTTCTCACCTTCTCTAAAAGAAAACTGATTTGCAACTTAAAGCTCTCCAAGAAATACCAGATTTTAACTAGAGAGTTCTTTCATCCATTGGTTGCTTTTTCTCTGGAAGTTTCTTTGCTTACAAAGAAGTCAGGAGGATATAGGTGTAATTCTGAGGACCCCAAGCACAGAGGACATACTGCTCTGTCCCTTTGCAGTTCTATCTAGCTAACTCCCAGCTTTTCTTTGCTAGATATGAAAACAAAGCTTTGCCTTAACTTAATTTCCTTCCGCTGGATTCTGAAGACCTTCTGAAGACCAAAGAAAGTTCAACTTTCCATTTACCCTCCTTTCAGTGTAAAACAGATGCTGCTAATAGTACATCTAGGTTCATAGGATAATTCAACTTGGAAGAGATCTCGGGAGGTCTGTAGTCAAACCTCCTGCTCAAAGCAGACTGAGGAAAGAGATCCAGCTCATCTAGCTTTCTTCATAAAGATCAGGTTGTTGAAGAAGTCATAGTTGTCTTCACAAAGTGATAATAAAAATATGTTTTAAACAGATGACTGAACTTTCTGTCCCCTGCCTCAAGCCTTATGTTCTGTGTTTAATGCTGTATTTGGTGTGCATTCATGAATATGTAGCTCAGAAGAAGCCATACTGATGCTGGCATAATCTAGCCTGTTAGGTGTTGTTAAGGTCATTTGAGAGCTGAAATATCCGAAGAACTTTCTGTCTCAAGATTTTCAGAACTAGCTATGTGGGCTGCCTCAAGACCTTCTATGAGAACGTGAACATAAAGATCTTGTCTGTCTCAGGGATATGTCACCAAAAGTCTCGGTGTATTAATGGGGATACTAGGAATCTCTTCCCTTTCTCACAGGTGACAGCTCACCATCTGCAGTCTATCTGTTCTTTCTCCAAAACTCATGCCATGGCAGGCGTAACAGAGGTGATGCTGTGCGCATTAGAGTGGTCTTTAATTGCTGTCTGTGTGAAAGGCAATCAGGCTGCTTCCAGGAAACTGAAGCGACGTGAATCATTATCCTTGGACAACTTTAGTCTGTAAAGGTAAACATGGACTAGCGTAGTCTAAAGTGTAGAGATTATATACTTGTTATCACGTACTTCTGAGACTGCGCAAATTGACACAAATGAACATTGGGTTAATTGGTTTTACTTCTGCATGTGTCCTGGACTGCTGTTGATCTGGGAATTTGCAGTTGAGAGTGATCTGAAATGGTAATACTCTGCTTTGCGTATTTAGCATAATAGTGAATAAGGTGTGAGCGCAGTTCTGGAAATTGTGAAAACATAAAAGGTGCTCCACTGTCAGCAATAAGCAGAATCAGTACTCCATGTGGATGTGTACCTTGGGCTCCACATTCTCTGGGAGCTCCAATTATTGGCAAATAGCTTCTGTCCTGTCCCTGTGAATGCGGCCAGACAGCTGAGAGATGATAATGCTTTTCTTAAATCAGAAGACTGTGACGTCTCCAGTTGGAGTAGGTGGCTACAGTGCAAAGGGCCACCTTCTGTTTTAGGAACAGGTAAATGTTACTCTGGCCAAGGAGTAGATTTTTTTTTTTTCTTTTTCCCCATTGGTCTTTGTCTGAGTTTACTAGTAATGGAAAACTAAATGAGATTTATCCTGACCTGGGAGTTGCTGTGAAGCAGAGTTTGAGATGTCATGCTTCATTGTGCCTGTCCGCATCAATGATATAAATCATGATAGGACCTATTTAAACAAACTGAAAAGCAAAAAATGAGAAAGCTGTAATAAGACGGTAGTGTATGTAGGAATTAAAAACTCGAAGGTGGCCGAGCTTTTTTTCTTTTGTCTGGTGTAAGTATTCAAACTGGACATTTTGGGGCAGAATAGGTGTTGCACGTGAAATTCACACTGGCTTATTGCACACAAGCCCTGGGTCTCAGCTGCAGATATTGCAGAGATTAATCTTATTAATGGAACTGCTAATTGATGTTTGACTTCTAATTATAGTAACAATAGACCATAACAATCAAACCTCACCTTTACTGGGGCACAGTAGGACTCTCTATCATAAAAATTATTTCCTTTGGGACTTACTGTTCTTACTCCCATCTTCTGGGAGGCTGGCTTTCAGCAAAGGTGCTGTATCCCAACTAGAACGTGCTTTGAAAGCTTGGCTAATTACCTGATAGAGAAAATGCATGGTCCTAAAATATTCAATAGCTAAATACATTAAGAAGTGCACACAATTCTTGACAGAATTATTTGTTTGAAACATAATGGGAAAAGTACCTCAAAATATGAGCAGTGGTGTCTTTTGTAATAGTTAATAAATGTATAATTTTGTTTCCCAATCCTTGGTAGCTTTCCCTTAGCTTTTAGTGAGAGGAAATCTAAGTGATTATTCTGAATTATTCTGTTTGTTTTTTCTCTCCAGGATAAATCCTGTGAGATTCTTCATCTCATTTTTAAGTCTCAGGAGATGAAAAGCACATACAACTTGATTACGTATTCCTATTGATCATCTTCCCACCCACAACAATAAAAATCAACTCCAAATACAAATCTAACAATATTACTAATTCATTACAACCAGTACTTTTCTTCATTAACTTTTTATTGTTTTCAGCACACACAGCATGTGCAAATACAGCAATTACGTCTTGAATAAGAAAAGGTTCTCTTCTTATGCTGTAGAATAAATCAGAAGGTGCTGCATTAAACCTAATCAAAGACTGCAGAGCTATGGACTCAAATCTTGTTCAAAATAAGATAGCTGAGCAAGGTCAATTTAGTACATACATTACAAAGGAGGTTTGTTTTTTAAAAAGGAAGTAATTTTTAGCTTAATAAAAAGCACAGTAGGGATGGCTTGCTGTGGAGAGACCACAATGCTGCCTGCTGTCTGTCTGTCCATCTGTCCAGCCCATCCTTTTTCTGGAGCTTCCTCATCCCACTGCCTGTGGAGTGAGTGCTGGAGTGCCACCATGTGCAGCAGAGCACACAAACCAGAGCAACACTGATGAAGTTCTGCAGTGGTTTGGGAGCAACAAAGTCCTGCTGTCACCCTGCTGGGAGCTTTTCAAAGAAAGGCCAGGTGACCTGTGGGTGACAAGACCTAGTATGACCTTCCTGGGGCATGACACCTCCACGCATCACAGCACTTTGCCAGGGCTGTTCTTTGGTGGTTTGCTGTAAAATCTTTCCCTTGCAACAAATTTCTGCTTGAGAACCTTCACAATTTATTGAAAAAAAGAAAATAAAATTGTATTTCTGAAGAGAAATTTCCAACCATCCCCTAAGCACAATTCAGTGCTGTGATGGAAGCACACAACAGGGGACTACTTATCCCTCAGAACTATGATGTCAATATGACTGATTGCTTCACAGCAATTTCTTAAGTAACTGTATCTATGCAATTTATTTGTCCTACAGTCCTAAAATATCTCCCATGCTTTCCCATCTGCTGAAGTACCAGCTGTCCTCTTCCCAAGCACAACCTATTAACTTCTCCCTTGACAAATTTTATGATGCAATTATGCAGTTTCAATACAAATTTCTATAATACTCGGAAAATTGTAGCAATATGAAGCTAAGTATTACAAGGCTTACTGTACCAATTAGTTTATTTTCTTAATATGATTCGGTCAGTACTCTGATATAATGTAGCTGAAGATACTATTAACACAAAATTTTTTCATCTGGAGGTGGAGTTGAGAAGATCTTCATTATATTCCACAGGTATACATATAAAAATAATGTACTGAACTTTGGCATATGAGGATATGTTTGGGGACTTTGTTTCTGTGGTGGTAAGATTGATTTGGGGCTCAGTGTAAGAAAGAGTGGGCTGGACTGCTAATGAATGATGCTCTCCTAACTCAGAAGGTCTCCTTTTTGCTTAGAGTTCATGAGACTGTATAAAGATTATGTGTGCAACATCCATTCCCTTACACTTCAAAATAACAGCTTTTTTGGACACTGATCACATTATACGTTAAGTGAATGAATATTTCTTGTCACTTCACTGATATCTGGCCTTCAACTTTCAGCAGATTTACATGTGGAATTTGACAGCTCTGAGATGCTTCTAAAGCAAACAATAATTTATAAAACTCAGCATATCAGGGCATTGAGTTGAGAAGCTTGGTTATTTGTAATGAATTCCAATATAGAAGAAGGTGTGTGAATACATACAGATAGCAAGTAGATAAAGAGAAAGAAGTCACCACCTACTGTAGTGCTATACCCAGCATTGCTCAAGGTAATATAAAATTTCCTTTGGCATGAAAAACAAGAAGAGAGGCAGGAGAAGATTGCCTGAGGGCCTTTTGTGTGGTGTTAGTGAGGGTTTGTTGCTTGTTTTTAGTTTTAAAGGTGAGGGGAAACAATTCTAAGTAAATCTGGTAAAGAACGTAAAATCAAAAATTTCTTATTTCAGAAGCTGAAGTTTCTTCAGGGTGTGACAGCAGGATAGGGAGAAACAAATTTTTGGATGGACCCCCTTTTATAATAAGCAGACATTGACTGTGGAATAGAAGTGTGTGCTGACATCTTCATATGGTGGATCTTCATCTTCACAAGTGAAGTTGTTTTTATTTGATGCAGTAGTGGAAGAGAAATCACTAAGAAAAATAGCAAGAAATTTCCTCATGGAAATGACTCGTTAATAAAAATGAATCATCTTTGCAGAAATATTTTCAATGGGAATGAGATGGTATTTCAGTAGATTGGAAGGGAGAATATTAGTCCTTGTTATGTTGCATCTTGGCTAATAGAATAAAGGGAAAGTTAAATTGTTACTTCAGGAAAAAGTTTTTAGGTGTGGATGGATTGCAAGACTGGCAAGTCCAGATTTGGAGGTAATGGTTACATTCTGAGTTTAAGTTACTAGAAATATGTATGATGATAGTGAACAGTGATTTGAGAAGGAGTTAGAGAATTAGGTGTAAAGTCTTCAAAATACGAATACAACATGGTATTCTGAGTGTGTTGTATTTGAGAAGGTGCTTAAGCAGTCAAAAGATAATTCAGAAACATTATGTGTTTTTCCAGGTTTTGTAGCAATTGAAAACTTACGAACAACACTGCCAGTGTGATTAAATAGCATGTTCAGTACACATGAGATTTTGGTCCATTATTTGAAGTCCATTAAAATACCTGAAGTTGTAATTTTTAATTTTTCTGAAGACTTGGACAAATTTGTGTGAATTTTGTGGAAAGAGACAATGCAGCCAAATTATTAATCTAATATTTCCAGAAAGGGGAGAAACATAAGAAAGTTTCAGATACTGCACAATATTTCTTTCTCATAATTGTTATGTTTCACCCGAACAGTGTTCTATGGAGAGCTTACTTCAGTCTCTTACAGCTGAAATTTCATTCTGGCTTCTGATACCCATACCCATGCAACGAAACCAGTACAAAAAGTTCAGCTAAATTCATGTGCCATTCCAGTTAACAAACTGAATTTTAGAAAAACTGCAGTAGTGGCTGCAATTAAGAAATGATCCTATTTTGTGGACTCAGGTAGGAATTCTGCAGAAGTTAAGTTTGTTCTTGAAGGTGGTTTATTAGCATGTAGTTCTCTCTCCACCATCATGCAGTTGGTGCTAGTGTTGCTTGAATTGGTTGATGTCATTTTACCCCTTATTAAAATATGTAGATTGAATCATTCTGGGATGAAAAGACCAAAAAATGAAAGCATGAGATTTTCAAATATCTTATAGAATTGCTGTAAATGAAGGTAAGAATAGATGGAAATTATGCCAGTGGTATAATAGGTAGTACTTTTTCATCAGAAGACATGTTTTCTCAATACTCTGTTTGCATAATGTAAGTACTAATAATAATGATAAAATTTTGTGGATATCGACAGCACCAAAACTTTGTTACTATGCAGATATGGTCCCCAAAGCAGCAGTTGTTGCCTTGCTCCAAAAGGTTTATTATCCTTTCCCTGCTGGTGATTCTGTCAACGCACCTGGTGTGAGGGACGAGGTCTCCGGGAATCTGCCCTCTCCCTCTTGCCATTAGTCTCTTTCCTTCTGCATGGTGGGCAACATCCATCTGCTGCATGCTTCTGCTTCGTGAAAAGCAAAAACATTCCTATAATAAACCATTTCAGTACATGGTATTAATGTCTCTATCCAATTCTGAACACTGAAAGTTCAGGAGGGGAGAGGAGAGCAGGTGCAATAACCATACTTTTAATTGCTGACTAACATAAATGCAGTTACAGCTGTTCAGAATAGGGCAGGTTTCCTAGAAAGTATGAGGTATCTGTGGTTGTGCGAGCAGTGTATGTTCTGATTTCTTTTTTTTCTCCCTTCTGTGAGTTTGGATATTTATTGTTCTTTCAGAACATACAGTAAGCTTTGTATCAGCACGATAAAAATATATACATATTTATATAACAAAAACAAACCCCAGCCCTATCTGCTACACTGTATTCTCATGATTCACATTTTGTTTTTTTAATGCCTTTTTCCTGTACAGTTAGACGTATGAACAATCTATTCTCTTAACAGGACTGCTCATTTATCAGGTGTTCATTCTTCACTGCATAAAAAAGGTTACCTTCTTTTCTCTCGCATAAAAAGCTTCTGTATATTTCAAGTGTCATTAGTAGCAGAGCTTTAATGTCAAGGTTACTGCACCTTAACTTTCAGCTACATTGAGTACAATTATAGACAAATTCTTCAGAGATATTTCAGAGAAACACATGGGGTGATAAGTCATGCTGGCGGTCTCTGCATAGGTGACAGTACACAGTAATGGGAATTTCTGTTTTGTTAGTTCAAACCAGCTCCCATAGTCAATGCAAATAAAATTATAGCCATGCCTCAAAGTCTTGGAGGGCTGAGAAACAGCTAATAAAGGCAAGAGAAAGTATGGTCATAAAATTAATTGTTAGTAGCCTGGATCTTTTTGCCATTTACCTGCAAGTGAAGCCTTTTATTTCCCTTCATATCCTTGCCGTTGGTTTTAGTGCAAATATTTAAATATTTGGGGTAAATAAAACAAAGAATAGTCAAAATTATTTTTAAACCATGATGTGAAATTTGTCATGGAATAGATGCATGAGGTATAATTGGAGGATACATGTTGTCAAGAGCCTATAGAGCCAATCTGGGTAATTCTGGCTGGATGGGCATCCTGGGTGGTGCAAGTCATTCCATAAGCACTCTGGCTGACACATGCTGCTATCGTAAGGGAAGGGATCCTGGTCATTTCCATAGCAAAATATGTGGTTTTCTCCATCATTGTGTTCCTTTCGATTTCTGCTTTGGTGACAGCACTATCATCCAATCCACAAATTAATCCTTTAGTTCATACCTCATCTTTTGAGTTTTATCATCAACATACCTTATTCAGTTCTGAGTCCTGCTGTCTTTCCTTGCGTCGTGTATCCTCCCATGCCATTTTTTCCAAGGCTGTGCTACAGCAGCCGTTGCCAAAGCTTTTGACCATCTCCTTTCTTACCTTTTTTAGACTCCTGTTTACAATACCTGCAACTTGCTGCCTTCATTAAGCTGAAAGACGACCTTTAAGCTAGCTCCATTTTAAACTCTTTTGGCTTGATCTTCTTTCCCCCCATCAGCTTCAAGTATCTTATTTTTACCTTCTGTTTTTTTTAATGTAGTACTGCTGTTTTAAGGAAACAGTGGTGGTTCTGTTCTTTCTGGACCACTGACAGCTGTGCAGACGTGGGCTTGCTTGTAATCAGCTTCCTTGGAACTGGCCAATGGTCTTTCATTTTTGAATCAGCATTAGAGAATTTAAACCTACTCTGAATTGTCTGGAAACTTAGCCTGAAAATAACTATATCACACTTCTGCATAATGTTGTCTCTGTTTACCTAGACCTTTAAATTAGCCTTATGCCCTTTGGATTTTATAATGAATTCAGGGGCTTGCGTTTGTTTCACGTTGCACAGGTTTCATATGTATTTCATATTTGCCGGTGTCTGCCTGCAAAAATGCCACCTTGTTGGGGTAAGTAGTTTTGTCAGTAATAAAACGAACTGTACAAGTGCCAGATAGTAGAAAGAACTTGATGCAAAGTGTTGTTGTTGATAGAAAACTGTTTACTGTGTTTAGTTATCAGAGTAGCTGCTCAATTATCATAGACTTACATAGTCTGGAATTAATGGAATTCTTTCTAATTTTGTAGAATTTTTTTTTTAAGCTGCTGTTAAATCAAACGTGCTTTTTATCTTTCAAAGAATTGCAAAACACGGATAAGATTTGTTGGCTAGTTTAACTAGGAAACTACCTGGGTGGGATTCCCAAACTGGAGATGTGCTGTTAACCCTGCTCTGCGCTCTTGAGCCACTGACTGAGCGTTCACTGAGGATACAGGGAATCCAGGCTTGACTCCCTCAAGTATTTTAAAGGATGCAAATCCCCAGTACCCCTCTGTCTGAATATTCAGAAAAATCCTCTTCATAGAGGGATACAGGACACTTAGGTCAGGAATTGCCCGAGTAGGCGATGTTGTTCCCCTCTCAGTAAATGAGTGGAGCAGGAACTGGAGTCCAGGTGGTCCCACCTTTCTTTCCCATAATCTCCTGGAGACTGACTGACTTTTTTCACTCTTTTGCCATCTGGCTGAATGAATAATTCAGCATTTTGTGTAAGGGCAGAGTGGCTCAGCAGGAGCAGCCGGGGGAGGAGGTGTGAGGGTGCCCTGGCCTTGTGAGCCGGGCGGCTGCCTGATGCGAGACCCAGATTTCCAAGCGATGCTCTGCACCTTCAAAAGAGGAGTTTGGACTTGAAAAGCCAATCCTCTGCACTTGTGTTGTCAGGTGCCACATCCAATACTCCAGTCCTCCCTCCTTCTTGCAGTTTTTTGACTTAAAAATGCTGTCACTTGGAGTTTGGTGGGCATCGGCATGTTTTTAAGTGATAAACATATCTTTGCTTGTGCTGACAAATATTCACATTTGCCCTGTTACATCTTTTCACCCACATACCTCTTCTAAACATGGAAAGGCAGGAAAATGAATGTCTCTGACAGTTGTTTTCTAGCTGGAAGTCAACATATGCAGCTGGGTAGAAAGGTGCTATAAGTCAGATCTCATAGGTGTTTTCTCAGAGATGGCACTCTGATTATTTGAGACAATTGTTTTTCCAGCCTGCTGTGAAAGATGAGTTGCCTTTTGGATACTTAAGTTTTTCCGTGCTGTTAAAGCAGCAAATTGAAAAGCAGACGAGTAAGTTCAAAGCCAAGGCTGAAAGTTCAGTTTTAACTTTTAGTTTTATGACTTTTGTCACTTTGTGTTACAACCTAACTGTGGTTTTCACTTAGTGTTATTAATAAAATAATATAAATTTGCTCATTTAAAATAGGCTATCTTTCTTCACAGCAAATGACAGTGAATTTCACTCTTTTTAGTATCTGTATTAGATAATAGTTGTGAGAATAATAGATTCTAGGGAACTTTGATCCACCATTACTGTAAAATAAAAATACAACTTAATTTTTTTTCCCTCTGACCATAATGGTTTTAACCTTGTGTACTAATTTGAATGGGCTTGTGGGGGCACAGTCCTAAATGAGACACAAATGAAGGAAAAATTGCTAATGCTGCCACTGTATATCTCATGAGCACTGTGTAATAAACCATAACCTCTTCAACATTTCTGTGGAAAATGGTGTGATTATTTTGGATGGCTGGCCCTTTGTGTATGGCTCATTACCATCTGGCATAATGTGTATTGATATAGCCTGTAATTGTCAACTCTTATTTGACATGCTGCCTTTAATAAATGTGCCTTGCATGGCTAGAACCCCCTAATGGTTATATGGAAAACTGTAATTAAAGAAAATATGTATACTTAGGTAAAATACACACCCTTATATACATAAAATAATTTTGTAGATGGTCTCTGTTTTTCTTTATCTCCTGTTCTTTGTGGGAATACTTGTATGTATTCCCAGGTTAGTACAGCGCCAAATGCATCACATTACTGATATGGGTACCTAAATGTGTAAAGACAGATGTGAATCTTGAATGTAGGTGGTTTCCTCCTGCAGAACTGGCTTAAAAGGAAGTTTGAAAGGATGCTCCTGTGCTGGGAATGGGAGGTCACTGAAATGGGCAAAGTGGCTCTGGAGTTGATGTGTCTCCTGAATAAGGTGGCTGGAATAGATGCATTTGGAAATCCTGATGCTGAAAGCATCTATATCTCCTTAAAAGAAAATGGGCTGCTGGTGAATAATGTTTTCAGATACAGGGACCAACACGATCTGCTGCCAAATCTAAGTTGTCTTTCGTTTATTTTCTGAAAAGTTTCTTTCCCTTGGCTTTATGGTTGATGAATACATGAATAACTAAGAGACACAATCTTGCTACTCAGGTTGGCTTGCAATACAAAACAGGCCACAGGATTTCCCCAACTTTAGTCAGGTCTAATAGGATTTAAATAGGATTTCATCAGGTGTTCTCTTCAGTTGTGCTGCTGTTGGAGAATCCACCACTACTTTTTGTAACAGAGCTCAGCAAGTGCCTTCACCTTAGGCTTCTCTGGATTTTCTTGGTTTCAAGCTACTGGATCTTCCTTTGTCTTTGCCTAATAATCTGAGTATTTTCTTATCTTCATTTTATTTTAATTTTTTTTCTGTAGTGTAAATACATAAACCTTCTTTAAACGGCTGTGACCAAGTCAGTCTATAAGTTCAATATCAGCCTTCTCCATATGTTAAACAGATTTAGTTTCTCACTTTATATGTTTTCTTTTACTCAGGTTGTTAGTGTGACTGTTCTCTAAATTTTTACCTGCTTTCCCAAATTCTTCCTGAAATGATTCTTCCAGTGATGATTTTTATTGGCATCAGAAACCCAGGGCCAGCAGAAACGCTACTTTTGCTGCTATTCTTCCCTTAAATCATCAATGGATCCCGTTAGCCTTTTTGACTACAGTGGTATCCTGTATTTTAATCAATTATTTCGGGTGATATGTTCCTTCACCCTCTTTCCACCCTTTTCCAAACACTCAGTTTTTTCTTCCTGACAGAGTCCCTAGTCCTGTATGTATGTGCTCTGCTTTCTCTAATTCCAGCTGAGGTCTATTGACTGATCTCTTTTTGCAATGCATATTTTTACTACAGTAAAGCATATTGAACCAGCTCAGTTGACTCTGTATTGAGGATGATTCATTCTCTTTGCTGATTATCAGCTGTGTCATTCCTTTTCTGTTGCCTTCCCTCCTGAGTGCAAATTCTCTGGACCTACTGACTATAAAATCCTGACCTGGCTGCCATTCATGAGCATTATTTTTCACTACTGAGCTAGAAGATATTTATATCTGGTTGTGTAAATATATTGCTTAAAAATATAACAAGCTTTCTAAAATCCTTTGCCTTTGTGTCGTTATGTTTCTGCCCACCCTGACGGACGATGCAGTTCTGAAAATTCTTCATGGCTTTGTGGATCTTCAGTATATCCTCTTTAAATTGCCTTTGCTCAGTTTCCTGTCCATCTCTGCATTTTCTCGTTTGCTCCTTGAACAATTTTCTTCCTTGCCTAGTTTCTCTGATTTGCATTTGTTGCTATCAGTTTTCCAGTTTGTTTGAGCTAAAGAGGGAGGGAATTATAGCTGCTTGGCTTTGTCGAAGTCATGATTTTTTGGCTTTTTCTTTTGTTTTTAATCAGCTTAGCCTTTCAAACTGGGGAATTGTGGCTTTTTGGTCATATAGCAAAATATTCTTCAATAGTTTCCAAAAACTATTCAGATTTTTAGTTTATCTAAATGATTCAGCTTGTTTTATCACTGAAAATATTGCTTATCTACAATATTATATACTTCTGAGTATTATATGTCATGTTTATAAAGAATGTTTGTATACTGCTATGGTTTTGATTATTGTTTTAACAAATGCATTGAGATGATGTTCACTTGTACATAACTTTCTAGTTCTGATATGAGCTCTTTGTAGCAAATTAAAGTTTTATTAGAGCATTCAAGTGGAATGCAACATTTCTTGAGGTAGGAAATGTCCTTTTAGAAATTAAAGATAGTGACAATACATTATCTTGCTAATATACATTATTCAAAGTAAATTCTCCTGTAGTAGCTGCATCTTTATTGACATAATGAGAGCAGTAGCTCTTTGAAGAAATAAACACCTTAGCTTTTGATATGACTTGATATGGTCTGCATAGCTGTTAATGCAATCTATAGAAGAATGCGCTGTGCTGAAGGTTGTGATCATGGGTACTGGCCACTGATGCCAAATGTAGGGGTAACCCAGACAGAGACATCAGACTCTGAAGTTCACCAGTTAGGGCCTCATTTGGCGGGGAAATGATGGTGCAAACATGGATCCCTTGCAGTTGGGTGCAGGCAACTGGCTCCAAGGCTTAAGGGCTCCATGGTAGTGACTTGGTGGTGGCTGTCTTGGCATCTCTGTGGCACTGGAAGGAAACTGATCCGAACTGGTTAACTTCTGTGTTGCTGTCTGGAGTATAAAGAGGGAATTGGTTGTTCTGTGGTAGACCTAATGTAATTATCAGTGAAGTCAAGACTGCCAAAACCTTTCTTCTGGATTCCTATATTAAGAAAAGGAACGGGAGCCTGACTTCAAGTGCCTCTCTCCTCCCCTACTGACCACCCACAGTGCCTAGAGAAACTGGTTTGCTGAATTGCAGTGGACATCTGCCCACTGAAAACCAGAAAACATTGTCAAACCCTGTAATGGGCTAAGGGAAGCGCTTACTAAGACAAATTGTGGAAAAAGGAATTAAGCATTATTCAGTGGTGGAGGAGATACAGAATGAAAATGTAAGATCTTTTCAAGAATAAGGAAGGAAGAATATGTGAAGGAGCATGGGTGGAAGTTTTACTTCAAAAACTTTATGATGCTAGGAGGGGAAGGAGATGAAAGAGGTAAGATATGTAGCCTGTTCATCCCTGTGAATCAGTTTATTTTTGCACTTAAACAGAATACTCAATAGACTTCATAGAATTGATGTCTTTCAACTTCATTTATCCCTCAGGTGGAAGATGACCCTACAGTAGCTTAGTGACCAAGAGAGGAAGAGGCACACAAGTCTTAGTCTCTGCCCTTTTTAAACGACAGCAGTGGGTTGGTATTTTCTGCTGGGTACATGAGTCATGGTCATGCGATGAGTATTTGGTGCTGTGCTTACTGCTGCTTTATCCTGAACATTGTTCCCATTGGTGAAACCACAGTGCCTACCATACAAGTTGACTAGTTTGAACACCTTCCCCCTCCCCTTTAAATTTCTTGTAAAAGAGACTATATACAGAAGATGAGAATGAGACTTTCCATCACCGTGATGCTATTTGTTACTCACTGTACAATGTTCCTTGAATCATGGTTTTATTAACTGTGGTGTTGACTTGACACATGAATGGAAAAAATAACGGTAAAAATCCCAGCTCTTTCTTACTGTTTAACTAGGTGGGTTATCTTGGGGGCAGCACAATGCCCAGAGCATACAGAATGCACATGAATTTAGTGTATGCACCTTCTTGTCTTTGCAAAAGCTTTTCTTTCTGTTCACTGGTCACAAAAAAAGTAAAATCTGATACCACATTCTGCCCAAATACTTTGTCAGTGCTTGAGATTATTAGTTTAATTCTTCAGTTATTATTTTTCATATGTAATTTTCCACTAAAGGACTATTCTGGTTTTCAGATTCATAGGTATATGGATTATTACAGTTATCACTAAAATTGAATGTATGCTGGTATTTTTAATGTACTTATTTTTTTAAATCCCAAATGTAAGACTTTACATTTATTTATATTTTATTTACAAGTTAATCCTTTATGTATTGAAGGGAAGCTATTGGACTGACAGTCACAGAGAAAATGTTCAAATCTTGGGTGTGTACTGTTAGTCACTTTAATTTAAAGGTTAAGTGTTATGAGTTCTTAAAGAATTTCTGATCTGTCAGTTCCATTGCTTTTTTCATTGCAGTTACTTCCATTGTTGAAAATTTTAGAATATGAGTTTTAATGGCTAATTTGTCTTGGGTCCATTTCTGTGAAATATGTCTACTATTAACATTTAAAATTACTAAACAGTTCTTTGCATAACCTGTCATCCTTTGAGAGGACCAGTATATTTCTGGCAGTAGACTGATAATGAAAGGGAAACTGACTCAAGTTTTCTTGCTGTTACTGAGAGTCTAAGTTTCCATCGCAAATATCACAGAGGAGTATTTAAGCTGAAGTGCTCTTTTGTTCACAGCAATACAATTGTGCTATTTAATGCTTCTATTTTATCATATGTTTTCCTAAATATTATTTAGGAAATATTCCTCTTCTTTCTTTTTTTAGAGTAGGACATGAAATTAGAGACTGAAGTAATTTATAAGAACTGTTAAAGAGATCATACTGGCAAATTTTCGATTGCTGCAATATTTAAAGATAAACAATAAAAAGGGTATTCAGGATGCCAGGAAGGAACACTGCAAAATTTTTTAAAGTTGCATAGGAAATTTACCACCAAAACCTATTTTGTTTCAATATTTTGCCAGTCTCCCTTACCATTTAATATCATTTTGGTTAGGCTTTGAAGTCGGTGTTCAATTCTGCATGAGATGGTCATCTCCATCATAAGACCATTGATAACAGTGATACTGTGATGAGGCAGACTCACAGACATACAAATATGAAATGTTAATCCAAAACAAAATTGTGAAATGCACTTTTTGAGGTAGAAGCACATTTACAAAGATTCTCCTTTAGTTCTTCATTTTTTTCTCTAGATGTGGTGCCTTTATGAGCATGGGGTTTCTACAACACCTGCATTCCTTACTTTGGCATCACAGCAGCATTAGTTTAGAAGGGCAAAAGTAAAAGATTTATTGAAGTATGCTCAGCATTTTGTCGAAGTTCAGCAAAACTTGGATGTCAGTGATCTGTGACTTCATTGGGAGAGGGAAGCAAAGAGGAAGAGTAGATATTGCACTTGTTTTGTTTTGTTGCAGGATGTCTATATAACTAAATTTTACATTTTTCTAGTATTTTCCTGCAAGCTGCTGGGTTATAGTACTGGAGTCAATATAGCTCCAATTGGCCTTGCTGAAGAGTTTTTCATTCCTCGTGAAGTTAGTGTTTTCTTTGTACTTTCCAGGATGACATTTGCAGCTTGAGGAGCTCATAACTTAAGGGATGCTTCACAGAAAGCATTTTACAGAGATTTAGGTTAGTTACACTGGTACTAAACTTGCAGGAACAAGGAGTCAAGCAGAAAAATGGAGGCAATTTACGTGCTGCTCCTTTTTACACGCCACAGGCAGGAAAAGTCTGTAAACTAAAGTTTTTCATGAAGTAAAGAGTAGAGGCAAAAAAAAATTGAATAGGGGGAAAAGGTATTCACTGAAGTAGTAAATAGGAATTGGCTCAAAAAGGTGATGAGCCAGTATGTCCTGTTTACAGGAGGAAGAGGTCTCTCCATCTTTGGAGATCTACAAAAGCTGTCGGACATGGTTCTCAGCGACCATCTCTAGGTGGCCTTGCTTGAGCAGGTGGTTGGACCAGGTGACCTCCAGAGGTCCCTTCCAGCCTCAGTGATTCTGAGATTCTCTTAGTAGAGGGGGTATATGGGAGCTGAGTTGTGTTCCACGATTAGCTCTGCGCAAGTAATGCACCTAACAGGGGAACTTGTGCTTGTTTGACTATGACCCATCAAAACTTTTTAGTGTGGTCCCCTTGGTACTGTCCAAACATCTGTACCACTCTCTTTGGAATGACATTTCTGCATGTAGGCTGATTTTTGGAAGAGGAGAAAGAAAAGGAGATGGAAGAGCTTGTGGAGCTCAAAAGAGGTAATCTCTTGGAATATGATGTCTGTCTGTAGAGTCTCTGGGGCAGCTGGTGGTGGTTTGCAGGGAGTTCTTGCTTCAGTGATGAAGCCCATGAAAGAAAGGCGGAAGTATGTTGACATTTGGTGAAAAAGTGTTCCTTATTCTTAGCCCACTTCATTTAGAGACTCCATGTGTTTTAAAGATGTTGACTGTTTTCTCAGTACTACCTTGCTGTGTAAGTAATTTTTGTGGGAACCACTTCTGTGTTGTGTGAACATGGGCTCTGGAGCAGGAGCAGGATGGCAGCAGTAGGAGTTCATAATCCTGTTGCCCTGTTTCTGCTTTTGTACTCTGTTCTATGTTGTTATGCATCCAGCATTGCATAAATGTTAATGTTTTGTATTTTGGGATTAGCTGCTTTCAAATACACAATTATTTAATCACTGAATAGTGCTTTAGATCGAGAAAGCTGTATATAGTGTTGCTTTAGCCATTCAGTAGCAACTTCATAATAGTGGGGGTTTTCTTGTTGGATGCTTTACAAAGTCATGTCAAGAACCCTCCTGTATCCGTAGCAGCACTGTGGGCTTTTTAGTCATGCTTGGGTATTATGGGAGTTATTACAAAAAATGGGAAGGAATCTGTTGCCTGGGATTTCTGCAATAGCTTTGGTTCTTATATGTTTAGTTTCCTAGAGAGAGAGAGAGGAAGAGTGGCATGCGAGATCAGAATTAGACACAGATTATCTGCCTAATATGGTTCTCTCGATAGCACAAATAATATGAATACCATTCGGAGAACAAATGGATTATAGAAAAAGAAATGAAAACATCCAGATCCTGAGCATTTGGAAAGCATGACACTGATGTATTTGTGTAACCTTTTCATGAAGAGCGATGCTGAAGTCAAAGAGGAGATTTTGATTTCCTTCATTAAAAGCTTATTAAATGAAGAAATAGGACAGTCGTCGTTTCACTTCAGTAGTTGGCGGTCACAGAGGTGGCCTGATCTCCTCAGGATATTAATTCCTGCTTTCAGCTGGGGGAAATGAGCCATCGCTGGAGTCGGCTGCAGCTCAATGTGCTCGTCACTAGGGATCCCCATATGTCCCGGAATCCGCGGCGGTGGGAGACGCAGCACTCGGCGGTGGGGAGCAGGCGCTCTCATTGCTATTCCAAACAGGTAGCCGGGCTCAGTCTGCCCAGAGCAAGTCTGTTTAATGTTGATCAGCTGTCCATCTGATAAAGTGGATGGATATGGGCATTTCCTCCAAGGGCTGCCCTGACAGTGACAGCAGGAGCATCGGGATGTCTTGTTAGTCTTTTTCTCCGAGCTTGAAATTTTATTAACCCTTTGTTAGAGCCGAGTCAGGCATGATCACAAACAATATTGCGGCTGTAGGTTATGCGCGTTTCTCCCTCGCCTCTTTGAAAAACAGCATCAACCTTCAATTTTGTTGTCTACATGGAGAATGGCTGGCTGGTTTGTTTTCAGATTGTTTTTCTCTGCATGGAGCAAAAATTGTGAATTATAAAGGCAGCTTTTAAAACAGCTTAGGTTTTTTGTGTGTGACAAAATACATTGGGAACCTCTGTTTATCCTCTCCGCCTAGTTCATCTACCTTTTTTATGCCTGCCCAGGCTGTGTGGCTCTGCTGGCCCTTTGCTCTTGCTGATTGCCATGGATCACTGCGCTGAAACAGTTGCTGCTGGGCCACTTGGCAGGTCAGATATATTTGGGGCAGAAGGTTAGTTTAGATTAATATTGCTCAGGGTGGGTACCACACATCTTCACTGTCTAGAGGCAACAGTATTAATTTGCTCAATACTATGCCGGCACTGAAGCAGAATCTAACATGAACATGTATCAGCAAGGATACATACGTGAATGTGTGGAGCAGTTTAGTTATTTGATTAATCAGTGCTTGGCCACTTTTGAATAAGCACAGGGAGCATAACATGCCTTTTACTAGGTTGCAATTTAATTTGAACTTTAAGGCCTTTTAGCTATCTGTATAGCTGATGGCATGCGTTGTGTTTTTGCTCATCTATGAAGTGTCCGAGATCTAAAGGGAACTGCTTGAGTCAGAAAAGATGTGAATGTGCCGAAGATTTCATAAGAGGGGGGCCTGTGCATATCTGGGTGTGCAGTGTGTGAATACTCCTGTGTGTTGCTGTTCCCACCTCCCGTTGTCCCTGTGCAGTTGTTATGTCTGTTCATCGCATGGTTGTAGTTCCAAGCTAAGGTGACATCCCTGGGCTCCTCGGAGTGGCAGTCACTAACTGTTGGGGGCTGCAGGGTTGAATTGCAGGAGGAGGGGAAGAGAGGGCTGTGCTACATGACTTTTTTTCCTGCCTTTTCCAAAAAACAAAAATAAATAGAGGGCAAGCCTCTATGGGATAACCTCTGTGGCAAGCCTCTCACAGGAATTTGAAAATCCTAAATTCAGCATGCAGCACTCAGTGTGTTGGAATAAGAAGTGATTTGTAAACTTATCCACATGAAATTGGGTCTGCCCCTTTGCTGGACCTTTGCTGCTTCTGACTAAAACAACCAGTGAAATATCATTAGTACACAGTTTTAAAACGTTCAGCAGTTTCTCCTCTCTCCTCTATGCCCTCCCCTCTTGGTATTATTGAACTGCTAGGTATCCTGTTATTAATTTAACTCTAATTTGAGCAGTCATTGACTGCAGTATTCTTACAGTGTTCGGATCAGCTTGCTCACGACTCCCCTGCTGATAAGTCCTTTGTTCCTTCCCATCAGTACTTTCTGCTTGGCATTTTCTTCATGTCAGTGTCCCTCAAGCTTCTAGAAGACAAAACAAAAAAAAGAAAGCACCATGAGGACTGTATCAATTACTTAGCTTTATTTTGCAAAAGAATTCAAACAAAGGGCAGCATTCTTCCAAATGGAACCTGTGGCACCAGCAGCTTACCTGAAAATACTTAGTTCTCTTTGCTTAACACCTCCCGGTTCTGGCTTCTAGAAGTGCATAGAAGAGCTACACAATAATTCATAAAACGTCTGTTTAGCACATGCAGTTGTCATTTTTTTTTCCCCCCTAAGAATCTGTATTTTATTCATAGCATCAAAAACAATTGTATTTTTTCTTTGCTTTCAGTCAAAGAAGCCTGGCTGAGATTACAGAACTGATCCACACTGCCTTTCTGGTGCATCGTGGCATAGTGAATATCGGTGAGCTCAAGTCCTGCGATGGCCCGCTGAAGGATATGCAGTTTGGAAATAAAATGGCTGTTTTGAGTGGAGATTTTCTTCTAGCAAATGCTTGCACAAGCCTTGCACAGTTGCAGAATACCAAGGTAAAAGAACAAAATTCTTCTGCTGCTGGAGCAAGTAACTATTAGTGAATCTTCTGAAAGACAGACCTTTTAAAAAGGCAGCAGTCGTGAGATATATATATACATATATATATATATATATATATGGATCATCCTGTAAAAATCAACATGCATACATAGGTGGCTTGACAGGCCACTGTGAACATTTTTACCACTGTCCTACAGAATTACTGTGTCGAAGTCTTTTTATTATATGTTCTGAAGCCCTGTATCCATAGGTAGTAATGGATGAGTTGTTAATTTGGTTACTTTAATGTATATGCAGTGGCATCCTCATGACATGTTGGACTACAGCACCTCTGGCAGACTGCCTGGTGAAGATGTGCTTGGTTTGTTATATTGTTTTACCTTGTGCTCTGTGAAAGGTTTGTCTGTCTTAAGGACTTCTGGGGAGAAGGCTTCATTTCTTTGTCTACACAGCACCAGGGTGTCTTTTTAATCTTAATAAAATTGTTTTGTTAGGCGTTTGGATGCCCCTGAGTATTAGGATTGCTCTATTAATGTAGATGTACTCACTTCTAAAGGGCAGCTGCAATCCAGCTGCTCAGCCAAACTGTTTGAAACTTTACAGGGAAATGTTTTTCACGACAAATCAATAGTATATATGTATGATCTTAGAAACTGAGACTGATGGAGACCTTAAGAGATCATCTCTCTCGTCAGTTCTTCTTTTCCTCAGACAGGATCAGCTACACCAAATCATTACTGACATGTGTTTGTCCTTCTTGTTCTTAAAACCTCCCATGGTGGAGGGAGATCCCGAGGCATCCCTGTGCCAGTCCAGCATAACCCCTAAATGCACCTAAGGCTGGAGAGGTTAGTGTGTCATTCCGGAGCAAACAAAACATTTCTTCTTTGCAGTGGTACTTTTATACTTTTGAAGATTGCTGCCATATCGTAATGTAAAATAAATGTTTGTCATGTGTGCAATTGTCAGTAATCAACACAGTTTTAATCCTGAGCTTAAGGATTCTATTCTTTTTAGATTCTCATGCTAAAGCTCCTCGTGATGGTAGTTGAGTATTTCTGTACTGCTTTGATCATGAGTGTGACAGCTTCTCTCAAAAGTGGTGTCACTTTGCAACACAGAGCTGAGATTCAGGAGAAGAGACAGAAAATTCAATGTCAATCTGCTGAAATAGTGAGTTAGACCATTACAGTGATAACTGGTAGTAAGTAGTGAAAAAAGTTCTAAATAGTGCTAAATTTTAGTCATACCATAACCAAAATAAGGTGCAATTGATTTTACTAGTTGATCGGTATCCCTTTTTTTTTTTTTTTAAGCACTTAGTAAGACTCTCAAGACAGACCAAGGGATTTAACTGCACATCATTTTGTTGTTGTTTCAGCGTAAGAGGAAACTTCTGTAAAATCTAGCACCTATTACTTTGCACTTAGTACATTAAATATTGCAGCAGCAATGTATAATCCCTGAAGACTTGCCAGGAAACAGGCCTACAGTGAAAGGAAGCACAAGTGCAAAGAAATACTTTTTTTTCTTTTTTTTTTTTTTTTTAAGCAATCATTATACTGCTTGTCAGAAAATTCTGCCAAAACATTTTAGCACTTTTTTTCATTTTTCTGACATCTAAATACTTTCATAGCTTCTACATACGATAAGTGGGATGCCATTATGGAAACTGATTGACTTAGTAAATTATTCTTTTTCATATGTCTAACCCTACTAGTGAAGTTAGAGAAATTGAAGTACAAGCTATAGAAATCTCTTGACAGGTGCAATGATTTAAACATACTGTATTTATTCTTTTGTAAATGATGAATTTTCAAATCTGGCATCTGTTTTTCAGCGGTGTGAAATAACTGTGACTTTTTTCTTCACAATGTTTTGTTTTCTTTGATGTACAAAGTAAAAATTACAGCACTGCTTTTTTGCTGGCACTTATTGGGTAGCTCAGCAAATTGACTCGTGAAATGAGCAGCATTGTATTGTACGTGGCACTGACCGTGGTGGGCTGTAACCTCTATAGACATGCATAGCTGTTGTATAGACTAGAATTTCAACCAAAGGGGTTTTTAACATCAACTGAAACCATTGCTACCAAAATAATTTTATTGTGCTGTTCAACTCTTGCCTAAGCTGCTGTATGATGTGTTTATCTCTGTGCTCCTCTCGGGGCTGACAATTAGATGTGAAACTCTGTAGTCGTAATGAAATGCAGAGCTATTTTATAATTGCCAAGGGTAAAATTAGCAAAGTCAATTATTTTCCCTTAGGCTTTTCCCTGTAGATATTAAAAGGCTGCAAGGTAATTGCCTTAGGTAACACTTTGATTTTTAAATAACATTAAATATAGGAATTGTTGTTGTTAATTCGTAGTAATTTTCCTCTTCTTGCTACTGTTGTAGAGTATAATTGTAATGATGTTAACAAGATACAAGGCTCAGGGTTTGTATTTTGGGGGGTTTCTTTTAAAGAAGTGCTTATATTTCCCATATGTTTGCTAAAGTCTTGTGAAAGAGGGTTTGGGGAGATGTTTTGGGGTTTTTTAATATCTGAGGTACAAAAACTCAGAGAATTTCTTGAAATGTCGGTTAGGAAGCCTCCCGTAAGATCAATTCTGCTGTTATGAAGTCATCTAAAACTTGGGAGTTTGGACACACACAGTAATTCAGAAGAAAGCATTCTCATTTTCCACTTCATGAAATTATGAGACATTAATTATCATTACAAAGTTGGTATTGACTGAGGCTTAAAATAAAGTGCTGAAGGGCAGATGCAACTGTGTGCTGCATTTTTGTGATCATAGCAAAGTTCTCCATTTATTCAGATAATAAAACCTGTATAAAATGAACGGTAGTTTCTTCAAAAAACTTTTACAGCTACAAAGCATTAGATTGATCAGATCACATGCATTTACAATTCTTTTGTACATTCCTGTTAACTTTTTTATCACCTTATATAAATGATCCTTTTGTTTCGTCTACTTGGTGTTTTAGATGGTGGCTTTTCTTGGCCTGCTGATTGCAGCAATAAATCACGTTGCTGATTGCAGGCAGTATGAATAGAACTCCACTTCAGAATTGCATCCTGTAGTAGATTGGACGTTGCTAATCCATGGGGTTTAGAACAGAATTGAGCCCAAAGAGGAACCGGGTTGCGATATTTCAGTGGTGGGTTTAGGAATGGCGAGCCTATGACAAGGAAGGGCACAGTTGCTGCTTAGATAACAAAACAGTAACACCTGGTAATGCACTGTTTTCTGGGATAGGAGTGTGCTTAGAGGTGATGATGGGGTTGTTTTGATAGGTTTTCCTATTTTGAGGTCACAGTGTTTCAATACTGAGATTGTGATAAGGTGTTTGCAAAAGTCATTATACACAATGTAGATGTGGGAGAGATGGAGAAGTAGATGATGTTTGCCTAAAAAAATAAGGTACCTCCTAAGTATCTTGTGGGATATGTGACCATATGCAGTTTTAAATAAATATGTGATTAAATTATTAAGAAGTGTAAAAGGATGTGTTTAAGGGTTGGTCCTTTGTTGCCATCAGAAGATACTGTGTCTTTAGCATTTGTTATCTCCGGTTGCCTGGCCAAGGATGTGGGGATGAAACTGCTAACACCAAACTTTGTTGCATGGAAGTGCTGCTTTGACTGTTAGCAAAAACTGTCAGTTTGTCTTTGATTTCTGCTTAAATAACCTTCATTTCTTGTAATATTTTTAGGATGGTGCTCAGGTGCAGACATAGCAAAAGTAACAAGCATTAATTCGCATTTTTGTCACCTGTCAGCTGGATATATGATACAGACATTTTAACACAAGTGATGTGTGAATATTGACCAAGATGTTATCAAATAATGTGCTTTTTCAGGGTGTATCACAGATAAGTTGGAAGAAACCTGTTGCAACATTAAAGCTGTAGCTTCCTAGAGCATTTGAATCATCAGTTGTCTTATGAGACTGTGGAGAGGCTGCATAGAAGATGTCACTGTGGCTAGTTTTGATCCTCCCACACTCTGAAGACAGTGATACATAGAACTTCAGAAGGATGAAATGATGCATTTTAGTGCAATGCCTACTGTAATGTGCTGATGACTAAAGAAAATAGACTAAAGAAAATAATCTGTAAATGCATTGCTTGCAATTCCATAAACTGATAGGAAGGCATTCAATTGTATTGAAAAACAACCAAACACAAACCGAAACCAAATCACCTAAAACAATGTAGCCAAAACAAAAAATAAAACCTACCCAAAAGAAAATAGAGGAGGAAAAAAGGGCAAAACTTAGCCCAGAAAACTAAAATACATGTAATGGTAGTCTTCTCCATAGTTTTTACTGAAATCTTAAGAATGATATAGTTTTTCCCACTGTAATTCAGTGAGCTCTTGTTGGAATGATTAAACTGTTCACAGAAGCACTTCAAAATCTACAGCTTGAAAGCTTGGAATTGAATTTAAGAATCTCGTCTGTCAATGCAAAGCTCTGCCAGAAGACCACATTATAGAACATTGTTCCATTAAGCATTATTTGTTTATAAATAAACAGCACAGATAACTACTTCTATAGTGGATGCATTTCCTTATGTTAAGTTTGTGTTTCTAAAGGCATAAATGTGTTGTTTACAAAATAGGCCTTGTGTTTGCGTAAACATCAACAAGTTGTTCATGTGAGTCTTCCTGAGTCTTCTTATTGCAACGATCTGAATGTGCACTGTGCTTCGTAAAAGAGCTTCTCCTCTTGAACTCTACTTTCTACTTCTTTGGCATCAGCTGTGGTCCTAAGGGGAAGACTCAGTTTTGAACTGGAGCATCTCAGTCCCTTGCTGACCAGCAAAGGATATGGAGAGTATGCCCTTTCTCGAATTGTGCCAGTTGCTTTTTTGATGTAAATTGACATTTTTGAGAACTGACAAACAAGTCAGATAGAATGTACAATTATAATTTTTAGATGTCATCTATTAAACCAGTGAAAAATCAGGAATTTGCTAAAGAAATGATTCCTAGGATGAGTGGCAGTTTTCTGGCCCTCTCTTCAAAACTGAAGACTTATTCTGAAGAACACGAGAAGTGCCTACCATCAATAATCCTGTAAGAAATATCCTTTTTAAAAGGAAATGTCTTGTTGCCTGTATAAAGGCAGCCATTAGCAGGCACGCACTTGTAATTCATCCAAATTGCTGTCCATCAGAACAGGCTTTTCATTGTGTTTGAGGTGAGTAGAAGGTGCTTCTTGGTAAATTTAGTTGTGAGATATTTTTCAGAGCAATGCAAGTTGTTTTGAATTAGCTATTCATTGTCTTCTCTGGTGGAAGATCTTAACCATAAATATCCACTAAGTATATTTACGTTATAAAGGGTCTCTATTCTATGTAAAATATATTTTTAATTGCTCTTAATTCTTCACCTCTGCTCGCTTACCTACTTTTTCTTCCAAGATACAAGCTGCTGTTAGAGATTAGTACCTTTAAAATGATGGGCTCACAGAGCAGCTAAGTGATGGTAGGGCATGAATTTGGCAAGAAACAGAGATCAGATTGGATTAAGAGACACGGACTATGAAGTTTGATAGTGAAGTTGAGTTCCTGAGAGAAAAAAAAAAAGAAAACCAAACTTTTCTTTTCTTTTTTTCTAGAGAGCAAGATAAAGAGCTTTTCTGAAGTACATTATAATGTCTATCTGTCTTGCTGTACCTTCCCTGAGACACTGTTGGGTGGTCACGTACTGGACTAGATTGTATATAGGATACTGTCGACTATATATTGCTGACTATTTTTATTCTAATGTATTCTTTTTTGAGTGTCACAGTGGCGTGTCTCAAAACCAGACACACCTGAAAAATATAGATAAGTTTAAAGAGCTCTGAACTGATTGATGGAAAAGTACGCTTAAGGAACACTGTTATATCTGGGTAACAGGGGAGGAAAAAAACAAGGAAGATCTGTAATAGCTTTGAACCTTTAACGTAATGTGAGATGGCATAAAACAAAATAGCCATCATGATTGCATTATTACAGATTAAAGCTGCTCTTTGGGCAACTCTAAGCAAGAAGCTCTGTATCTTAAAATATTGAGATACATGCTCAATATGGGCATACAACTTAGCAAATATTTTATTGGAGAATGCAAACTCGCTTTCAGTACTGAGAAATACATTGTTATGATTCATACATAATTATGAATCAATTCTTAAGAAAACTTATATTTGTTTTAATAATTACTTTTATGGTGCACCAAAACTTAATAATATTCATCCACTTCTGAGAGGTAAATTTGGGGTTAGTTTACCTTAAAGTAAAACATAGGAGAGATTGTAATTGAAACAAACTTTATGTCCATTTAATGGACATGTATTATGTTTTCTGCCCAGTGTTCTCAAGCACTAGATTTTTAATGAGAAGATTTCTTGACTAAAGTTTTGTTCATAATCATGTGGAGTTCCTTTGGTAGCAAAACCAGACCCTTAATAATAATCGATGAAAGTATTTAAGTGTTAGGGGGAAAAAATGCTTTATGTTAGAGATAAAAGATCAAAATCTATTGGAATCAAAGTTTTCCCACACCACTGCCTTAAAACTTTCGTTGAGCATTTCTGCTGTCATTAGAGGTAACAGTTCTTGTGACGATGATGATAAAATTTTAGAATGATGCTAGTGAATTTCCTAATTACTGCAGTGTGCTCTTCCCATTGCCCCTTTCCATGCTGGTGTCAGTGGAGCAGTTCCCTAGCAAGTGCATCATCTGCCTGTGTTTTCAAAAAGTAAATTTATAGACCCTAAAGTAACACCTGAGCAAATGAAGCATTCAATTTTCTGAATATTTTACAGCTTTTTTTTTTCTGTTTCACTTTTTCTAGCTGTAACTGGTAATATAATTAAATATTTGTAGAATTTCATTACCTTAATGGCTTCAGTTATATGTTTGAAAAGTAATCTTTTGGAGAAGTTAAATTAGAGGATTAGATGGCACAACTTATTAACTTACTAATTTAGTTTAATTGAAATTCTTAAAACTGGTCTTAGTCTGTAATTGTGGTAATAGGTTAGAAACAGTCTCCTTTTTGATCTGCAGGAGTTCTGTTGCATTGCACTGAATGTCTCTTTTGAGATTAGAACTGCTTAACTTCGTTTCGATTCCCAATCAGTGCATTCCTCTAATAGGTCTGTCCTTTACCTTAGTGGCCTTTTGCACCTGTACTGATTTTTAAAGCTAATGTTACATTATGTTAAGCTTTCCCGTAGCTGGACTCCACTGGGATTAGTATAGGTCTGTATTGAAAGAGTTTATTTTTCTGCGGTTCTTGGCCATGACACTGCTGGAAAATTTCATGTTTAGATTTCAGTCTGTTTTCCATCCTCCTCCTTCTGCATGAAAAAATAGTTTTATTTAAAAAGAAAAAAGAATGATTTCTGCTACTTGCCTTATGGACATGTATGCCTTGCAACCAGTGCCTTGTAGTAGAATGACTGCTCCAGAGCATGGAAGGACTGAGACTTATATCAAAATACGTAGTCACAGGTATCACTGTGCATCATCAAGTCTAAGTTTGAAGCTCTTTCCCAAAAATACACTGCAAGAATATTTTTAAAGCATCAAGGCATGGAGCTATCAAGAACAGAATTGTGAATGTTTGAGATTCTCTTTCAGTGCCACGTTGACTGAGCAAGTATGTGTCTCAAGAAAAAGTTATCCACTCAGTTCTGCTGAATTTTCAATAGGCTGCTAAAGACTTTCATACTGATTTGCACAAACACCATTTAATGTTCTTGTCTCTGAATCATTTCACTAACAGTTTCCTCAACTTCCATCTGAAACTGCCTTCCTCATAGTGTGTGGGACACACGTCTTTCTGCTCCTCTGCTCTGCCTAGCAGACCAAAATCAATGTTTACTGCTAGAGTTCCGTAACCAAATACCTGCCATTATTCCAGGTAAATATTGTCCTCCTCAGAGGAAAACCACACAGCTACTTCTAACACGTGGTTAAGTAGTTCTTTTTCTGATGGAACTGCTGTATGCCTCATCTAATTAGCAGAATGGTCTGGAAAATACTAATAAGCTATCTATACATGAAAGAGAGGCGGCCTTTCACAAATGACAATGGAGCATCAGTGAAGAAGAAAGTGAAAACTAATTTGAAGAAAAAGCTGATTTTGTTGAGAGGGAAGTCAGAGGTCATTCAAGATCTCAAGATAATCACTGTACCTGGGAAATGTGTTCTGGATAGTTGGGGTAGCAGTGTCTGTCCCTTTCTTGTTTGCTCCCTCTATGTATGACACTGAATTGGCAATTGTCTAGTGGTGAAGGCAAATGGCTTAGGATCAAAAATATTTGCAGTCTTTCAGATATATATATGCCTATCATGTGTGTGTATATATATATAAAAATAAATTTCATTAAGGCCAAATTATGTAAGAAAGGTTCTTACTTTTTACAAGGCAAAACCCCTCACATTTCAAAGAAGAAATTGCCTTTCAAAGATTTGAGGCAAACATTAAAAAGTGATCGCTGCCAGAATATGTAGGAAATGGATATTTAAAAGAAAACAAAAATTATTCTAAAAAATTTAAGCAATGGAAACTTGTGAATATATGATGTTTTATTCTGCGCAAGGTGCATACTGTGAGAAAGAACTCTTAAGAGGCAGCAGTTCTGCTGCTTCATTCACCACCTCCTTAGAACAGATATTGCCACTGTCCGGGTTTCTTCAAGCAGAGATGTTCATTACCGCTCTTTCTTTCACAGAAGTGAATAATCATCATGGAGTAATTAATTGCTAAGTAGCTTTAGCTTATACACAAAGTATAAAATGAAAATGAATTTTCAGAAAGTTGAGGAAGGTGATCTCCTCCATGAGCAATATTTGCAATGCCAACTTCATTCTTTTTATAGCTGAAGCTGTGGAAGATCACAAGTTCTGTTTTCTTGGCTTTATTTAAAGTCTGTTTCTTAAACATAGTAAGATTAATATTGAGACTGCGTAGTAGGATAAAAAGCAATCAAATCTGTTTCTGGTGAAATACTGTCGTAACAATATTGTCTCAAACAGACTATTTTCAGGATGTGGACTTAATACATATTAACACCCATCTTTGGGTGGGTGGGATCTTAGGACATATTTGGTTCTAGAGGGAGACTTTCATGATAAGGCAGTTAATAAACAATTTTGTGGCAGGACTGGAGGTCACAGTGGTCAGTATATAGTCAGCTGTTCACCTGGAGTACAACTTCAACAGAGAATACACTGCTGAAAACTAAAAATAGGGTTTTGTGATGATTCAGTTGCAATTTAAAAGCTGTTAGCAGTAGTGATAAGAATCTAAAATTTGTCTGGATTTCCTTTCTTAGTCTCTTAAGGACTATATGTACAAGAGAAGACTGTTCCCAGTACAATTAGTAAACTTAACACTTCCCTAAGAGAGTATTTGGCACCAGCTTTGTAGCCTTGGTTTTGTTATTTCAAAGACGAGAAAAGTTGTTATTACTGGTGCTGCAGATGTGAGTGTGCAAAATCAGCTGTGGTTCTCCTCCATCAGCTACTGGTATCACAGAATGGTTGAGGTTGGAAAGGACCTCTTGAGATCGTCTAGTCCAAACCCTCTGCTCAAGCAGGGTCAGCTAGAGCCAGTTGCTCAGGACCATGGCCAAATGGCTTTTAAATGTCTCCGCAGATGGAAACTTCACAGCCCCTTTGGGCAACTTGTTCCATTGTTTGGTGCCCTCAGAGTAAAGTGTGTTCATGTGTCCAGGTGGAATGTCATGCTTTAATTTGTGTTTGTTGCCTTCTCCTGTCAGTGGGCACCACTGAGAAGAATTTGGCTCATTCTTATTCATTCCTTCCCAGCAGGTGTTAATACGTGTTATAGTACTAGGAGAGATTAAAACATATGTGTCTTGTGAATAGGGTGATAGATTAGGTATCCTCTCCTCTTTTTGCACTGCTGTAAAGCTCCTCTTTAAAATGAACCTACCCAGGGTCAAATTTTTAGTAAAAGTGCCTTTACATCTGGAGTGACTTCAGTGCAATAATATAGTGCGTAAAATTAGAGCAGTAATGTAGCTGAGTTAATAGGACTTTTAAACAAAACACTGAGGTATTTGACGTCTTGTTGGCTAGCAAGAAGACTGAATATTTGGGTGGACTGCAACTGATAGTTAATATTGGTGTTTTGAAATCCAGCAGCATTTCCCTTGGAGTCTAGAATGAGGTTACTGCTGCTCCTGATTTGCTAGTTTAACAAACACCTGCAGCTTCTTTTAGTTTATTCCATCTGTCAGATGCTAAATGGTATTACTTCTGATTCAAGTTTATTCAGGTAGACTCTATGTAAAATAGGTAATACCATTTGCAGGTATAATTTCTGTCAACTCAGAGATGATCAGATTTTTTCTTTATTCAGTTTAATCTGCAATTCATTTGTGAACATATCGAAGTTTAATGGTTGTCTGCACCAGCATGACTGGTAATCATGTTTTGCAGTCACGCTTTTCTGTGTCATTTATTGATGAGGAGGGTTTTACAGCTACAGAACCCTGTAGTCATTACACCTTCTTTGTTCATTGTTTTGTATAAGGAAACCACCCCGTCCAAAAGGGTCAAGCTGAAGAAATCACAGACTTCTCTAACCTGAGTCACTCATCAGCAGTTGGTTGAGTGCTTTAGTGCAAGAATCTGCTGCATTGGATCGGCAAAGGTATTAATACGTGTTTAAGGTACCATGTGGAGGCAGAGAAGGAAAAACAATATTTCTGCTGTTGGTTATGTTATCACTAAGGAAAATGACTGAATTATGCACTAGAAGTCTTTATACTAGTGAAAACGCCTTCTGAGGATAGCGTTGCATCAGCATAAAAAGGGTAACTTAACACTGTTGAAAATCCTTAAGGCAGACTTACCTTAAGGTAGGTATTTGACAATACTAACAATATTTAAATTGACTGCTGCTGATTATTTTGAAGGAATTTTTCATGTCTAGGAAGTACCTTTTCATCAAGTAGTGGGTTTGGGTGATGTGTTTACATTGCACATTGTATTTTGCTATTCATCATTGTAAGAGTGAAGAAAACCATAAATGCGTTTTCCAAGAGTATTTAAAACTTTCTAGAATGCGAATCACTGAGAAGTCATTTCTGTGTGTTTCAACTTGGAGAGGGACAGCTTCAAAAATAATAAAGCTCAAGATTATTTCAAGCAGTAAATCCAATAGGATTTGATAAACTTTACATTAAAAAAAAATATTTGTAGGCTGGCACACTTATTACCCTTCATGACTAATGATGATTGAGGAGATTACCAGAAAAGAAAATTGAATTCCAGTGTTCTTGGAACTCTGTGGAGTTTTTCTCTCTTTTTTTTAGGTGGTATTGAACAATCAAAATCTAATTTCATCTGTTTACTGGGTTTCGTCTTTAGCTTCCTAGTGCTACAATGGTTCTGTGTCAAATGCAGGAGAATATTTAATTTTAAGAACTTTCTGTGGAATTTTTAAGTGTGGAAATATTTCAAAAAAATAACACTTCTTTGGGAGCTGACTGTCTGATTTTCTTCTTTACTTGTATGGAGATGATTTGCTAGGTTTTCAGCAGCAAGAAGTAGGGTCTGTCATAGCAGACGTGTGAGGAAATGATATTGTTTCAACACCAGCAGCCCAAAGAGAGAGACAAAGACTGAGAAAGGAAGGAATTACTTGTGGTCCTTCTTGAAAGGAATTTGGCAAAACTAAGGAATTTTGTCAAATAGAAGTGGGGAAGGATGAGGAACAAAGATGTACCCATTGCTGTGTTCTTCCTTGTACTGCTTCCTGTCTCCACAAGAGCTTCATCCTTTCACTGATGTTCCCCTTGAAAATATCCAGTGCAGTCTGGAGAGACGCTGTATTACAACTCTGAAACAGCGAGGTCTGTGTAATCTATTCCATTACAGCCACTGAATTTAAAATAAAACCACCACACATTGAATGAAGCTCAATTTCGTTACTTTTTTAAAAACTAGAATGGGAAACAGAGGAAAATACATATGTAGTGTTACATTGCAGTGGACTTTAAACAAAATACTTTTAAGACAAGTAAAGGGAACAAAGTGCTTGAGTTGCTAAACAGATGGCAGCAATGTCTTCGTTTCATCCAGGGTATTTAGAAATCTTGGGAAGGATAAGTGGGGCCCAGCGTCCATTCTTTTCACTGTGCTTGAGGAAGTCTGAATCATCTCTTCTAACTTCGAAGAAAGTGCTTTACCAAAATGTCTTATATTCTCTGATTTCCCTGCAGCCCTTCTAGCTTTAAGGTTTCACTTTAATTAAAATACATGGCTTTTTTTTATAGATAGAGCTGGATTTCCCAGGGTGGTCAAGTGCAAAGAAGAACTAGGCCACTGTGCTCGTGACAGTTCATGGTTCTATTCTGTGTCACCATAGATGCAGAATGCTTTGGGAATTCGGAACCCTGGCATATCTTATAGATGGGTCCTGAGTGCACTACCTGGATGATTAGTCTGAGTTCAGGAAAAAGAGGGAGGAGATTCAATGTGTGGTTGGTTTAACATCCCAAGTAACTTTCTGAACCGCTAAGAAAATTACCACGGTTTTGTTTTATTTCTTCAGTCAATATTTAGAAATTCTGAGTTTGAGAAATTCCAGTCAGTAAATTTAAAGAACTTTGAAGGGCTAAAGCTGTGCATTTTTGACAAAGGAGTTGCTGTACCAGAAAAGAGCAAATTAAGTTTCACCAGGCTTCTGATCTTCAAAGCTACAGAACTCTTCTGGTATTGAAACATCGCACGGGCTTCTGGGCTATTCCATATCTGCATAAATCTGAGAGGTAAGAGCATGAGCTCTGTCTTGCTGTGGAATGAGCCATCACACCCTTGTGTCCAGAATTTACATCATGTTATACACTTAGCCTGCCTAAATAGCAGGACAGATTTCAGCTTTAACGATCCATCTCTTCCCTCTGCTCATCATAAATTGATGGCCTTTGTGTTGACCTTTTAAAAGCAGAAGAGATCACATCTCCGCAAAAGGTGTTGAAGTAGTAACACCTTAGGAAGAAAAAAATTAAAAATATTTAAAAATAAACCTTGCAGAACATGCATTTAAAGGACATGAAATTATTAGCATGAGCTTTCAGTTGTCACCTGCAAGGAACCGGTCATCCCCCGGGCTGCTCCTGGCCTTGCGGATGCTCCAGGGCAGCAGGGAACACAATGCTTTGGAAGATGCTCATGCAGAGTAGAAAACAAAAAATAGAGTGGAAGTTTGTTTTCCTTCAATATGATGTTACTCCTGCTCATCTTGAGTACGTTCATGGGACCAGGCTTCTCAAAAATGAGTAGAGGAGTGAAAAAATAGTGAGAAGAGAGAGCTGGCTGCCTTTGGTCTCTTTTGAGATGCTGCTGCTTTCAAGCACTAATTCTGGCAGTTCTTTCTTCCCTTTCCCCATCTTTGAATTTGTTTAAAGTGGAGCTCAACCTTCAAATGAGAAGAAAAGCAACTGGGAGCACTTGATTTTTTTCATCTGCTTTTTCCTGCTCTTCAAACTTGTTTCTCAGAAATGTCAGTGAGTGGAACGGGGCACTGGTCAGGCAGAAAGGCACCGATAAGAACAGAGACAGCTTGGATACTGTTTTCTGCTCTCCCACTGGCATGCTGCATAATTTTTGGAAAAATCAGTTTCCTGACACTGTTTTTCCCTTATATAAAACAGGAGGAAATAAGTTTGACAGTGGATGTTGATTGCTTTCCAATTTTCTGCTAAAAAGTGATGCCTAAGAGCTAGTCAGTGTATCATTGACTGCATGAACACTACTGATTCTGTAACAATTTTTCTTCCTCTGTGTCAGATCAGGATACAGAGGAAAATTACCTGGTTTCCTCATTTTTTATTGTTTTCCCCAGTGCTCAGGACCCCAGGCCACTGATGTTATGCAGCTGATGCTTTTCATAGATCAGATTAAGGGCTGATGAAGTAACAGAGCCTCACGCAAGCGTCCCACTGTGCTCTTGAAACTGGAATTTCATTCCTGGTAGTGATCTGTATGGCCTTGCGTTTACCTTAGAAAAATATTGTATTTAAAAAAAAAAAGAAAAAGATAAATTTGGAAAGAAGGGAGGTAATATTAAATTCTCACTAACATATAATGTTCAATATGCCACTAAAGGCCTAATGGTATTTAATATATTGATTCTTCTAAATGTTGAATGTGCAAGTCTCCAAAGATGTTTTATACACTATAAGAGGAAGAGGTACAATTGTTCACAAATGTTTCACCGGGATTATTTTAAGTCAGTTAAAATTGCCTTTGAGAGTAGAGTTGCAGTAAAAAGAGAGAGGAGAGATGGAAAAAAGAAACCCCAAAACAGGGTCCTGCCTGGTCTAGAGTTTCAGGCGAGAGAGGAAAAGCTCTGGTTATCCAGAGCCAGATGCATTGTTAAAAGTTCATACTATCACTTTGACATTTCGAGTAGGACTCAGTGTCTTTGTAAATTCCTCTTCGTATTACCAGTGTAGGTCTCTGAGCTCAGACCATTTCACAAACCATAACATTTTTTAGTGAGTGATTGATCTGTATTATGTGTCCCAGCCATCAGAAGAATCTTGGGATGTTGCTTGTATAAACTGTAATGCAATCTGGTCCTGGGCGTTTAGTTACAGACGTTCATAGACCTATTGGCGATACTCTATCCTCCTGGATTTGGGCATAGGGCTTATCTGATACCTTAAAAAAAAAACAAAAGGGCTGGGGGGTGGGGAGGGGGAGAAGAAAAAAAAAAGCCCCTGATTTTCTCTGTTCCCCACTTAAATAACTCAACACATCTGGTAACACTGTAGGATCATTGTCCTTTCAGTTCCTCTGCAGCTCGTATTGCTACAATATTTCTTCAGTATCTGGTTTCCTAAAGGGCAATGTGATTTCTTTTTTTTTAGGCTGTTTTTATAGGTCTTGCAAATTAACCCATATGCATTGCAAGAAAAAACATGACTTTTAATCAGCACCGTTTCTAAAGTTAGCGCTTGCTCTGTGCATATGAATATGTATATGAACGAGTGTTTTTAAAAAAAAAAAAAAAACACAAAACCTTTCTGCTAGTACTGAAAACTAGCATACAAATGTGTTTTTATTACCAAATAAAGTATGCCTAAATGTTAAAATATCTTTCTGTTTGGGGTTTTATCATTTGACTTCGTGTCTTCAGTTACAAGAACGATAAAAATGGAAACTAAATCTTTTTAATTCAATAAGAACGACATTGAATTTTGGGAAGCAAAAGGAGGAATCAGATACAGCCTCATATGCATAGGAAATTAAACATTCAAGAAATTAAAACTTTGTGAGCAACTAAAAGGGTAGCCTTAAGGTGTGCTTAGTTGAAATGCCTGCATTTAATTTTACAATTAATCTGAGTATTTTGTTCCAATTAAGGCAGTTCACGTGCACGACTTTAAATTGTACGGTAGTTCCAGGGAGACTGTGGACTGCTTGTTTTACATTCTGGATCAAGTTCAGATTTTTAGGCTTCGCTTGAATAAAATAAAAAGTCTGAACCCTGAAGATAATACAGATTGATAAACCTGATTTAAACATTCCCGTGTTGCCGACTTTCAGTGTATGTGGTACAGCTGCGCCTCAGGCCATGAACTAAATACATCCACAGTGCATTCCTAGGCCACCTGAATACCAAATGATCACATTTGAAAGGTTACCTTTCTATGGATTCTGACTTTTCTGTATTAGCCACAAAGATTAGAATTTTAACAGCTCCCAATGAGAGGTATTGTGAAGTATTTACTTGGCAGGAAAAAAACAAAACAAAACAAAGCCCAGATGAGGTACTGTCTCATATTCATGAACTGGGATTTATTAGTTTTGTAAACATCCTTGTGAGAATACGCTCCATAGTTCACACTTTAGGGGGGAAAAAAAAAAGTCTTGCTTTTCATTTATATTGACTTAAAACTTTGATAGAAGAGTTACTGTAGTAGAGGCTTTAGCAGAGAGACACAATCATGCTTGTGCAGAATATATCCCTGTAAATCCTTCAGTCTTTCGCAACTGGCTTTCTGCAAGGAAAGGCTATGATCATTTAACTCTCTGGAAATCTGGCGATAGCTTTGTTAGTAAATTTGGTGATAATTAAAGATGTAAGGCTTTTTCTCCTTTTGTTTTACAGGTTGTGGAACTCATTTCAAGTGCTATTGGTGACTTAGTTCAAGGTATATATTATGAAAACTCCAAATCATCTGAGGTAAGAATTTCAGTAGTTTTATGTACCCAAGAAATTTGGTGATATTCATGTATGACTGCAGTAAATATGATGACTTTCTCATCTGTTTAAAAGGAAGAGGGAGAGGGAGGAAGAGAATAGCTGCAGTCCTATTGAGTTTTAGCAGTAACATCATTATGACACCTGTGAGCTCCGATGGAAGTTTCTCAGAATGCCTAAAGAGGGACTATTTTATTTCTGTGAGAGCTTAATAAAATAATATCACGTGTCATTACCGGGAGCTCTAGGCAAGCTTTACTATGGGGTTTCAAAACATTTCCAGAGGTTTCTACTCAAGGTTCTGTTAGAGGCATTTATTACAATATTGTCAACATCATTAATATTTTCATGTCAAATCTCCCATTTCCAAGCCCAAAGATGTTTACAGAATGCTTCATCCTGAACTTATATTGGGTCCTTTCTTCTTCAAAGTGTTCACTTATTAATCGTATAAACATGAGTTTTGTCCTGAAAGTGGTAGGAGTGTAGCCCTGCGCTCTTCTCCACCAAAAGTCCCAGTGCACGCGTTGCAGGAGTTGGCATGGGCAAAAGCAGCGGCTGCCAGTGTTTCACACCACATAATCTCGTATTTCTTCAAGGGAAATTATGGATGTGCCATGTTACTGTGTGGCAAGAACTGTAATGAAAATTCGTCACATTAGATCTAGGTGGTTTTGTCTTTACTAGAATTTTTAAGGAAACTTGTAGAGGTGCTTCTTGAAGTAGGCTTGCTTCGTTGGGATGTTGGAGCAAAGAAAGAGTTCTTTCTTTCATTTGCTATAACTGTGTCTTAGCACATGCTAAAATTGATAATTTTAAAGTTGCTGTGACCTCTACAGGTTTTATGATAGCAAATTTTCACTGTGTAGGAATGATGAATAGTCTGTGTATGTGAATATCTGTCTTGAAATCCACTGAGGTAGATAGATATATTTACAGTGATATTTCTCATGTGCCTCATTTGCCTCAGAGACCCGAATCTTAGTGCTCAGTAGGTGAGATGGCTCTGAGATTGCAAAAGCATATGAATTCATTTATATTTGTCGTGTACTTAGATTGCAGCTCTGTTTTACTGTTGCTATATTGTAGTATGTCGCAAAATGAATACCTTGGTGGAAGTCCTGATCGCATGGGTTACCGCTACAGGAGATGCCTGTGCCGGTGGCACTGGCCAAACCGCAGTGGGCATGCAGAGAGGGCCATTGGCTAACTGTGGCTGTGTGCCACTGCGTGGTATCTGTCTCTCCTGCTCTGCAGCGGCAAAGACATGTTGCTAAAACTAACCTTGTTTAAGTTTATCCCTCTGACTCTGAAACTGGTTGGGTAGGAGGCAATCACACGGGTGAGCCGAGCTCTTCCCTTGGAGGGAGCCAGAGCCTCTGGCAGAGAAGCGATAATGGCACATTTGGGAGATCATAGGATCAGAGAATAGAATCATAGAATGTCCCGAGTTGGACGGGACCCACAAGGATCATCGAGTCCAACTCCTGTCCCTGCATATGACAACCCCACAGTTCACACCATGTGTCTAAGGGCCTTGTCCAGTCTCTTCTTGAACACGGTCAGGCTTGGGGCCGTGACACCTCCCTGGGGAGATGCCCATGGCCAGGGGCTCGCACGGCTGTGCATGGAGGGTGACATGCACAGGGTGTCCGATGGTGCCTCTTGGGAGGGGACCCTGGGCGGACAGGTGGTAGCAGCGCAGTGTTGAGAACCTGAGAGTCCGTCTGCACCTGCCATGTTTAACCCATGGATGCAAACCAGACTGCGGCCTTTGGGGTTGCTCCCAAGCGCTGTGCCCAGGGTTGTGTGTTAAAATAGGTGGTGTCTTCTGAGACTTTCACAAAGAATGCTTAAAATTTTATTTTCTGTGTTGCAGCAGGTTTCTAAATAGAGATAGATCCCAGATATATCATATTTTAAATAACAACTACTCTTTTGTGTCTAGAAGTAAAGCTCAATAAGTTCTTCTCAGCAATAAAACTGCATTTTATTTCAACCATGGCCCCTGTATAAATGAGAAGTGTTGTGGACATTTTTGGGTTCCTGCCACTGCAGAAGGTCTTAATCTGCTTTTTCTTAGTCTTTCTGTTTATCTTCTGTTTCTGAAACACTCCACATGTGTGTATGGCAAGGAAAGTGTGAGATAAACTAAGCACAGCTGCACCACATTTACCCTCCCATCGCCCAATGACAAATAGAAAATACTTTTGAAAGCTGAAATTACAGTATACCTTTCCTTACTTTACTCAAACTAACTAACCCACTTAACTAAAAACACAATTAGTATGGTGGCATAATAGGTACTGAAAATTATGCGACAGTGTCTGAAGTTTAGTCTTGATGATGGGTAGAGCATGACTTCTGATGAGACCTAAAACAAACAAGTGCGGGATCTACTTCTTTTTAATCTCATCCTCTGAGAAATTTGGTTCCATGCCATGCGGGAGAAGCATCCCTGCTGCTTTCCTCACACTGTTCTTCTGAGGCCACGTCCCATTCATGTCCTGAACATCTCTTTAGCAAAGATTGCCAAATGGACTAGGTCAGCTGTTGGTCTGCCTTATTTGCATCCTTTGTGCATCTTTCCTCTGCCCCTAATTGCAACTTGACTGAAACAGAAATGTGAACTACATTTCTTAGAGGTAAGACAAATGCTTTAATCTACTCTGCAGCTAAATTTCAAATGTCAGACTTTGTTTCTTCTGAAGTGTATGGCATAGGGATGTTAGTAATGGCATTTTCATTGCTGGGAATGTCTTAAATTTGGAAAAGCAGAAGGGTATCTTCCCACCTGTTGTTTTTTTTTTTCCTTTTCAAGACAGGAAAACTGTACTTCATATAGTAAATGTCTTTAATGCAGTTGTTATGAATCTCCTCGGTACCATAAAATAGATTAATTTATCACCAAATTGGTCTGAGCTTTGCTAGATGTCTGCCTAGATGGTTTTATCTTGATGGTTTTGTCGTTTAATTCAGACAAAAATAACTCTGCAAAATTCACCTTTCTCCTCTGAGACCCTGAGTTCATGTTTACCCCCCCAAAAAAAGTTTCCGTTTTCTTCATTTGGACGGCTGAGTAGGAAAATGAAAGAATCATTTGACCTAATGAGATTGACCTTATTTACTCCTGAAGACATACAATGGATATAATTATTTGACAGCTCTCATTACCACTTTTTTTTTTCCTCTGTAAAACCAAATGCAATCCTACAGCCACCCTATTTTAGTACATTCTGTTTGGTCATTCTTCATCTTGTCTGCATAGTGAGTCATTAGATCTGTGTGAAACGGGGGAAATAAAGATAATATTTAACTTTTCATCTGTATGTGAAGTGACAACCCAAACTACAAAGTGTAGGCTTTGGTTGCAAAGCCAGCCTGAAGGTTAGGGCTGCCACTCAAGTTCAAAGCAGTAAATAGCTGCTGTGGTTTAAGACATTTCATTAGTGGCTTAAGCTAATATTTTGGACTGTAGGCTGGAGCAGAAAAAGGGGTGATGTGATAAACTTTTGTGTACTAGTAATAAATCCCCTCTCAACCCAAAATGCTGTGAGTGAAGGACACTCTTCCCAGTTCCCATCTGTCTTCCCTAAATCTAGATCTAATTTGGGAGTAAAATTTGTGCCTTCAGTGAGTGCAGAGATGAAAGTTGTCTAATCTGGCCTTCAGTCATAGCCTTGATATCTATTTTTAACAGAAAAAAAATCACTGCACTGAGTCTCTGTTCCCTATTTCTAAAATATTGAAACCTTCTAAAATGTTTGCTAACTCTCAGATCACTCTTGCACTTTTGTAATAGAAACCTTCTGTCTTAATATCTGAGACATTTTAACAAATATGAATGAAGAATGCATTAGCATCCCTGCTAGTTAACTGAACAGGGACAAGAGATACCGGGAAGCTCAAGATCCAGCAGCAGAATCAAGAGCAGGACTTGATTGTGTTGGCTTTTATGCTTCACCTGCCAGACCGTTCTTGCAATCTTAAAGTATTAGGGGTTGTCAAAGGAAACTGCCTTGTTGGGATTTTTTCCTTACCTCCAGAATATCTAGCTGATGCTTACTGAGCATTTCCAAAACTCATTTTTACTGTTGGAATGAGAGTATAACATAAGACAAGACCATTTCCAACATGTTCCACTGATGGCTAGAAGAGCTCCTAGGTATTTTTGAAATCTGTGAAAATTGTGTATAGCTAGTATGTAAAACAAGTTGAAAAAAGAAATACATTAGTGGCAAGTACTCATTGTAACAAATAGTGAATTAACAGGTATTTGTTTTAGACCTATACACAGAGCGTTTCAAAAAGACGGACCAAATTTGAAGAGGAAGAGCTTTGAAATTGGGTCCTTCTTTTTGAAACACCGCGTAGGGTTTTTATTAATGACAATAAGTTTATGTTCCAACAAAACACAGACTACATGCAGAGAGTTGTACCAGTTCTTCTTTGATGTTCGGTCACCAGCCCTACTTTGAGAAGTAACATTTAGGGGTACTGCATGTGTCTATCAACTGGACCACTGTGAGTCTATGTTATAAGTAAAGGATTTGCTTATAAATTTTACCATAGGAGGTAAATGAAATGTATTTTGAGTCATGTAAACCACCTTTTAGCAGGGCAGGAATCAGAGTCAGAGCTCTTTTTTTTCAATGTTTCTATTGCAAGACAAAAGGGAAAACTAAAATACACAATTCGAGTAGAGAACATCTGTGAAAAGAATTGGTAAATATGTCAGAGGGGAAAAAAAAAACATAGCTAAAAGAAGGCCAGTGCTATTTGTTTACTGCTTTTGTTCTTTTAAATACTAAGCTTTTCCAGAGAGATTTAAAAGTAACAGATGTGGAGAGATATTTGAATTTATTATAATTTTTCAAACTTTTAAAAAAAATCACGTATTGTTTTCTTTTACAGTGCCACAATAAAAGTATGAGGTAGTCGGTGGCATGCTTTATTGACCCATTTGCAGATACTCTTGTTCCTCCAAAAGCAGGGAAGGCGTGTATTCATAGACAAATAAAATACGCTCTGTCATGTTCAGCAAGCAGGAATACATCTGGTGAAGGCTTATGTGAACCACATGCAAGATGTTTTGCTACTGGTGGAGAGATTTGTAGTTGTATTGGAATTTATTTATGTAAAATAGAAGTTCTTGAGCTACCCAATTTTAAACGTTGAAATGCTGTTGTAAAATATTTCTGTTTCTGTGGATTGTTTGCCCATTGAGAACCAAACTAAGGTTTGATATAAGTGATTGAGACATTTTGATCATTTTGTGCCACAGCAGATGGCTACAAAAGAGCTGCCATGGTGTGGCAATCAAATAAAGGCTCTCTTACAAACTACTGCTGAAGTTTTACATTGGAAAGTCTCGCACTTCCTTCCTGGTTTTGCAAATGGTTTTGTGCACATTTAAGACATAGTTTTCATTCATAATTTCCTGAAAATGTTGTCAGCTGAACTGCATATAAGCATCTTGTTTGGTGTGACAAGTCAAACTGAGTTATTTTAAGTGCCACTTTGGCACTAGGGATCATTGTTACCATCACTAAGGTCTGCCCTTCCTGGTGCTTGTGACCGCATATTTTGTCCTGCAGTTTCATTTTCTAAAAGTTTTTTGTTTCCTGTTGCCTGAGATGATTGTTTCAAACCCAATTTAAATTATGGAAGCAGCTTAACAACAACAAGAAAATATCTCACCTAGCCAAAATCTTTCTAACAGAACAGTACCTGACCTTGCCACGAGTTGGACTCAATGATCCATGCGGTCCCTTCTAACTCAGGGCATTCTATGATTAGTAAAATGGGAGCACCCTCAGCTGTTCTTAATTTCCCA
Organism: Nesoenas mayeri; assembly: GCF_963082525.1. Lineage (NCBI taxonomy): Eukaryota > Metazoa > Chordata > Aves > Columbiformes > Columbidae > Nesoenas > Nesoenas mayeri. The sequence goes on along the minus strand of NC_137544.1, from coordinate 46,858,042 downwards.
TAGGAACTCAGGGTTGACAGAGCTGGATTTGGGTTTTTTCCCTGTGCTCCTATGCTGACATTATCCAAACGGTGTCTGGAGTTGGCTGCTTTCTTCCAGAGCTGGCTGTGATCTGAACCCACTTCTTGTGGACAGAACTTGTGACAAGGTCCGTCTGTAAGCATTAGTTAATCAAATGTCTGAGCACTGTCAACTACAGCTAGAATTAATTGGAATTTAAAAAGGCTTTTATGTGAAAGGCTGCTAGGAGTCTTCTGGGCCAACTAATGTGCTTTGAAATATTTATCCTTTGAAATATCCACTGCTGACAGAACAAAACAAAGCTTACAAGAAAATGGAAAATTTCTCTAAAATAAAAAGTGCTGTTATTATGTCAGATTTTACAGGCTTTGCAATTTAGAACTAGTTTGATTTTTCCCTTGGTGTTTGAAAATGATGTTTAGATTTTGTCAGACACACTCTTGTTGCAACAATGCAGTGTTGTTGGTGGGCAGTTTACATGTAACATGCGAGTTAACTTTAGAAAAAATGGCATTTGGATTGTTGGAAAACTTTGCCTTCCTAAGCAGCAGAAGCTTTAGGGATATGTGGTCATAAGAAGTTATGTGATGAAAATCGGCTATATTTTGCCTTGCAAGCTCATACACTGAAGCACACCCACATGGGCATAATGCCTTTTAACAGCTGGCTTCTTTCTGTAACCCAGGGATTCCCAAAGAAATCTTTTTAAGATTTCAACACTGTATCTTCAAATAGGTCTCAATTTTTGTCCTTTTTTTTTTGAAATTAGACGTGTGTTTAGATGCTTGAAACTCCTACATGATGTTCATGTAGCAGACAGTAACTTGTGCTGTTATTTTCAGTCCTGTGATGAAATTCAGACTTGTTTAAGAAGGATATATTTTTGTAACAAATCATAGTATTAGCTTCCTTGTATATGTCAAGTTACAATGGCTATTTAAGCTTCTTCAGTTCCTGCAGTTGATATTTGATAATATCCACATTCCTATTACTGTTCAAAGACTCCAGCAAGTAAACATTTTCAACTTATGGGTCTTCTGAAAGATTTTTAACTTCATAAAATGTTTCAGGATACCCTTCTAGAATATTTTTGTCTTGGTTGGATTTAAAGCAAATAATTATAAAAATCACTGCCAATTTTCAATATCATCCAGCAAACTTTAGTAAATACTGTTTTTTCACTGAGCAGATTGGTTGTTAAGGAAAAGATTGTATTGCATCTTCCAAGAGCTCCTGATTTTAAATTTAAAATAAATTGACCTATATCTAAGTGGATAAAAAAAAGACTTGATATATAGGAAACTACTTGAATTAAATGCTCATTTTGACATTTTGCCAGTCGTGGGAATTTGCACATACTCTGGGCTGAGTTAAGATATTAAAACAAAAATACTACAGTAAAATGAAACATGAGGAAAGTTTAGGCTTGACTTTGTAAGTTATCCTACGCATAATAGCAAACATGTGGTTTCTCTGTTCTTCACTTTCCTTGTATAAGTTAATAGTATGTCTGAAAGCAAAGGCATTTTGATACAGCTCTGTGTTACTTGGCATTGCAGAATTCTCCTACTTTTTCCATTAGTCTCAAATTATCCTCTCCCTTGTAAGGCAGCACTTCTGGGTGATATCCATAAGGGAGGAAAATTAGAGCTGAACGGATGGATTCTATTTCATTTGTTACCGATTTCATGACAGATAATACCTTGCTAGAAAACTATAGGGTCACACAGAATTAATTCTTGCTCGTTTCTAAGTAATTTAATTGACATCACTTGGAGGGAAAGGGCTTGTTATATAAGAGGTTTTCTATATTACTCTTTTAAAGATTACCTTTTGGCTTAGTGTATGCAAACAGATTTGGCTGAAGAAATTACAAACTTTTAAACATTTATATGCTTGAAATTTTTTCTGTACCTTCTCATTACTGATTTTAGTTTTTTTCTAAGCAAGACTCTTTTAGAGAGTACCTAAAGGTATGACAGTAACGTGTATGTAAGAAAGGTTACAGTCCTGTCTAGCTTCGAAGAACCATTAGTAAAATAGTGGCATATTGGCACCTTGAGAGCCAAAGGAGCTGCAGTTGAATTTGGGCTTGGGGGGATTTGTGTTAATTGGCTTGATTTGTGTTAATTAAAGCACTTTGTAGAAAGTAATCCAAATTAATATTTTGGATACAAAGGATTTTGAGAAGTGTTGAGCATCTCTGACCTTATAGTCAAGGTAATAATGTTCACTAGGGGCAACACTGAGATATCTCTTGGTCCCTTGAGAAAGTTAATACCTGACACAGCTAAATCACAGTGTAGTTTATTTATTTTTGAATACTTTCAGTCATTCTTCATCCTTAATATGAGACTGAAAGAGATACAAGTCCTTCATTTTTCCAATGCAGTTCTATAAAGATTTTTAATACCTTTTGTAATATTTTTTTTGTTGACTACAAAGGGGAAATTGCAGGGACTTCTCAAGTTTGTTTGGGATTGTTGGTTCTGGGTAACTGTAAAGGGGCCGAAGTGCCAATGTATTCTGGGGTTTTTGTGGCATTTGGTTGGTTGATTTGCTTTGTTTTTTTGTTGGTTTGGTGTGGTTTTTTGGGGGGTGCGTTTGTTTGGTTTGGGGTTTTGGTTTGGTTTGTTTTTCTTTCCGTGTGTGTTTGGGTTGTTTGGTTGTGTTTAGTTGTGTTTTGTTCTTTCTCCCCGGTACCTCAGAGAAAATATAATTGGCTGTTAATGTTCAGTGTAATGATACAGTCATTAAGAAAAGAATCTATGTAGAATCTGTTGACAGCTCCAGATATTTTGCATTGTTCTTTTTGAGCAGAAAATGAAAATGTTGTTTGTTGAAGCTGCTAGTATGTTTATTTATAGTATAGTGTGTATATATATATATATATACACACATACATATATGTATATAAAAAATTTATTCTGATGCTTTTTTCTACTCATCCCCAAAAAGTGCCTGCTCTTATTTGCCACCTTGGCACCAGGAGTTTTGTTATTTACCACATGGTGCACTATCCTGTGCCACACCATTAACTTCTGCGAGCTGACACAGCTGTAGTTTTGCTGTTTTCATGTTAGCCTCTGCTTAATTTTCAGGAGAACTGTCTTACAGATGATATCGGCATCTCTACGTGGAAGGAGCAGGTTTTCCTGTCGCACAGTGCCTTGCTGGCAAAGAGCTGCCAGGCTGCAATGGAGCTAGCAAAGCACAGCGCTGAGATCCAGGACATGGCATTTCAGTACGGAAAACACATGTCTATGAGTCATAAGGTACGCCTTTTCCTTTCATTCTGGGATCCTTAAATACAGTAAGATTTGTAAAACGTGTTGCTCTTGAGCTCTGTGGTATACTGCCGCTGTGCTGTAGACTTTTGCCAGCAGGTCAGTGACGCTGAGAGATTTGACTGCTGGCTGGTGTGAAGATGTCTGCAGAAACTGCTGGCATGAACAATGCTTATGAACTGGCAAAATGTAGCGTGGTAACTGTAGTTTAGTTCATTCAAGGCTCTGTTAATGTCCCTTCAGTGCACCTTTCTGTAGCAGCTTAAAACTTTGCCGCCTCTGCTCCTGTGTTCTTCCCACAGCCTTTGTCCCAGCAGCAGGAGTCGCAGGAGGAAGCGTGTGTTGGGTCTCAGCTGTCACCGTGCAGAGGTTCGTGCCGAGATGCTCAGCTGCCTGCAGCAGCACACGGGCTGAGCACGAGCTGCAGTGGCTGAAGGACCTGCACGCATTCCCTTCTGAATAGTCTGCTGTGGAGGTAACTGCCAGAGGAGGTGGCAGGAGGATGAGGAGGGAGGTCACCAGACATGGACAGCAGCAGCCTATACTTCTGCAGCAGTGGAGTTTCCCAGAGGAGGCCTCTGACCTCCATGGGAGAGCTTTAAGTACACAGTAGAGTTAGGCCAAAGGCAAACACATGCAGTGTGGAGCTCGGATTCTTGGCACTCTTGCTTATCCCTAAAGATCTGCTCCTACTGTATTGCACTGCTTGCAAGTACAGATGTAGCTTGAGACAGGCAGACAGACAGACCTCCCATCCGCTTCAGCTGAGTTGGTTTAGACACTTTCCAGTTCCTCCAGGAGACAGAAGTGGTTTTATAAAGCACAACTTTACTGCCATAGATATGCCACTGTATGCTGTTACTAGGTACAACTCTACCAGTAAATTGCTTCCAGTGCAGACTATAGCCTTAATGTTTTGTGTATGCTTTCACATTAATACATCCACCATTGACCTATAGTTATGTATAAAGGATTGCATAATTCTCACAGAAAGCTCCTAGCTATGTAATGTTTCCTTTGTCAGAAGGAGGGTCCTATTGCATCGACTTCCTTGGGTACTCAAAATAACTCAAAATGTATTACCTTTCACAGATTAAAAACTGATATTCTTCCCACCAAAGACTGGATCATTTTTTTCCATTATATTATTTCTGCTTCCTGCCCCTCCACAATCTTCTGCCTGACTGTCTGATATCACTTGCCCAGCTCTGCAAGGTGTCTTTTACCCATTTCTTTGCAGATTTTCTACACGCTTCTCTTACCACAACCTTCTGCCACTGCAGTGCTTTCAGCCTTTTCCTCTCTCTCCCCTAAACTTGAAAAAGTGCAACGAGTGTCAAAGCAGAAAGTGGGGAGTAGGTACAGAATCAGGATATGGACCTTGGTTGGACGAGTGGATACATATAGACTGTTCCTGGGAACTGAAGAAAGATGTTCTTCTCTTTCAGCTGCATTCGGACCTTCAGCCATTTGTTAAAGAAAGTTCTAGTGACACCGTGGCATTCAGTTTGAATTCTGCTCCTGCAGTCCTCCATCAGGAATTCCTTGGAAGGGAGGCATGGATTAAACAGATCAGAGAGGTAAATAAAAGTGTTGTTTAGAATTTCCTAGTTCTGCCATTTGTATCTTTTCCTATCTGTAGTTTATAATCTGCAAAGAAACTTAGAAATTGACAATGGACAGGACAACACAGAAGTTCCTTCTGCTCTTGAATACTTAACACCTCTCTCTTCCACGCTTTCAAGGGGAGGAAAACTAGGGACCTGACAGTCGAGCTCTGTTGAACTTCTGTGTGTCAGTGTAACAAGTGGATTCATTTGCACAGAGCATATGTCTGTTCCTCTGCACAACTTGTGCAGTCCCATGTCTTCAAGTAACTTCAAGCTACTTTCACTGGCAGCTTAAAGCAGAGAGCTTTGTGTGACAGTGGTGGAAAGGTAGGCACACATTTCCTTCTGCCAACTTGGCTCTGGGAGCAGTAATTTTGGATGGGGGGAGAAAATCTGGGAGACTTGGCTTCCTGACCACTACAAAATACTTGTGAGATCTAGCTGGCTGATATCTTTATTCTTTGTTCTCTTAATACAGCTGTTCTCTTCCGCTAACCCTTGGATGAGGAAGGCAATAAGAATAAGATAGCTCTGTGGTGTAGCCGCCTTTGAGTACCATGCCAGGCTGCAGCCTGCCTTCACGTACTGCAAGGAAGAGGCAAAGTCTCTTCAGCAGTGAAACTTTGGGAAGTATATTCAGAATCTACAACCTTACGATGGTGTGGAATTGAGGGATCTGAAAGTGAAGTAAACCTTTTGTTATTTTGAAATTAGGGGCTGGTAGTTTATTAATGTGTGACAGGAAATTTTGGAATTCTACAATCTCAACACAAGGCTTATATGCGAGTTGAATGTAAATGGATTTAGATGATTGCAGTTGGATAAGAATGGTGTTACCACAGCGCAGTGTATAAAAGCTTTGAAACAATTTCCCATCTGCAGAATCTAGAGGAGGCTGCAGGACTCCAGGAGTGCCGTCTGTCTGCTCACTAATTCCCATACCAAAAATGGGCATTACAGAAACAACACAGCAGCTCTCCCTGAAGGGAGGGGGGGGAAATAAAAGTGACATGCACTGTGTAAAATTACCTATTAACTACTACTTTAGCTCAATACAAAGTGGAACACCTCATCCAGGAGCCTTTCTCAGCTTGTGTTGATTTAGAAAAGAAAATCACCTTACATCAACTACATCTCTTTGAGATATCATCCATAGTCACGGTCCCTATGTGACATTTCAGTGTAGGCTAAGCACTCAAACCAAAGACTTTCTCATGTTGGCAGTACCTGTAAGAGTATGCTCACAAGCCACCCTCTTGTGCAATGTCATTTGTCTCCGTGACTCTTCATTTGGAAGAAGCGAAACAAATCAGATATCCAGGTGTGGAAAGTTGCCTTGATGCAGAATATATGTGTTTTGAGATTAGATTTGGATGAAATTTAGGGACTGCCTTAAAAGGGACTTGGGATATGATATAGGGGGAAACCTGAAGCCAGCACTGGCTGCATCTGGAGTACTGTGTTCAGTTCTTGGCTCCCCAGTTTAAGAAGGACAAGGAATTACTGGAGGGAGTCCAGCAGCGAGCTATGAAGATGATTAGGGATCTGGAGCACCTTTCTTATTGGGAAATACTGAGAGAGCTGGGTCTGTTCAGCCTGGAGAAGAGAAAGCTGAGAGGGGATTTTGCTAATGTTTATAAATGTCTCAAGAGTGGGTGTCAAGAGGATGGGACCAGACTCCTTCTGGTGGTGCCTGGCAACAGGATGAGGGGCAATGGGCACAGGCTGAAGCATGGGAGATTCCATCTGAATATGAGGAGAAACTTCTTTACTTTGAGGGTGACAGAGAACAAAATTGAAGTGAAGAAATTATGTGAAATCCCTCAAGAACAGGTCTAGAATCCATCTTGGTTCATAGCATTTGTGATCTTAAAAAGGAGTAAGTCAGAAACTAGAACCAAATAATATAGGCCAAGGTATTCCATATGTCCTTCACTACTTCCTCCTGAGCCTTCTCAGAAGAAGCAGAGCTGGAAGAAAAGCATTTATCAAATGCTTTATCAAGCCTTTCTCAATTCTATGTTTCAAGACATGTGAAAGGGACCATCTCATCTGAGAAAGTAAAGTCAGTCTTGGAAAACATACTGAAAACCTGCTCCAGAACCATTGTCTTAAACCATCCACTTGTGATCTGCTTATCTGATGCATTTTGAGTAACTTCAGGGATCCTTCCTCCTGGCAAGATGAGTTGATTTCACACCACCTCATTTATTAATGAAGAATGTCATGGTATTATTGTCCCTAACTACTGGCACATGGTGATCTTTGGTGTTCAGGAGGAAGGCTGAGCTGAACTGGCCGTTCATGTCTCTAACATGCTGGTAAGCAGATGCTTTTCTTTGAGGGCCTAAAGCCCCGACATTGAGAGGCTGAGCTCCCCAGCCAAGCAGCGAGACCTAGAAAGTTATCCAGGTTTGACAAGAGTGCTACCTTTTGTAAATCAGGCTTAATACCTTTGAGAAAGCTAAGCCAGGTGCAGAAGTCTGATGTAAAAGGAAAAAAGATCTATGTGTCTGAGATCAGGGTCAGTAAAAGTCCAAGAGCCAAACTGCTGTGAGGATAAAAAGAAAAAAGCAAAGGTGCAGTTATAGTGAAGAAGGCTTAGGAGACAGCTTACATAAGGTTGCTGCTTGGAGAAGCACAACTGCCATTGACTTGAATGCCTGAGAGGAACAGAGCATGAGAAAATATTCTGCTGTTTGCAATGTGCATTAGACACAGAAGGAGGCATGCTGAGCACACCTCTTGTGCTATTGCTAAAACTACAAAGCATCTTCCTCAAACACGTTGGCAAATTCTCTGCTGCAGTGTGAATCTGCATATAGGCAATCACTTGTTAAAGAACATATTTATGCTGTGTTCTGATGTACAATGTAACTACCAGATATATTTTGAAGAAGCTGTAAGATCCAACCAGTATGAATAAAAGTTGGCAAATCAAAGAGATGGGAAAACACAAATTAGGAAGTGGTTATTGGCAACAATTTTGCTTCTCCAAATACTATCAGGCTGCTTTCTTAATGGGCATTCCGGAAAAGGTGACTCTTAAGAAGCTTAAAGAGTAGTAAAGAGCTTTTGTGAATTAGTCTCCTTTTTTTCCTTCAGAGTAACCAGTTTTGCTACCTACTGTTTTCCTACCTGTTCTGCTTGCTTGGTCTCTCATCAGTTCTTTTCTGTATTTTATTTTTCCTCCCTTACAATAATTGATGTGTTTTCAAAATCTGTGCCGTCTTGGCATCATCTCTTCAAAGCTGTGCTTGCCATGCAATGTTCCTCTGCAGTGCAGGCCCCAGCTCCTCTCATGATGCCAGCTGGCCTCCTCCTCTTGGCTGCTCTCTCAAGTCCCCACAGAGGACATGGAGAGGTAATGGTCCTAATCTACATCTTTTCAGGAGACACATTCTAGAAGAACTGAGGTTTGCGGTCTTCCCTTATGGGAGGCTAGACGGAAAGCAATGGGTGGGGTTTTTGTTGTTTTTGTTTGTTTGTTTTCTCAATGTGCCTGAAAAGAGCAGAGCTGGAGTTGGACAAGGTGATGATGGTACAGCTGGATCTGACCTCAGGGAAGGGCTTTGGGTTGGTTAAGCAGGAATGCCCTGGGTCTGCTGGGTGACAGAGACACAGTCCTCTTCTGCATTGTCCTGTGACAAAACTGAGGAATTTGGACTACATACTTCTTGCACATGGGCAAGAAGAAAATTAAAATTTATTCATACTCCTTTCTGAATGTGTTGGGAGTTACAGGTTGTATGTAACTGCTTAAGTAGAGGATGATGCTGATGTGTAAATACATCTCTAGACCAAAGCACCTCTAACCTAGGTCTAGTAGTGCTGATGTGGTCCTGACATCCCCTTTTGAGAGCTCTAGGCTATTACCTGTGTGCAAAACACTACAGATATACAAAGAGTTCTCTTTTAAGAAAACAAATCCTGTTATTGCTGATATTGAAGTATTGTTTATTTCACAATCTCATGGGAGAGATTAATGTGAACAGCAAGATTTCTTAAGACCAAAACATTTTGTATGCAACAAATGTTTAACTACAAGTCATAATAAAAAGCCTAAAAATTACATCGAGTATCTGCAGCTCTCATCTGTAATAGAACCATGTTGTATAAGCTGATAACACATTTGGTCTTATTTTAGGTTTTTCCGTATCAGATTCCTAAAGAAAGTCAGTTATGTTCAAAGTAGTAGCTCTTCTAATTGCATTCTTGCAACTCTAGTTTGTAGTACGTAATGTCTTACATAAAATCTCTCTTTCTCTTTAAGGCACAGGGAAAAGGAAATATAATGGACTACAAGAAGGTTGGTAAATTACTTTTAAATCTCATTATTTTTAATGGTTTTTGTAATATTTTCAAGGATATTCTTGACAGTTGAGAGCAATTTCCGTATTAAAGTTAGGTTCTAATTTGTGCGTGTGTATATGGAGGAAGAGAGAATGCCTTGTGCAATTTCTTGATTTTAAAAAGCCAGTAATAGCCAGCTGTACTGTAAGTATCAAATGTAGCTATTTAATAATCTTTTTTGCCGTTATTTATCCCATTTACTTCCCCAAACTTGGTTGTGAAACCAGGCTTCTGATGGCTTTTGCTGTCGTCGTCTTCTGCAGTCATTTGCAGGTCAGCTCCCACCAGTGGTCTCTATATATTGATAGAATATGCTGTTACTTTTTTTTTTAATCTCGCCTTAATGCCATGTCATCTATTAAAAAATACACATGCGCGTGTTCTGCAGTATGTTTTTCTTCCCATCCCCATTACAACTTTTAGCTAAATCACCACGGTATTTGCTGCTGGGACTGCTCTGTAGTAAAGGCAGACCTGAACTAACCAGCTGATCTACTGAAAGCAGCTGGGACACCATGGAGCCCTTGGCGAGCTGCAGGAGGTAGCTGAGAAGGTTCCCTGGTTACATACTGGAGCACAACGTGCTTGTGGTGGAGACAGAAGGTGACGTTGTGTCCCCAGCTCGCTCATGGGTGGGGCACAAGCCTGACTTGTTCTGAGCCTTAAGTAGATCATGAGGGAGCAGTTAGTTATCTCCAGCATCAGTGGGAAATAACGTTTAAGTTATTGACACACACGCATGACTGAGAAGTGCTTCTTGAACTGGGGCCTGAAGGGTGTTTCAGCTGCTGGTTGCTGCTGGTGTGGAAGGCACACACACAGCTACAGGTCAGACTTCCATTATTATTCTATATTGAGAAAATTTGTTATTTGGATTATTAAAAAAAGCTCTCTGTCCTTCCACCCCCTTTGAACATAAAAAGGATCTCAAACTTGGCTTGCTATTTAAATTCATTGTGCTTTTAGGTTTTTTTCTACAATAGAAGAAAACTGATACATTGGTGGCTTTCTAAACCACCACTGAGAGCACAACATTTCTTCTTCTTGTATGTCTGAGAATGTGAGACACTTCTGTGAATGTTTAAGCTGAGCTACTTGCTTTTGTAAGTCTAGAATGGGTTTTCTCCTTTTAATTGCTACAGTTGTGATCTGCCCAATGGAATTTCTGTAGATTAAAAAAAAAAACAAAGAAAAAAAGGCAGGGGGAAGAAAAGCATCTAAAACTGCTTTACTGAATTAAATATTTGTCAGTGTATTCTTATTTCATATTCTGGATCCTTCCCACGGAGTTTAAAAACTTACAGTGTGCTGAGGCAACTTGGACGCTTGGACAGAAGGAATGGAAGGGGAAAAAAACTCTGCAAGATTTGTATTTTGAGCACTTTCCTTCAGGCAGAAAGCATGTGATTTTGCCAGCTCTGGGTAACCATCTCCTACATAAGCACAGAAATAATGAATTTAGTAATGACAGTGAAAATTTCCCCATGGTTTTTGTGAGCTCAAACAATAATCAACTTTGGTTTTTGTAGAAGTCAGTTTCAAAACCATGAAGTCATGTCCCTCTCTTCTATGTTTCTTCATCTAAAATGTAAGTGGTCATTAGTTACATCCATGCTCAATGAAGCCAGTAACCTGCAGCTCACCCCAGCGCGGTGGCTTGGCCGGTCCATGCACACATGGCCCATTAGGAGGCACGTTGTGCAGTACAAATTAGTATTTCTTTTTTGCCCTTTGCTATGTTGTCTTTATTTCTACATCACTAGAGTCAATGTTTTGCACATTGCTCAGTCTTTTCTTCTCAGTGTCAAGGTCCCCTCTCATCTTTCTATTCAGTTCCTAGAATTACTTTAACATTCCTAATCAAATGTGGGGGCCTGTTTCTCATGGAGTCTCCAACATATCTCCTCTTTAATTTTGTAACAGCGAAGGTCACCAAAACTAGCTGTAGAACTTCTGAAAATTTGTATTATTTTTGTTCTCTTAGTTTTTATTATGAACTTCAGTGTGCCACTTAGCTGAGACAAACATTTTGTTCCTTTAGTTGAATTCATAGATATATATATATACAAAAATAGTTAGCCTTTTAGCCTGTTTAACAATATTTTACCTTACTCGCTGGGGCTTTCAATTAAAATAATGAATAAAGGTAAGTTCATTCATTATTTTGATTGAAAGCCCCAGCGAGTATGGTAAAAGAGAACCTGAGATCCACCCATTTAACATGTGTCCTTAAAAGGCAAAGGTCATATTTTATTTCAATTTTGACACTGCTCAATAATTTCGAATTGTTCTTTTTGATGCATGTTATATTAAAATGGTATCCCTGGTTTTTTTTTCACTGACAAGAAAAATATCTGTATAGTACTAGCAAATTTAGTGAAGGCTCTGACATAAATATAGACATGAAATACTGTTGATGTAATTAGGTCTGAGAGTGTCACGTCAGTAAGGTCACTATGTTCTGCAAAATTTTTTAGTGTTTTTTTTCTCCTGGCTTTTCAGAGTCTTTTTGTCAGAAGGACTTGGATATCACAAAAGGCTTATTTTAAGGTCTGTGTTTCTGAATAAATTTTCTCACATTAGGAATGTTTCAGCCTTCCTACATCATCATACCACATCCAGACAAATTATTGATCCGTCATTGTGGTGTTTGAAAGTCTCTTCCAGGCATGAAAAAATAGTTTTAGCTCTGTTTTAGTGGTGTTTCTCAGATAACACGAGAAAAACACCAATATATGGCAGGGACAAAATTCACGTATGTCTTTGAAAGAGACCGCAGTTTTCCTGTCACCCTCATTTGTATGTGGGATTTTGGCAAAAATCTCAGACTTTTAAAATCAAAAAGCTTTTATCCATTTTATAGATAATTTGCATGCAAGATAAGCTGTGTCATTCCAAAAACAACAAATAGAGAGTCTCAATTTAATTTTACTGTTTTATAATATTGATTAAAAACTCTCCACTGAAGTCAAGGCCTTAGTGGTGCTTGGCATTATACAGACTTGTTAAATGAGTGTAACAAAGACACGACTAGTAGCAGAATTGAGTAAGCTGGGAATAACTCTTGTTGTCTGGCCAAGACTCTAGAAGAATTATAAGGTAAGGCTGAATAAATAACTAAATCCTGTATTTTGCAATCAGCGAGCATGCTACTGCAAGGATTTGTTGTTTTTCTAAACGCAACATTCAGAAAAAAATTAAGTGAAAGAGGATGTAGCAAAGCTTAATTTTTTTACTGTAGCCCTGTCTGTTTGTCCTTCTGTTATAGGGGCCTTTCATCCAAACTGGCATGGGAAATAGGGCCTGTTTTCTCCTTTGTCATAATTAACCATATCCTAATTATCAAGGTATACAACCAATACCGACAATCAGTTGCATCTTCATTTTTAATCAGGGGGTGTATTCATAAATATCGAGTTAATTGCTTGTGGATGCTAAGACAATTAACAGTCACTGTTTGCACTAATGTGATTTAAGAAAGTCATGCTTTTTGGGAAAAAGACATCACATCATTGTTTAGATTTAAAAGCTAGTGGGCTTTGTTCAGTCCATTGTGAAAGACATGGAAAGGTTTAAGGAGGAGGAGTTGGTGTCTCTTCTAAAATATTAAAGAGTCAGTACAATCAGTCAGTGTCCCGGGTTGGCTTGTAATTTTTTGGCAAAGTGTATTACAAGAGCTGCATAACAGCTGGAGCAGCTGGAGTGTCATTCTCTGTAAGCGGGACATCTTTCCCCTGCTGTTGTGCGTGACTCTCTGCAGGTTTGATCTCTTCCTAGATACGGTGGGTTGAAGTTTGAAATAAAAAGAGAATTTTTCTGTTTGTCAGACGAATAAGGAAAATAAATCCTACTCTACTAGTGGAAGTTTCTGCAGGGTGTTTATGCCCTTTGAAGATGCGTTTCTTTACCTTTTGTATAGAAAAGGTTTCTAAGCAAATATTGGATAAATACTGCCCCAATTTAAACTGAATATCATTCTGCATATAGCCAGCAAGGACTTTTTAAAAAATTATGATGTTATGAAGCGAAGCAATTGAATCATTGTCCAGCCCACTTTGAGAAGAGCATAACTCTGTGTCCAACCACAAAACCTGTCAGAGTGAATGCTGAGACATTCATCAAGGTACTTAAAAAAAAACAAAGGAGAAAATTGACAAAATTGATCTACTGTGAAACATGTCAGTACCTTTTCAAGGTAACATTTCAGCCGTCTAAAACATCAGTGCTTATTGAGCATGGTGCTTCCACAAAAGAGAAAACAAATTTAGAAAAACCAGTGCAGAACACTGCAAACACTTGGAGCGTTATTCAGTCAGTGCCACAGATCAATTTGAATTTTGTGCTTTGGAGTTTCGTTTTGTTTCCGTGAGTACTGTCCACATCAGAAATGTAGAATGTTTTAGCTCACTTTGAGACCAGAGAGTGAATGTGTGATGTTGGACTATTTTAGTATATAACAAATGTAGCTGTTTAGGATCATTCTTCTAAAACAACAAAAAAGAATCTGAAGTTACTTGATGATGTCTTGTCACTTAAGTAATTAATCCTAAGTTTGACCATTTAAAAAAACTAAATTAAGAATTTCAGTGTTCTCGTTCTCACTTTGCACATGAAGTCTGGTGCAGCCAGAATATTCACCACATATTGAGGGAGTCTTCCTCCCCACATTTGTTGTTCCCTACAGGTAGCGCTGTCTGAAAGGGATCTTCTTTCCTTTGGCTAAGGAGTGAGGCAGAAATATCTCAGCAGAGAAGACTTGAAGTTAGTTGTCTCTGTGCTTGAACACCTGCTTAGTTCTTTGTCTCATTTAATTCTTCAGTCTCCAAAACCTGGCAGTTCCCAGCCTGCCTCCTTGACCTCTCACTGCCCTCAGACAAGCCCTTCTGTCCAAGAACCCTCCAGAACTGAAAGGCAAACACCTCACTTCTGTGGTATGGATGAGAAATTTCCTCTTTGCCTTTTTGAAACAAAGGGACTGGGAAACATAGTACTTGGAACTCTGCTTTATTCACAGAATCATATAATAATCTAAGTTGGAAGAGACTTCTGGGGGATGTCTGGTCCAACCTCTCGCTCAAAGCAGAGCCAGGATGGGTTTGCTCCATTGAGTTTTGAGTGTCTGCGAAGACAGAGATTTCACAGCCAACCTGGGCAACCTGTTCCAGTGCTTGACATCCCTCCTGGTGGAAAACAATTTCCTTGGGCCTAATCAGCATTTCCCGTGCTGCAACCTGTACCTGTGGCCTCTCGTCCCCTCCGCGTACGTGTCTGAAGGAGTCCAGTTCTGACTCCCTGCCCATCAGGTGCAGCATTAACAGCCTTCTCTTCTTGAGGCTTTTTATTATTCACTTATGCGCTACAGCTGGAAATTATTTCTTAGTTTTAACAACTTACTAGCTCATAAGCAGAGAGACAGGACGCACAAGAATACTGTTTGGGCTTTATGGTAGGCTTAGAAGGGTAGGTCAGTGAACAGAGAAGTGAAATTTTCATCCATAAGCATCCTTTTGTTCCCACATGTAGGGCCAGAACCATGAATGGACTATATACGGACACAGGGCCATTGCTCCAAAACTACTTCTGTTTTGTCCAGCAGCTTCTAACGTGAGAGATGGAAACAGCCCTGAGACCAAAGTCTGGCACCAGATCCCCCTTTTCATATAGTGTGGCTGCTGTTCTGGGCTTGGGTTCTGGGCAAACCTCAGAGGGTGGGGTGGAAAATGCCCCATCTCCAACTATTTGTTTGTCTTCTGAAGGGTAGGAAATGGAAACTTGAAACCAGATGCCAATAGAAAACTCTCCAGTGGAAGTTTTCAAGAAACAATCAATGTCTTGTTACTGTTTATTTGCAGAATATGCAACATACCTAGAACGTGTGGGTGCACAGGGAGGTAGCGGAGAGCAGCCTGGAAGCCGGAATGGCTCAGAAAGCGGCCCTTTCTCCTCCTCTTGGTTTGCTGGTATAAGGTGACTGAAGAGAAGGAGATGACGAGAAGGGAAGGAGGAAGCTGGAGAAATAGAGCCCAGTGCTCGCTCAGCAGTTTGTCCCCCTGTGTGTATTCAGAACATTCAGAATGAGGAACCCTCAGCACTTCCAACCTTTCCATATCTATTTTCTTTCACTCTTTGTGTAACTCTTGATGAGAGCCATCCCTCCTTCCAGCCAAACACTGGGGAATGAGAAGAATTAAAACAAATTAATTGCAGGTCAAATGGATGAGTCTGGGCTTAGCGCAGATGGAGCAGGCTGACTAGAGCAAGGCTCTTGATGGGCTCTGTTCTCAGGGCTCAAACAGGCATCTTTTTCCCAGACCGTGAGGATAATGATGTTGCTTTTGCTGTTTCTTAGATTCATAGAACAACCTTCAGACATAAAACTCTGGGGCTCTGAGCTTCATGTGTATCGGGCAAAACTGTCAAGCCTGGTCAATATCTGAACATATTGAGGGAAACAGAAGGTGCTGAAGGAAAACAGTGCTGCTGTGCTGGAGGGGGCATCACTTCTCATCGGAGTCTTGCTTTGGGTGCACTATTACAAGACTATTATTTAAGCTGAATTTATATAACAAAAACCCAGTCAGTGATTTTTTTTCAGATTCTTGGCACCATTAGGACAAAGTAGGACTTCAGAGCTGAACAAAAGCTTAAAAGTGAAAATGCAGTATTCCAGCATATCCAGCAGTTCAACTGGAGAAAGGTGTGTCAAAGCAACCTGCATTTTTGACTTGTATTCAGTTTTTATTATTGAATGCCACTCTGGAGAAGATCGTGTTGTAATGATGGATGAAGTCGTTCCTACAAGTGGAAATGTGCTTCATGCACAAAATGATGCCATGTAAGTAGAGACTAAAAGAGCAGATTCCTTTATTTAGAAGAAATCAATGAGGGAGCTTAATTAAAGTTTATAAAGTAACAAAAAATGCAGTTCATTTTGCTTTTCTGTGTATTTGCCTCAAAAATTAGCTGCTGCTATCCAAATTAAGCTTGAAAATAAATAGTACATCTGAACTGGAGACATTGTTTTCTATGGACTTAGTTTGTGAAGTTCATAACATAAAACCATTGAAGCTCAAAAACAGAGTGTGAACGTGTAACCGTGTAATACAACTGACAGTACAGCTAAAGGCTTAAATTAGGGAGTTTTTGCATACAACAGGGCTACTGAAGCCTGGTTTCCTATGGATTCACATCCTGTATTTCTTTAATAACTATTCCCACTACGAGAAGCTCAGTTTGTACTCTTGTTTTGTTGTTCCTTTTTCTTTCTTTTACAACCCTAACCGAGATAGAGGTTGTGCAGTCTGGTCAGTGCAGTCTGCTTTTGCCTCAGTGTGTGCTTATTTGAGTTGACCAGCTTATTCTGCAAATGGACTATAAAACAGGTATGTTTTTAAGGACTATAAGCTGTGTTCCTTTTTCTTTCTTTTACAACCCTAACCGAGATAGAGATTGTGCAGTCTGGTCAGTGCAGTCTGCTTTTGCCTCAGTGTGTGCTTATTTGAGTTGACCAGCTGATTCTGCAAATGGACTATAAAACAGGTATGTTTTTAAGGACTATAAGCTGCTCATTACATGGGATGATGTCTAACTGAAAAGCTGAGGAAGCTTGCCATATGAGCAGGTATTTTTCATTTTGAGGTTCCTTGAACTTTGCTTGGAAACATTCAATAGCGGATTAGTCCGATTTTTGTATAGTGATTCCTCTGTGTATAGTTTGACATGAGCTTTGCAATTGTTTTGGCTTCGAGGCATTACGTATGTCTAAGGGATTACGCGTGACAAGCGTGTAAATGGATTGTGTCCTTGCGTTAGAATTCTTCCCCTTCCCAGATTTTGGTGGTACCAGTAAGTCGTAGTACATATATCCGATCATATGTGCTTAAGCTAAGCTCCTCTGATCTTCGACCAGTTTGAAGACTTTTTAGGAGCCTGTTTCCTTTCCTGTTGACATCTCAGTGTATACTTACATGAGTGTTACAAGCTATGCTAAACCTTTTGAACGAGCTTTAGCAAGTCAGCAGACTTTGCTTCAAGATGTGTGGGTTCTACCATCTCACAAAGTTGCGCCTCAAGGGAGGAGGAGGGAGAGACACCTTTTCACGCTGTTGGTGTTCCTCGTCTCACCTATCCCCACCTTTGCTGTGGAGCTGCGGTTATATGGCTGGTTCCCATTCGTTAGAGGACGTGTTGAATTAGCTATGCAATGCATTTATGCCTCGGGGCAAGTTCCTTTCCAGCTCACAGCGCAGGAAGATTCTAACTGAAGTGGAGAATAAAATTTTTATGAACTGGGACTTGAACACTCAAGTGCTGTAACATGCTTTCAGCTAACTTCATCTTTAAATACAGATAATGAATCCACTTCAGTTTGTATTCAGATAAGAAATGTCATTCATTCTGTATGAGTGCAAGTATCTATATAAAATGAGTGACTTACAATTTGGTCATAGCTTAGATATTTTTGTGTGTGTGTGTGTGATTTAAACTAGATAGATAAGGTGATATTGATGTACTTGTAAATGAATTGGGGCAGTGGGCTGTGTATGGAGGAAACATAATTTATAAAGCCCTGTATAATTAGTTACTGTAGATACCTGTGTTCAAAAAAGCCCTTTTTTTAAAAGCCAACACCATGATGTAAGCCAGTGATAAAAACCAGCTGGGGCACATTAAAGATCATGAAATGCTGTGATGCTTTGAGGATAATCAAATCCTGAAGATCCACTGGCCTTGGTTCCCAGGCCCGGGCATGAGGCAGCGGGCTGGAGTTGGTCTGGGGACACCTGGATTTTCGGGTGGAAAACAAAAGTGTTTCATGACCATCTCATGATGCTGTTGAGGAAAAAATAATAATTAAAAAGCCCTTAATAAGTGTTATTACTATTTAGAGCTTCAGCTAAGTTGACGTACTGGGGAAAAAAACGTGTTTTGTTTGTCATTTTTGTTTGTGCTGTTTCATAGGAAATTTGACTTGTCATTTACCCAAGTTTTTTAGGTGCCACATCTTTCCAGCAGCTTGCCATGAAATGTCTGTTATTCCATGAAAATGTTTTCTTTCTCACGTGGTCTGTCACCAAACCGTTGTCAAGTTCCGTAGCCTTACTGAGAAGGCAGAGTTTGCACGGATATAGCTCAGTACAATAAAGTTTGACACATCCCATTTTTACTGACAAAATTTGCTTTTGTCCACTGTAACAAATGTAATCATATGGTGTATAAATAGAAACCTGCATTACAAAAGACAAGAGTTCAACATGCCCATTTCAAAAAATAGAGGATGGAATGGATATGCATAAAATCCTGTTTTTGACTGCAGAAAACAAGAGTGTGAGTGGCTGGTCTGCCAGTTCTGCACAAAAGCGCTCAGGCAGTGGTGTAGGTATGAAATGCCCAGATTTTTTATTTATTTATTTATTTATTTTTAAATTAAGTGTGCCCTTTGGAGAGCCAGCATCTTTCAGGTGATGAGGTAATGTAGTTTGTGATGTATTTTAAATTACCTGCAATTCTGTTGTAGTGAGGTGGCAAAATGGAGCAGCTGAGAGCATTTCAGAGCTCTGTATGACAGCTTTGGTTCTTGCCTTTACCTCAGGAAGGGGCGGCGGGGGCTCTGTGTTCTTAGTGATAATTGTGCACGCCAGCGTTGCTGAAACCCAGCCTGTTGTGCCTGTGTTTTCTGACAGCTGCAGGAGGCGATCAAGGCCGGCAAAGGTGTGACTTCTGCAATCGACCTCTGCCGGTGCCACAGCAGCCGAGCGCTGGCAGCCCTGGAGCGCTTCCCTCCCTCTGAGGCCAGGGCCGCCTTGGCCAA
Source organism: Nesoenas mayeri (assembly GCF_963082525.1). NCBI lineage: Eukaryota > Metazoa > Chordata > Aves > Columbiformes > Columbidae > Nesoenas > Nesoenas mayeri. The sequence continues at coordinate 46,838,960 of NC_137544.1, read as the reverse complement.
CATCGTCTACGCTGTCACCAGGTTTCCCTGACCTGTCACCCAAGGGGAGGCTGCTCTTCCCCCCATGGCGGGTGGGAGCAGCCCAGCAGGGACACCGACAACACCCCACAGCCCTGGTCACCTCATCTCCTCGTCCCGTCCCCGTGGAGCAACACGCACTGGCTGCCACCACCACCACCAGCAAAATTCGGGAGGGGGAAGGAAAAAAAAAAGGTCACAGCCAGCTTTGGCTTGTTATGCCAGAAGCACACTTGAGGCTGCACCAGTAGAAATAATTAATGAGTCCCGTTTCCGTGACCTCAGCAAATGGACAGGAAATAAGTGGGTATTGATTGGGCACTGGCGGGGACGGCGCCAGGGCGGAGGTGGTGGTTTTCCTGCCCGAGGGATGGAGGGGTGCGAAGACCCAGGTGTCACAAGAAACCTGCTCCAAGCTGCCCGGAGAGAGCGAGCTGCCGAAGCCGGGAGTTAACGTACCCGCTTACCAAGGGGAAGGGCAGTTCGGGGGATTAATGGGGGAAAATCCTCTCTCTTTCTGCGTGCAGTCATGTCTCTTCACACTGGTTTTATGTATTCAAATGTAAAATTACCCTATGCCTAATGCTTTCCGTATTTGAGAAACTTGCTGAGAAAATGTGTCAAGCATGGTAAGTAGGAGTTTTAAAATATTTAATCAAATATTAATTTGGCTTTGTTAAGGGAAGCGATTGCCTGCGTTTTATACTGTGTGTATAAAAGTATCATTCTCTGGGTTAAAAGAATTAGGTTTTTCCAACTTTCCTGGGGAGGGAATATCTCACCCTCAGATCAAGAGGTTTGTTTCAACACAGTCTTACACAAAAGAATTTCCTAGGTTTGTGACACTTGCATTCATTTAAGCCAAATAAATGTTAACTTGTAAGGCGAGGCATGGGCCTTTGGCAGAAGGGAAGAAGGAATGCTCTTGTGTGAGTACAGTCTTTCACCACGCTGAATAAAATGCAGAAAATACTGGAGAAGTTTTGAACCTCAGTGTGTTGAATGTTAAAGTCCAATTACAGACGGCATATAAGGTGTATCAGAAGCCTGCAATTTGAGACCGTCTCTGTTTTGTTCATAGGAGATGATTTTTGTGGTTTGCATGCATGCAATCTGAGAATGCCGTTGACAAGAAGGCTGAGTTTACATAAATGATCTAGATTGAGACTCAGCTACCTTTCTTCCTTCTGTGGTGTAATTACAGCCCAATCTGGAGACAGCTAGCACAGCAAACAGATTTCATTACATCGCTCACTCAAACACTAAGTGAAGTTATTTCTGTTAAATTCTCTCCTCCCTCCTTCTCCCCCTGCACTCCTTCCCCCTGTCACACAGCTTGTTTGCCATAGACCAGCGTGTTGCATTCCACCGAATGCAAAATATAAATAAAAACTCTGTACTCTAAAAATATACTGAAAATACATCCTCCATAATGTACATAATATTCTGTGTAATATATGCCTATATTATACCATAGTGTTACATGTATAATAAGCACCCTTGAGACACCTTTGATTCTTTGTATGGGAGCAGCATCTGGAACGCAGGACTCGCTTTATTTTGAAGAATGGCTTCCACATCAGAACCCTTCTTGCTTGCACTTTCTTTCTCGTGCCTGCCCTGGCACTTTCTCTCTACCCGAGCCTCAGGCACTTCTGCCTGAGTTAGCGCTGTCCCTGCAGCAGGAGGGCGGGAGGCAGAAGAGGAGCACGAAGAAGCGCGGGCCAGGCAGCAGCAGTCACAGGTATCTGCCATAGCTAACCGCCCTTCATTTTCACCTGTGAGGTTCCCTGAAGTACTGCTAACGTAAAACATGTGCTTGAAAGAAATACCTAAATTCAACCATATTCATATTTCAGCTTTTTTTGGCTCTGTTTGGGAGCCATATGTTGAGTTTTCTTTGTCTTGTGTGTACACTAAATGGTTCATAATGATTTAGAGCTGTAAGAAACTTGGGTCTGCTGGAGACATTCTGAGCCATCTCACCTCAGTCACCTCGGTTGTGTGAAAGAAATGTCAAATGTACTGCAAAACTGTGTAAGCCTGGTTTACTTTTTCATGAAAGTACAATTTTTTTATTTGTACTTTTTACTAATAAAGGCAAATCAGCAAAATTGAATGACCTTCTTTTGTATTTTTATTACCAGAGAGTTGATTGCTCTTCAACTATACTTTAACCCTGATTTTTAAAAAAAATCCCTTACCAGTCCCTTACCAGTAATCTTATATTTAAGATATTTACCTGAAATTATTGAGAAATTTTTGTTGTCTTGTTTCCTTCAAGTAAACTACAAGCATTATACCCCCTCTCAAACTCTTAGTGAATTAATCACTGCTGTGTTATTAATATACTCCCCATACCTTGTACAATTTCTGAGCACTGGTGAAATCTTAAGACTGTTCTGGTTTTATTTTTATCTCCTTGATTCCTTTTCCCCACCCACCTCTGTAAGGAGGTTGAGAACAGGGAGTCCTGTGGTCTGGGGGGCGTGACTGAGGAAGGAATTCACACCATTCACTTCAGTCATCTAGCTACGCAGCCAGCTGCTGCGCTGAACCTAGCCCAGGTATTGTATTGCTGGACCATTGCACAGGTGCACAAAATACAGGACAAGGTCCCAATTGCTTTTTAAACCAAACTAAGTTCATCTCCTACAAATACAACAGCTGCAGTGCTAGAATGGCTCTTTCATAGGTCTGTGATGGAAAGTAATTTAGCTGCCAGCTGAGTATTTCCAGCTCCACAACTCTGATAACACTATATAGGAAGGTTGTTTGGAAAGCGATGTACACAGAAGAATAGAAATGTTGGCTGGAAAGCACTGCTGAAAGTCACTTAGTCAGATCTCCCAAAACCTGAAGTCTGGTCTTGGAAACCACCAGGTTGCAGGTCCCCATGCAACTTGTCCCAGTGCTGCTCTACCTTCCTTGTTAAGTTTTCCTGATGTCCAGCATAGCTGGTGGCCAGTGCCCATTATTTATCACCTGCCACTGCCAAGAATTGTTTGGCTCCTCTGTCTCACTAATTCCCTATCCTGCAGCTGTGTGCTGCAGTTCAGTTGCCTGTTGGCTGCCTCTTGCTGGCCGGAGCAGCCCGAGTTCTGTCAGCCTCTCCTGGGGCCCAGACTAGCAGGGTTGCCCTCCAGTGAGCTGTGTGATGTTCATGTCATCCCTTTTGGGTTGTGAGCCCAAAAGAAGCCAGATCAGGGGCAGACTCACTGGGTACAGTAAGGAAGAGAACAAAAATTTACCCTAATGTACTGAGTCTTGCTGTGATGGAGCTAATTTTCTTCATAGCGTCCCATATGGTGCTGTGGTTTGGATTTGTGACCAAACCAGCATTGCCAACACACCAGTGTTTTAGCTGTTGCTCAGAACTGCTTGCACAGAGCCAAGGCTTTCTCTGCTCCTTGCACTGATGCCCAGCAAGTGGGTCAGGGATGGGCAAGGGACTGGGAGGAGTCATGACTAGAACACCTGACCCAGACTAACCACAGAGATGTCCTGCACTGTATAACATCATGTTCAGCAATAAAAATGGGATGAGGTGCAGGGGTGTTCCAGGGTGTCTGTTGCTCGGGGATTGTCTGGGCATGAGTTGGCTGGTGGGGATTGCTTTTGCATCACTGGTTTTTCTTTGTTGTTTTCACTTTTTCCCTTCACCTATTAAACTGTCTTTAGCTCAATGCACTGATTTTCTTACTGTTGCCCTCTGATTCTCTCTCCCATCCTGCTGTGGGGGGCAGTGTGTGAGTAGCTGTGAGGTGCTTAGCTGCCATTGAGTCCACCACAGTCCTTTTTGGCACCCAGTGTGGGACACGTAGTGTTCAAGATAATGAGACGTTTGACCGGAGTGTGCTAGAGGGAAGTTACTGTGCTTGTTTAGCTGTTGCTGGTCACAGGTTGACTTATTTGTTCCCTTACCCTCGCAGTGTCACACTCTCTCTTGCTGTACATCAAATTTGAAAATTTGCTAAAGGCTGGGTTTGGCTTTTTCAGTTTGCTGTGCTGTGTAGCACTTGCCTGTGTTTTACCTGGGAGAACTATGATGAAAGCACTGGCTCTGAGCCTAATCCCGTATTTGGGGCCTGCATTGCTGCCGTCCCAGTACTTCGGGAACCATCTTGTGGAGACAATTAACAATTACACCTTTTCGCTCTTCTCCTCTGAGAGCCAATTTGTGGAGGAAACAAAGAATGGAACCTTCCCCTTCATCTCCTCCAGACAGTTGCTTTCCACCTTGTTACAATGACTCTGGTGTTTTGAACATCCCTGGGCAATCAGAATGCTCGCATCGGTGTGTCTCAATAATCTGTTTCCAGCTTTTCCTAAGGTTAACTGACTATTGAGGAATACTGCACAAGGACATGCCCTGAGGCAGTGTGGCCATGGTTGACAAGGTACACAGGAGAATATGGGCAGGTGTCTAGAACAGTTTTTGCCTCTGGTGGTGTGGGCTTTGACCCCCAAACAAGGGCAGGATCCTGATAAAAGTGACAGAACATTTGAGAAAAGGATGCCCTGGCTATGTTAAAGGGACACAACTTCTCACACCTTGCTGGGCCTGGCCTACGCCTGCTGAGCACTGTTCAGCCCCCTTGCGGGGAGAGAGGATCTGAAGACATAAATGGGCACTGTGGCTAAACCAGAGACCTAAGTCTCAACTATATCAGTTGGTCCTATAGTCAAGAAGAAACAATGGAATCAGAAGTCAATTTGTTTACTCGGGGAGGAAGAAGCTTCTCCTAAGAGGGAGTGAGATGAGGAGTCAGAGGCAGCCGGTTTTGCAGCAGAGCAGTGTCAAGAACAGGAGGGGGAAGAGAAATCATAAACGAGGCAGAAACCTCCGGCTCCCTATCCCTAAGTGAGTTGTCAGTATGCACAAACATGATAGCCATCAACCTGGTGAGCTAATTATCAGTTGGTTGCTCCAATGCTGGGATACTGGGACCAACAGTCAGGAATTATAGGGTAAGGAAGCCCAGCAGCTGGGATCCCTCACTGAGGGACCAGGGCATCAACAAAGGGATTGGAAAAGGGGTAGCTGCTGGAGGCAACTTCTGTCAAGCCTCCTCAAGATCTCCTCAGGGAAGATCTTGTAAACTATTGAGGCAAGTGAACAACCACTGAGAGCATTATCCGGTATCTGAGGGAATTAGCAGTGATAGAGATGATCTACAACAATAAGACATCAAAAAACCTGGATGAATTCCAGTGCATGGGGTCCACGCGGCAGAAGTTTTTATGGAGCACACCAATGAAATATGCCTGGCACTATGGAGTTGGCCAGACACTGAAGCACCAACAGTGGGTAGATTGGCCAGCCAGCTCAAGCAAGTTGAAGAGAATCTCTCTTCCACCCCAACCCTACAGGTCTGCATCTTGGCTGAGAAGAGACTATCCCAACAGTTCCAGCTATTCAAAGACAGCATACCTTTATTCCTTGCCCATACCAGCCACCATCTCAGCTATTGAGGGTCAGCTCTTCTCTGCTCAAGGCTAAGGGTACCATGGGTGCATCTGTGTGCCTCTTTGTGGTTCTCTCTATCTGACCACAGGGAGGGCATGAGGAAGTGGGATGGTGAATCCACCTCAAATCTGGAAGCTGGGTTTTGTGAATTGTGAGGAAAAACAGTGGCCAAAAAGGATCCATCCAGGAAAATTACCACTCCAGTTGCTGTTGAGCAATTCCCCAAACAGAGTAGAAAGGCAGATCCTTCTTCTGACCCAAGTAAGGGACTTGTGGTTTGCAGTTGTAAGGATCAGGTAATGGATGCTCTAACCAGGAAGAGAGAAGCCCTGCCCCCAGCCAGGCAGAGAAAAGGGACAGCCAGGTTTATTGGACTGCATGGATTTGACAGCCTGGCGCACCTGATCAGTTGGCTGTGCTTCTCCTAGCGTATGCCAGCATGTGCCTTGCCCTATTTGCGATAAAGAGTGTATGCGTGGCCCATATTCAACTCAGTGTCCAGCTTGACAGAAGTTGCTAAAAGATTGAGAACCTCTTTCTAGTTAATTGAAACATGAAGAAAGCATTCTCTGGAGTAGCTGGGAAATGCTGCTTGCCCCAAGCGGTGCTAAAGATGCTAGACCAGACTCCTCAAGGGTAAACCTGCTGCTGAAATCTCTCCATTGCTTTTTCTTGTGAGCAGATAGTATTTGAATTGTCATCAATGCAAAAGGCTAACTCGAGCAACCGTGTCATGCTACGGATTTATCAAGGAAGTGGCTTCTGGATCAGATCACTAAACTGTCGCTACTCTCATCAACTCTTCAACCTCACAGAAAAGTGAGGCATCAAACTTTTTTTATTCTTTGTAGTCTTCAAAGTACTTTTACATGTACAGTGTCTTATGAAAAACAAAGAGCTAAAGCTTTTCAGTCTCTCAAAGCAGTTCAAAGGGAAGAATATTTCCAGTTCCGAAAGTCATCTTTCTGACGGTCTTTGCATTAAATTATCTTTTTTTCTTTCAGAAACCAATCCCTAAGATGTATTAATTATTTACATAATTTGCATTCATGTGTTTCTTCTCTTTAAGGATAAACCTGTTTTTCTAAAGCTAAGAGAACGTAGCCATGGAGCTAAAATTCTGTCAGCAAGTTGGCAAATGCCTTTAAAACCACCAGAAAGATAAAGCACAATGCTTGCTGTAAGTTGTGGAGGGGAGAAGAAAATGACAAACAAACTCACAATCATAGAATCATAATCAATACACCAAAGCTTCATACAGTCACCTTTGTCCACATCTTCAGGCATTCACACTTGTGGGTGACTCTGCTTGCAGCTCCCGGCATTGCTGCCAGATCCAGAGCCACCGCCGCCAGCAAGGAATGCTCTGGCTCCCTCCTGTGTAGCAAATCCCTTCTCTGCAACACTTGGAGCTGACTTGTATTGCTTCCTATTTCCAAAATGCTTTTGTCAGGTTACCTCTCTCAAGGACAGGAAGCCTTTTTCTCCAAAACAGAAACAGCAACTAGACAACTTATTTACTAAATTGGAAAGCAGTATGCTACAGTGTTCTACCAACTTTACATGATGAACTTGAAAGTCTATCTGCAGTAGAAAGGAGGGATCATATCATATGAGAATGTTAATTTTTGCTAATGGTGACAAACAGGCATCCCAGTGATAGGTAAACCAGCGTTTCTAAGATTTATCTGGGGTTTACAAAATTTATTTATAAAACTCAATTTGAGGGCTATTTTATTATGATTGTGTAGGACAATTGCAACTTCACAGCAAGATTATAAAAAATCCGGCTTTAAAATGTTCTTATTCACTCTATTCCACTTTGTCTTCCTCCTTTCACCCCTTCCCCCGAATATCAAGGTCTGAAATTACTCTGCTTTATTATTAGAACAGTGGTCAGCATTTGTAGTTTTCAAACTGTACGCAAAAGTATTTTACTTGCACCAAAAACTGTATCTTAAAACTAGACCTTTTTTATACCTTTAACATTTACAGCAGATGACTTTCATCAACTGCAACATTCAAAGTTTAGTGGTTAATAAACATCAAATTATAAAAATGAAATGTGATGTAGAAGTAATTAGAAAAATTTGAAACAAGTACTGATAGTTTACTTTTTTCCTCCAGAAAAGCATAAACACTAATTTTAAAAAGCTTTGCTCTCTGCAGATGAGTGTGATGCTCTCTGTATGTGAGCAGCTTCTCTGAAACAGAGCACGATTAGGAAATGGAGCATTTTCCCCTCTTGGCTAGCTTTGATGAGAGCTCTCCAACTTGCACATTGTGTCTGAACATTTCTTCATTCATAGCATGTGCCCATCGAAAACAGTTTTCTGTTTCCAGCATTTCAGCTGTACTATTTATAAGCTAGTTGAACAATGCTAACTAGAGGCAGTAAAAGGTGTGTATTTCATATGCAAATCACTACCAATAATTTTCGACAATTACACTTAGTTGCTTGCATCATTATTTTCAGCACTAACATAAAAAACAGGCTTGGCAGGAGAACATTACAGAAAAACGTCTGCATTTGTAAGACATTTTTATTCAAACAATTCTGTTGCTTTTGTCAACCTATGGAAGTTAATACGTTAATATTTTATATCAATGTACAAAAACTATGGCTATCCCCATCTCTGCTCAGATGCTGTATGCCCACAAGCTATAGATGGCTATTATAATAGATGTACCTGTGCTATGATAAGATATCTTTGCAGGAAAATAGGATTTAAACATCAAGTATTTATTAAAGACTGCTGCTGCTAAAAAGGGTCACATTACTAATAACTGGAAGTATTTCTGATATAAACTTGTATGAAAATCACATTATATGGTAGTAAGAACCACTAAGCAGGTGGGAGTTTTCTTTTCTCATAAACCCACGTCTCCACATCTAACTTTTTTATTAAAAAAATCAGTCCAGATTAAATTTTCCAATTTCACAGGCAAATTTCTGTTAGATAAAATGCATTCACTTTTTAAATACCTCATTGTTCTCAAAGTCATTACTGTAGTTTGGGTTAAAGCACCTAGAAGCCATGAACCAGAGATCCATGTTAATGCAAATCTAGAAGGAAAGGCTCCTATCCACCCAAAGAAGGTGGTTCAGGAGGACCTTTCCAGTAGTAGTGAGGGTGGACACCCAAAAGGGAAGATAACTAGCTGCTTCTGAGACAGCGACTTGTTTGTGAAAGGGATTCCATGACGTGATGGCCCTGATAGAAGCAGCTAGGACTCAAAAAACCTAGAAAGGCTGTTTCAGTTTCAGGTTCTGAAACAAAGAGGATTCCTTCCATAAGGATTCCTACACTCTAAATACTGCTACTTCCATAAAGAGAGAGAATTGTTTACATAGAAAAGCAAAAAAAATAGCAAATCAACCAGCTGAGTTCTCAAAGAAATCTAGCTTTCTACATTGCTTACCAAAATATTTTTTATATTGTTGCAAATATTTGGACTTACATATCTTAATGAGGTATGAGACTATGCAAAAGGAACAAAATATTATTTCGCTATAAAATGAGCAGGATATGGAACTGAGTGTTGCATGCACAAAGAGGAGCATGCTGTTTGCACTTTATTGGGAGATATGGATGTCTTTGAGAGAAAGGACTTTTCAGGCTGTATCTACCTCTTTTGGACGTAACACAGAATTTTGACAAGCAGACCTTTATGGGATAAATGTTTGATCATTCAGAGTTAGTTATGGTATAGATAATACAATGACTGTACATTAAGTGAGCATTACTTCTTTTTAAATGCAAATCTGTGAGATGGCATACAATGGCGTAGTTCTTGGCTGAACTAACATAGAGTAAAGAGAACTGCAATTGCATTGCCAATAGATTAAAAGAAGCTTATGTTTCCAAGAATGAAATTGCTCAGATTTGTCAGTTTTTAAAGAGTTATGGATGCAAGTGATGTATAAGTAAACTGCTGCAGCACAGAAGGAGATTTTAGGTTGCTCACTGGGTTAGTTACTCTGTTCTTGAAGCTCCTTTAGATTTCGGTTCCACTCCATCTTCCACTGCAGCTTTGATCTGATTTTTATTTTAAGCTTTTATATCAAATTCCCCTTCCTTTGGTGCTCAACTGTTACATATCTGCTGTCTTGCCAGTACGCCCTGGTGCTACTTCAGGCTAGAAAAGGGAGGGGTTTTTTTATAACGAATGTTCATTTCATCAAAACTTTTTTCTGTGAGCTAAACTGTAAGATTTCCAACTCATGTGCACTTGTTTTTCAAATCCAGAGATGCCATGTGGATTCTCTATTTTGATGTCCTTGATTCAGCAAGCAATACAGTTACAATTATTTCTTGCCCATCTTCATGAAGTCTAGCTAAATAGCAATTTTGAGAAGTTTCCAAGAGCAGCTGGCATTGTACCTAAGAACAAGGTGCAGTGTTGTTATAATTTTTTTTTTTTTTTAAAGTATCAACAGTTTTGTTTCTGAGGAAAAAAACCAAACAATTATATTAACTGGCATTCTAAACTAGTGTTTCCCAACCAGTATAATACGTTGCTGGCAGAACCCTCCAACACTGCTTGCAGCCATAGGAAGTTTAAAAATATAAACGAAGTTCAGGTGTCTGCCACTGTTCTCTTCTGCCTGGGTTACAGCAATGTATGGATATTGCCTGCAGCATCTTACTTGTTCAGTATTGTTGCCTGTGGGCCAACAGAGTTCTAAATATTACTGTGCAATGTGTCCATACATGTCCTTTCAGTCTGCCTGGCAGTGAAAAGCATTAAGGTATGCGAAGCTGGTTATCATGTTACTTTATTTACCATTAAATATTTCAGTTTTTATAAATTTTGAATTGCAGATCACATGAGTTATTTGGACTGATTTTTTTTAATGATGCCTTTCAGATTCTCCAAAAGTCCTTACAATCACTTTGGTTTTTAACTTTAATCCAAGGCAAAAGATTTCAAAACCTGTGTGCTTTCTTGTTTTGGCAAACCAATTCAGTCTCTTTGAAGTTTATTTATATCAAGTGCGTGCCTAAATAATTTAAGGTGAATTCCAGGCTGCCTAATTTAAGTACCTGCCCAATTCTGGTGAGTCAGTGCCTAACTCCCAACATGGCACACACAGCAGTGTAAGAAGTTCAGCCGGACACCTGCCACAGGGGCAGGGGTCCAGCCTACCTCCGCAGGGCAACCCAACCCCTTTGATCCCATTCATTTGAACCCCAGCCAGTGCGGAGGAGGAACCCACAGTAAATGTAGCCTCCACCCTCTAGGCAATCCCAAAGGTGAAGCACCCTTCCAGTGGCAGCTTTCAAACTATGCTCAGGTGAGGAAATGGTGTCCAACCCCCCTGCCATGGGCAGGGACACCTTCCACTGGACCAGGTTGCTCAAAGCCCCATCCAACCCAGCCTTGAACACTTCCAGGGATCGGGCATCCACAGCTTCTCTGGGCAGCCTGTTCCAGTGCCTCACCACCCTCATGGGGAAGAATTCCATATATCTAATCTGAATCTACCCTCTTTCAGTTTAAAGCCATTACCTGTTGTCCTGTCACTCCATGCCCTTGTAAAAAGTCCCTCTCCAGTTCTTGTAGGCCCCCTTTAGGTCCTGCGAGGCTGCTATTATATAAAGTCTTCCCAGAACCTTCTCTTCTCCAGGCTGAGCAACACCAATTCTCTCAGCCTGTCCTCATAGGAGAGGTGCTCCAGCCCTCTGATCATCTTCATGGCCTTCCTCTGGATTTGCTCCAATAGGACCATGTCCCTCTTATGTTGGGAGCTCCAGAGCTAGACACAGGACTCCAGGTGAGGTCTCATCAGCACAGAGCAGAGGGGCAGAATCACCTCCCTCAGCCTGCTGGTCACACTTCTTATGATGCAGCCCAGGATACAGTTGGCCTTCTGGGCTACAAGTGCACATTGCCAGCTCAAGTTGAGATCCTCATCAACCCCCTTGTGCAAGGGGCTTGTTTTCCCACTGGGGTTTTAATGTAAAACACATATAAGTTGAAAAATACTGGCTCCACACAGCAGAGTGCTCCCACCACTCTTTATCATCTGACTTCCTTCGGACTCCTTGACTCTTGTGTCTGGCTGCAAGGTGGCCTAGTTTAAAGATGTGTGGCGGAGAAAAGTGATAGACTATGTACTAGTACCACAGCAATAGTTTTTACAGAATCAAACTGAGAAAATTAATTGGTGCCAAAAGTGTTTCCGCCATATCATGCCACAACTCTGCCTACTGAGTGCTGTAGGCTATTGCAAGGATCTACAAGAAAGAAGCCTTGCTGAAAGTTTCAGGTTGGGTTCTTGCTTATGCCAAATACATGTGGCACAGGAAGCAAAAAGGCCTCTAAATTTAGAATCGTTCTTCTGCTCCCTGTTGTTGTACCAGCCTTCAGCATACTGAACTGTTCTGATTCCCAGCTCAGGGGCTGCTGCAGCACGAAGCACTGCCAGCTCAGCTGCCTCCCTGCCAGCCACCATGGTTCCTCAAGGCCATCCGGGGAGATCTTTAGCTGGCCAGATCCTTTGCACTATACAGAGAGGACATTCTTCAGGGGGAGGGTCTGGCACCTCACAGTTTCTAACACTAAATGTCTAAGGAACCTCCACAGTCCACCCTTACAGAACACCATACAACTGCAAATAGCTCTTGGAGCTTTCAGGGAGTTCTGAACACATTTTTTGTTGGTGGCAATGGCTGGAGTCTAGTTGCAGTTTGATCGAGAGAGAAATGGCCTGTTGTACTCAAGAGCAATGGTGATTATTTTGGAAGAGCTCTCTTGCTGGAGCACTACAACTCCCCTCTCTGGTGACCCGGAACTTTCCAGAGATTGCCGCAGAGTCACAGAGTGGTTTTTGAGCCAAAGGCATGAAGAGGAAAAAAAATGAACATTTGAATAAATGACTTGCGTAGCAGAAGTTCAAATGGTGAAAAAAAATGGGACTTGTCTGGCTGGGAAGCCAATCTAAGCTTGCTACCTGCATTGCCTGGAGACAACTTGGCTCACTCCCCTTTTCAGTGCGTGCTGTTATTGCAACAATATGCTCCTACTTTTTTATGCTTAGCTGAGGCCCTTCAGGTCTCCTCCTGGGCTTGGGTCCCTAGTAGCTACAATGCCTCGGGCCAGCACTATAAAGCAGCAATGAGGTGGAGTTCAAACTGGCAAGTATTTTCTCAAGGGCTCTGAAATTGAGTTTGAGATTCCACTAGCTTGCTCCTGCCTTATGGTTGCCCTTCCTTAATCCCACTAAGTAAAGCATCCCAGTAAAATCCAGCAGATCTAGCACTACTTAGCAGCTGGGCCAGGTGTTAAAACATGGTACCCTTTGAGTAAACCTTCAATTAGTCTTACAATAACAGGAGAGGGCAAACCATACTATAAACTTCAGTCTTCACAGTGCTAACAGACTCAGAAAAGTTATTGGGAAGTGCTCTTTATCTCTAAAGAGCAAATGAACTACTAACAGCAGAACACTTGTCTTGTTAAAAAATGTATCCTTCATTCAAGTGCTTCATCAGAGGAGTTACAATGCTGGGAGTTCCTGCTTTTAAGGGCTCCTTTTCACAGCTGTCTATTAATAACAATAATAAAAAGAGAAGTCAAATTTAAAAGCAACAAACTATTATCTGTTAGGATTATGCATGGAATATTACACTAGAAACATGCCAAAAGGACTAAATTTGAAATTTAGAACAGCGACATAAGTGAGAGAATGAAATTTTAGAGAACTGCTTCTAAAGGAAGCACCAAAAACCTGAAGCGGTGACGATTTTTTATTTTAAGAGCCACTCTTCGTATTTTTTCAGTTCTAAGGAAATAGGAAGTATCTAGGAAAGTGATGAGTTATTTATGGGGCAGAAGATTTATCTGAGATTTTTTTTCCAGACAGTTATTTCTTATTTGACTTGCATGTTGCTATATTCACTTTCCAAATAAATAAATAAATAAAATCAAAATAGATATCTGTTAAATTCACAGCAGTGCTCAGAGTTAATGTGTTCTACTCGCACATTTACTTGTCACTTGCCTGGTGTGTACTTGCCTTGCTACTTCTAGTTGATAATGTCCATGCTGGAATCCATCACCTTTCATGGCAGAATCCATCCTAATCTGTTTATTTTATAGTAAACACCTTTTATGAACACCTTTAGACTTAACTCTTCTCACTCTGGAAAATGTGAAACAATTACAATATAATTAGAGCACTTGGCTGTATGCTTTTATTAAAAGGCAAAATTAATCCATTCAACAGGAATGGCAGCATCAGCTGAATTGTGTAAGAAAAATATTTCAGGAAAAGCCGTCAAGTTTGATATGTTGCTAATTTCAGAGTCGTTATACACAGCCAAAAAATATTACTGCCATAACTGGTCATAGGTTACAAAACTGGACTTCCCTCTCCCACATTTACTTTTTTTTTTTTCATCTTTGGGAAACAGTTTGTTCTCCTGCAAGCTGTTAGTAGAAAGGGCACGTATGATTTGCCAGACTAATGTAATGTCTTATGTGCTCGTGTCAAATTCAAGAAAGATAAAATCTACAAGGATACTAAATTAAAAAAGAATGCGATCTCTGTTTTATAAATCATTGCTGCCATCCGCCCCCCGAACGTGAAGGACGGAAGCTGTCTTGTTAAAACGGTGCCGAAAAAAGAGCATAAAGTCTCGAAGCTTGGATGTGAATTAAACTAACTCAATGATTTATCTTCTTATTTTTTTTTTTTTTTACACTATAGGCTTAAGCCTAAAAATGGCACCAAACACCAGCCCTTCCTACTTGGTGAGAAAATCCACGCTAACCTTGCAGAAAGGCAGGCGCCACTTGCACGGGTGCCGCTAGCCCGCCGCGGCGCCGCTGGCAGTGCCACAGCTCCGAGGGCAGCCTCTCGGCCCGCGCTGGCGGCCGCGCAGGGGCCGCTCGGCGTTCTCACAACCCATCGGTGTGCGGCTGCCCTCGCTTTCCCTCACGGGCATTACGCCGCGGGGATTTACTTACAGGCTCCACAGCCAGCGCCGGCCGCGGGCGTGGGAGCTGCCGAGCAGCCCCTCCGCCCGCCGTTTGCTTGGGATGACTCGGCTCACCCCCACCCCGCCACGGGGCGGTGGGGCGGCCCGAGGGGCGGCGAAACGCGAGTGGGTCTGTGGGCGGCAGCCGTTTCCCTCAGGCCGCGGGGGCGGGAGCGTAACGGCCAGCGCGCGCGGCCACATGCCCAGCCGCCACCCGCCGTGGCCACGCGCGGGCACCGACCCCCCCCCCCCCCCCGCGCCCCCTGCCCGGCTCCCAGGGCAGGCAGCGCACGCGCACATGCGCCCCCACCGGCTCCCCGCGTGCACGTGCGCGGCCCGCTGCGGACTCCTCTCGGCGCGGCGCCTGGGTGCGGGTGCCGCGGCCACGCGAGACCGCGTCACGCGGAGCCACCCAGCCCCGCAAGGCCAGGGGCGCGCTTCCACGCGGCGGTCGCCCCCGCCGCGCGCGCCCCATCGCGGTGCCCGTCCCGGTCCCCGTCCCGCCCGGTCGTGTCCCCGAGCTGTGGCCCACGTGCGCCGTGCCCGCCGCGCCGCCCGCGGGCGCTGGGGGACGGGGAGGGCGCCCGGCGCGGGTGACGGCGTGTCGGCCGGCCCCCGGTGGCGGGGCTGCCCGCGCGGCGCCGAGTGGGCGGCGGGGCGCGCGCGGCGGGGGCGGGGGATCGCGGGGTCTCCAGTGGGAACCGCGCGTTCCCTGTGGCAGCGCCGGGGAGGGCGGGGGGTGGGGAGGAGGGGGAGGGGGGAGAGCGGCCTGCTCCTCCCCCCTCCCCTCCTGCCTCTGCCCCTGGCCCGGGGCGGCGGGTGGCGCTGGCCGCGGCGGCTCGGGGCTCAGTGTCCTTGTGCGGAAATGACACACGGTCCCGTCACGTCACGCGAGAGCGCAGCGCGCGGACCCTCGCACACAAAGAGCCGGGGGGAAACGCGGGCACCAGCGGCGGCCGCTGCAGCCGCCCGCGCCGTCCCGGGGCTCTCGTGCCCCACGCGTGGAGCTGAGGTAAGTCCCGCTGCCGCCGCTCGCCGGCCGGGCGACAGGAGGGGCGCCGCTCCGCGCAGCCCTCGGCGGGGAGCGCCGCCCCGGCGGGTAGGGGAGGAACGGGGAGGGGGCCGCGCCGAGGAGCGAGCGAGCGGGGGAGCGGGAGGCGCGGGGCCGGCCCCTCCCCCCAGCGGCGGCGCGGGGCCCCGCCGCCGCGCTCTCCCTCCGCGGCGCGCGAGCTGCCGGGGGCGGGGGGCTCTTTGTTCGTTGCTCGGAACGTTGCTATAGCGCTGCGGCGCGGAGTGCGCCAGGGCGCGCGCGCCCGGCCCGGGTTGCCTCCATCTGCGGGGCGGGGGGAGGAGGAGGCGAGGGGAGAGTGGAACGGTCACGCCGCCGTCACCTCCAGCCTCCCCGCGTCCCCTCCCCCTTCCCTCCTCCCCGCGCGCCGGCCACATAGATCCGCCCGGGCAGGGTTCGGACCGGAAGCACCAACCGCCGCCGCCGCCGCCTCGGGCTCGTGGGTCCGACCGCGGAAGCGGCCCCAGCCGCCGCGTGCGGGGCGCGCGGGGCGTCCTCACCGCAGCCCCCGCCTCCAGGCGGGGCCTCGCCGCTCCCACGTGGCGGCCGCCACCGCCTCTCGGCGGGGAGCCCCGGCGGTGCCGGGGGGCTGGCGGGAGAGCCCGGCGGTGCCGGGGGGCGAGCGGCGTGCCCGGCAGCTGCTCCCTCCCGCTATCGGCCGCTCGCCCGTGCCCTCCGGGGCGCGGCGCGCCGGCCGCGCGGGAGCCCGCGGAGCAGCGCGGGGCCGCGCACCCCGTGAGGGCGAGCGCTGGGGTCAGGGCCCCGCTCGGCGAAACTGGGGGCGGGGGCATCGGGCGGGTGGCTCCGCGGTGATTCACGTCGGTTCTCGGCGGGTCACGAGCCGAGGGCACCGGAGAAGGCCATGGCGGGGGAACCGTGCCCCGGCCGCCCGCTGCCTCTACCCTACTTTCCCCTGCGGTATGTCCACACAGGCTTTTGTAAATAGAAGGGAACAAACTCTGAACCAGCAGAATGCGAGCCGGCGGCAGGCCAGCGGCCATGTGACGGCTTCCACATAGCGTTGACGCAGTCCCGGAGCTTTTTGGATTGAGGTGCGGGTAGAGTTTGTTGCTGGCACCTTTAAAAAACAGCGTATGCCCGACCCCTGGGGCAGAGGCGTTTAAACAGGGAAGGAAAAAAAAACCTTTCCCTGCTTCTGGCTGATGCCTAATCATCAGTTTATGAATTTATGTGAATTATTATAGCTAATAAAACAAATAGTTGCCGATGTGTGTTCCTACATTTTGCTTTCATCTTCTGTTAAACTCAACACTGGATCAATGGCACTTTTTATCTTTGCTAAATATTTTCCTAGCTTAGCTAAGTCCACTGGATAAAAAAGAAGAGTTGATTGCAGTTTGGAGGAGATTTTAAATCGTACGAAGTTCAGGTGGAACAGTATTTTTAAATAAAAGCAAAGAGTGAGGGGAGAACTAAGCACTGAGGAAAACAAAATGTTTCTAGTAGATGCCTAATTGAAGCAAAACCAAATTGATGTGTTAATGCTGGAAATAAACTAGATTAGTATTTTGCTGACCAGTGCAAGATTGAATTGGTGTTTGATAAAGTATGGGGGACAGATGGAGGAAACTTGTGAGTAAACAGAAAACGGTGATTTTTGGATTTTGTTTTAGTTTAAGCTGCAAATGTAAGTGAAATGAAATAAAAACCCAAATTGAGAAATGCCCTGTATGTCCTATTGGCAAAATGCCCTCATTGCAGACTGGCTTCAGTGGAGACTTGAGGCTTCCTGTCCTCCTCCACAGGGCAGCAGAGGAGGTTTTCAAACTATGTTAAGTATAGGGATTTTATTGTCCATAAGGGTAGTGCTTCCAACAACATCTACTGGTTCTTGTAAAAATATTTTTTCTTAGTTCTAGAACTTGTTACATATGTATTTATAGTCAGAGCGTGATTGTAATATTAGAATGCTGTTTTCTGAGGTATTGAATATTTCAGGTGTCAGTACGGGATATCAAGAATAAATTTTAGTCAAAAACTCCACTCCTGGGTCACTAGCAGCACCCTACTATCTCAAAATTATTAGAATATAAAGCATCTATTTTAGTATTCTTTATGTTGTCTGTTTGCATTGTGCTCGTTGTTCAGTTAACTGAGGCAACATTCTCATTTCACAGTTTCTTTAATATGGGTAGTCAATTTGAAATCAGTTATCTGGGTTTTTTTGTTTTTTGGGTGATTTTTTTAAGTTAAGGTGGTTTCAAGTGCCAGACTTCTTCAACCTACTACCTTCTCTAAGAAACATCTCAAGCCTTTTCAAAAGTTTTGCTCAGAAAAGTCACAAGTTATAAGGAAACCTGACTAAATATATACACAGCACAGTCAGGTGTATAAACCAAACAATACAGGTTTCCCTCTGCCTCCCCAATTTCTATATGTTGTGTCTTGGGTGTCATCCATAACATTAGTACTGACAGTGACCCTTTCTAGTTACTTGCTTTTTCTGAACATCATACCAATGAGTGTGCTGATGAGATTTTCAGCAATAGAATAAATAAGAAATAGAAATAGAAAATTAATAGAAGAATTAATGAAAATGCAGAAAGTCCAGAAAAATGCATTATTTGTGGTTTTTTTTTTTGAGAAGGCCTCGTCAAAAATCTGTAATATTTACAGTCAATCACTGACCTCCAGAACTGAACAGAAGGCAAACGTTGCCTCTAAGAGATAGATTTTACAGCTCAGTTTTGGCAATTTGGTTGAACTGAATTTGAGTTGCATTGTTTTTTACAAGTCAGTGGAATCAAATGTACCCTGAGGATAATTGCAATATTGAAATTATTGAACCCAGTGCTACAGCCAGGAAGTAAAAGATGCAGGTTACTTGGGTCCCGAAGCAGAGCCCAGAACTCCAGTTGTGTGGGTTTGCTTCTGCACCCAGCAGGACGAAGGACAGCCTGGAAGGCCACACGCACCCCAAGCTGCTCTGGGCAGCCTGGGCAGAGGCACATGCCTTTGGTCCTGTCTCCTCCTGGGGTTGCAGGGCTGCGTGTTGAGAACAGGTGCTTGCTCACATTATGACTTTATGCAGGAATTGTTCTTCTAAAACATAACAAGGGACAGTATTTCATGCTGTCAGAGCGGCTCCTCTGCTCACCTGTTGCACGGGACGGGGTTGCTTCCACCTGCCCACAGGAGCTTCCCAGACTGTGGGCTTCCCTGGGGAACCGTCGGTCACGTTCTGTGTTTTATCTGGTGTCTGTTTCGTATGAAATACAGGCAGAGACCCAGAGACAAGGAACAGGACCTCAGACGCTTGGCTGCCCGGTGAGCGTCTGACTACTATATTGATTAATCACTGTCCCTTGCTGAGGATGAATATATTTACAATAGTTTTGGTTGGCTCTGGGTAAACCACACTCTAATTACATAGCGTAATACCGTTGCAGTTTTGTGATAAAGTCCTGTTACAGGAAGGCATGTGTAAGAGCAGATGCTACTTTCGGCTGGTAAACAGCCGTTCAGTGTATAGATCTTGTAAAATTTAGCCAATGTTACCTCCTTAGAATATCAGCTTTTTTGGTATTCCCATCATTAATTTAACTTTACTAAGTTCCTTGTGCCTTAAGAAGAGTGTTATGTCTTTCACTGCATGCTGAAAGCAAGGAAATTGAGCAGCTTATTCCACATAGGCTACTAAACACATACTCAATGTCACTAGCAGACATGTGTATCTAAACTTTTGACCAAAATGTAAAGAACAATCCACCTCTTCAGAAAAAAATTACACTTAAGTAGAATAATTTTCTTTGAAGCTTCTGAGTTTTATATATGAAGCAATATACCACCATGAGGCTTTAAAATGACTAAGCATCTGATAGTACACAATGTCTAAACCCCTGTATTTTTAATAACGTTCTTATAGTCAATAATGGGGAATTAGAGACATTCCTTCCAACCTACATGAAGATGCTAAAATATTTAGTGGGATGGTGTGCATTCAAGAAGCAGCATCTACACATTTACCGTGCATAAATGAACTGAACAGGACAGTGTTATGCAAGCATTTAAATTATAAATAGCAAATTTTATGAAACCAGCAACAGGCATTCTTATTATATCAGAGTATATTAGTTAAGGTAATGGTTAATTTACATGTGTAGTTATAATTAACATGTATTGTAAAGGCAGAGAACTACCTTGATCTTACATTATCAGCAAGATCTTTTCTCTTTGTGCTGTGTTTTTACAATGGTCACAATCATAAAAAAGGGAAGGTATCCTCCAAGGCCAACACATGAGTAATTGTTATGTGGTAAATATACTAGATGATAAGAGACTGAAATATGTTTAGAGTATGATTTGCAGTTTGCTCCCTTACTCATAAAATCTTCTGTACGTAAGTGCTTTAAGTCCTTAAGGCCTTGGTGAGTGTTTCAGGTAGGCACATTTTTGATAAGCGTATAACATTTTTTGTTCTATTTGCAAAAGCAACATCAGAGTGGCAGTTAGCACCAAATGCACAGAGAAACATTTTGAAGCCTGATTTTTCAGGTATTCTTCCATGCTTTGGAACTCGCGGTGTTGCACTGTGCACTGAACTTCCCTGTTAGCCACTGGTCACACCATTTCCATGTTGACTGTTGTTACCAAAGCAGTGCAATTCAGTATCATATCCTGGTAAGTCTTTTGAATAGAAGCATGTGTCTTAAGTGATAGCAGGAGAAGTGTAGGGAGTGTTAAGTCCTTTCATTGAGCTGTCTTCCTGTCTAATCCGATGAGAAGAGAGAGAAGGATCTGTGGGAAGCGGATTTGGCCAATAGTGACAGCCAAGGTGTACTGGGACCCAACCCCGCCTCTTCTTTCCCTGCCCCCTTGCGCCCTGGCCCACCACTCCTGTGCCATAACTCTTCTAGGACTTGGGGACCTGGGTTCTTGTCTATGCTGCAAAATCAAGAACGGGAAAGTAAAACAAAACCAAAACAAAACAAAAACAACCCACCAGGTTTACTGGCTTCTAAATACCTTTTTAAGCATTGTGCCACCGGTAAGTGAAATACCCTACACTTACTTATGACTGTCCTCTATGAGAGTCCCACAGTACTAAGCATGTTCTGAAAATGGATGTTGAACCTTAGCCAGTAGGTCAGATTCAGAGGAGTTCCTAGTATAGTACTCCCAGCAGGGCTCAAAAGGTTTTGTGTGTGTGGTCCACCAGAAACTTGGTATCTAGAATCTGTAACCACCTACAAATTTTACTGGTGGCTGAGTGGGATTTCTGGGTCTTGCTGCAAATCACAAGGTCACTAACAAAACACACTTAGTTTGGTGAGTAGAGTTAGACTATAATGCATATTTGGTTAATTAGAAGTAGCTTAAGTTGAAACAGGAGGATGCAATGGATCCATTCTCTGCAAAGAGGCTCATCATACATTAGTTTCAAAAGAGTAGTATTGTTGTTCGCATGATTGCAAATCTAGGTATTTTCATTTACTTATCTTGGAAGAAAAAAGCTTTCATCACTTGAAGAAAACCGCACTTTTTGACTTTAATTTTTTAACTGTTTCAAGTGTTAGGATGTCTGAAGGACTGAGCCAAAAAGAATGTTTGTGTCTTCCCAGGTGAGTGCTGGCATCCCCAGGGTCCGCTGCGTGGCACCCAGCAGTGGCTGAGCACAGGTACCTGTACAGTACCAGCACTAGTAGCTATCAAGGCAGTTTAGATGGGAAGGTGAGTATATACTGATACACCAGCAAGGTGTTTATTTTGAGACATGGATTACATAGAAATTATAAACTACGTGCTATTTTGAGGAAGACCATTCTCAATAGATGAAATGTAGGCACTAAAACCTAATGATTTATTGTTTGCTTTGTGAGGATGGGGTCTACTTACCTCTTATTCCTTGATAGTGGAATTTGTACAAGTGCTGCACATCTTCCTGACTATCCTACGTTAGACAGGTTTAGCTAATAACTATACTAGCAGCACGCTGCCATTAATCAAAAGCACTCTCTTATGTAGAAAAAGTGAGAGTATTAGCTTAATTTCTTATGTTCAGGGGTGTAGAATCTATAATCAGGGTTATAAGAGTTATGTGTTCTGACTTTTTTACCCCTGCTTTAGCATAAGCATAGAGAAACAATGTTACTTTGCCTGTTGTATGCCTGTTAGATGTTTCTGCAATGTTCACACATATAAGATAGAAACCAAAGAAAGAGAAAATGCTTCTAAAATAACTTGGTTTACAAATTAAAATATTTACAGGAAAAGTCCTAAAACATGAAGTTTAAGGTTGATGTTCGTATTTTGTAGAGCAAGATTTTTTTTTGCCAGTTCAGATGGAAATACAAGATGTTTCAGATAAAATTTAGAGATATGGGTGTTTAGACTACAGTGTGAATCAATCTCATTAGGATCAGGATCTGTCTGTTGGTGTAGCTGCTGTTATAGGTGTTTGGTATGTTTTGGAATCCTCCTTCTGGATCCTCTTTTCACCAGAAAGTAAGATGTGATGTAGCATCTGTATGTATCTCAGCAAGGTAAAGCTGCCAAGGCTGGTTCCTCTCCCAGTCATGGCTACGTACCTGGTCTTCCAGCTTCAGCACAGGGTGTTCACCTCTTCCTACCTCTTCTGCTGTCCTGTAGATAGCAATGCGTCAGTATTAGTCAGTATTCTCTTTAAAAAAAAGACATATAAGGTAAGAAAGAAATATGTTTGTATACTCGACAAGGAACAACTGTCAGGTGTTTGCTTCACTGGATTGCTTTTTGCACTGTTTTGTCCCAAGTTT
This sequence comes from Nesoenas mayeri, assembly GCF_963082525.1. Lineage (NCBI taxonomy): Eukaryota > Metazoa > Chordata > Aves > Columbiformes > Columbidae > Nesoenas > Nesoenas mayeri. The sequence continues at coordinate 46,816,661 of NC_137544.1, read as the reverse complement.
TTTGGGGTCTTTTTTTTTTTTTTCTGCAGCTTTGTCTATTCTCACAGTCTGGGGCAGAATGCTACCTCAAAACAGGTTTTGACATTGCTGCCTCTTCTACAGGCAATAATTATTAAGTACTGATTCACTGAAAGCAGTACTTTAGATAATCTGAAATGTTTTATCTTTAACAGACTTTAAACAATCAACAAAATTGTTGTTAACCTTACACATACAGGCGTGCATGCATGGACATGCACATGCTTGTATGCTGGCCTCCCCCCTTCCCATAGGACCTCAGTTTTTATGGATGCGATGATACAATTGCTCTGTTGATATCTCTGTGTCCGTTCACTACTCACTTGTGAGTCCATTGCAACACAAATTTGAAGCAAGATGGTGGTATAAATAGATAAGTGAAGTTTTGTGAAATGGCTGAATCAAGCCAGTGGCTTGCTGGTATAAGAAACATTTTAATTCCTCCTTTCCGTCCCAAATCTTGTGCATGCTCTGGAGCTGGGCCTGATTACTTGCCTTACCATTTACCTCTGTGAGTTAGAAGAAAAGTAACCCAGCAAAGGAACAAGTGAACTGTTTTCTGTCAGTTCATTAAGCTGGACCAACTCACTGAAGGTTAAGATAGACACCCATGCTTGGCTGAGGGAACAGCTGGGACTATGGGGCTTGAAATCCTCCCTTCTAACTGTTGACAATCTTTTAGTGTTTTGCTCTAATAGAGCAGTCTGGGATTATCTGGAAAACCATTTTGATTTCCACTGAAGAATATTCTGTAGTGCTATTGGCTAATTTGCTTACTGTCACCTCAGGCCCTCACAAAAAGACTCTGCCACACTTCTTGAGCACTGACACATGTTGGTCTTGTCGTGCATCCCTCAGAGCTAAGCCTGGTGCAGTATGGAAAAGTATAAGAAAGATCTAGAAATGGAATGTCAATGTATCTGGGATATAAGGGTAAAATACAAACCTTCAGTCCTATTTTCTTTTCTTGAGGTCCAACGTAGCTTTTTATGGTGCTGTACGAAGCACACTGTCTTAGGATTTTTCATAAAGAGCTATAGTGGCTGTGTCTAAATTAATGTATAATGTTGGGTTAGAAGACTGGGTATTAACCCTCACCAGTGCCTATCAGGTGGTTTAGAAGCTGATGTGGGCCACTGACGTTTCATGCTATTATGCCTCTACAGAGTTTGCAGAAGTTGAAGTTCAGTGGCTATAGGCTGGCATCATTTATACGTGAATATGGGGGATTGGACTAGATGATCTTTTGAGGTCCCTTCCAATCCCAAACATACTGTGATACTGTGATCAGTTAATAAATACAAGTCCTGAAATTGAGGCTTATGGTGGGTAGAAGGAGTACATATCTAAGGGGTTTGTAGTCACTCTGCATCCAATTGAGAGAGACTTTTTCTGATAACGTGATGATGAAGACAATCTCATGTAATCATCTTAAGGATGTCCTTTATAAGGCTGTATATAGGGGTCATGTTGAAGATCAGCACATCAGAGGATATTTTGGCTTCTAGAGTGACCCAGTATGAGCTGATATAAATTATAACCCCATGTATCTTTGGTGTGGGTGTGTGTGCTGCCTGTTGCAGTGCAGTCATACTAAATCTTGCCCTTGATGGGACCTCATACTTACCGTTAACCACTGTCACTTACTGACAAAGAAAAATTTGTAACTACACAGTATTTGAGTATTTGCAGAGATTTTTAACAATATTTTGGGATTAAAGAAAAAAAAATATTGAACAGTATTCGAAAGTAAAGTGGAGACATTTTTTTTCACTCCAAACCAGATTTATCTCTCTCTTTCTCTCCTTGTCTCTCTTTTAAATTTCATTATAATTCCCACTCCTGGGCTGTGTGTACACTTTTGGTTGACTGGTAGCTTTATTGAGTTGCTCCAGCCAGAGAGAAGCCTGCCTTGTTTTCAGACCTTGGCTAAAGGGTAGGCAGGAACAGTTTAAAAAAAAAAACCTATTTGGAAGGAGAATGTAACTGTGAAAAATGTGAAGTAATAATATTCTGGAGCCAAGGAAACATGGTGCTGTGTGTGGATGAACACGAGTGGTATGTGACAGTTTACCGATCACTAGTTGAGAGTGTCGATTTGCAGCTGTGTGCCCTGTAATGGTCAGTGAGATCTGATTATGTTGCTTGCTTTCTAGATCTCCAAAAGATTTGGAATGTCTTTTAGGAACATGTCCACAGATTGATGTTTGCCCCCAAGCAACATGCAAAAGTTGTTTTCAAGGAAACAGAAACACAATTGAGTCTTTCACGCGAGAAGTAATGCTAAAATCATGCTGGAATAATACATGTATTTGTTTTTCCTTACAAAAAACATTCTTACAGTATTTAGAGGCTGACAGAAAAAAAATAGTTACTGTAGATCTACAGATTGCTCTGCTTGAATTGATGTGATCCATATCAAAAGATCAAAGATTTTTAGATGAAAACTTATTCCAGCATGTATATTCCAGTTTATAATGAGTTTTCCTTCTGTGATGACTTTGGATCACCCACAATGACAATATAAAAACACTTGACTGCAGTAAGAAATAGTGACTTGCTACAGGATGGAGAGCTTAATGCAGTTAGCTTCCACTTATATATTGCCAAGATGCCTTTTAGACAAGGTTAAAATTACTTCTACTTTTCTCCATCTCAGAAAAAGACACACAGTTTTAAATACATTCCTAGCTGTCGTATGTTGTCTGCAGTATAGTTTCCATGTTGACAGGTCTATAGATGGCCATGAAATTTATTGGAAATAGCTAGGTTCTACAAATGTACAGATTGGAAATTATCCATAGGCTGTTAATGCCCAATGGCTCTAGATTGAAAGTAATTAGGAAAACAGATGTAGGTATTTCCTGATTCCAGAAGATGCTGATACTTATTTTTGTATTTTTATTTTGTTCTCTAGTGAAATAGAAGATGAATTCAGCTGAAATCACTGATGATGATGAAGGTAAAATATTATACTTTGTGTAATTCATGATCAGGCAAAAATACTTGTTGAATGAAAGCCTTTGTAATCTGATAAAGAATGTACTTGGATCAAGACAAATTACATTAATGTTTTTTAAAAAGCTATCTAAAACACACCATTATCTTTGTTACTCATATTTTCTGCTCTACATCCTTCTTCCCCTTTGAAAAAATCTTCCTACTGCAACTTTATTTGTTTATACTTCAGACTTCTTTGGGGAAGAAACTGTCATTTAGTGAATGACTGAATGGTTCCTAGCATAACAGAAGCTTGACTTTGGGGTGGCCTCAGCATACACATATCCTATAAGTCATAAGTAATTACATTCTTCAAGACACGTTCTTCAAGTTTCTTTATTCATAAAAAGAAACAAACAACAAAAGATTATATTAAGGGTGTCATGGTTTTCTGGAGAGAGTGCTTTATCTTTCTAAACCTTCTCTTTTTCCAGTAAAAATTCCTAAAAAAAATGTTGTGAAAGTAGAAACAGAAAATGAAGATGAAGCTCTAGACTGCTCGGTAACATCCAGATCTGCTGAGAAACACTCACTGGATGGCGCAGTTACTTGCCTACAGGATTCCAACAAGCGGAAACAGACCTCACTTGGTTGTGATGGTTCAGGGAGCCAGCAAGATGTCTTACCCGGTGTGAAGAAAAGACGCTTTACACAAGAGGTGACTTCTCTATACGTGACTGTGTGGTTTTTCTGTTTCTTTTTCATAGACTAAATTCATTGCTACTATAGACAAAATGCAAGTCATTTAACTAGACTTGCATTAGTAATGAGTTCAAGGCAAGTATGGCTAATCTTAACCCAGTTTGCACACATTGCTTGTCCGGGTATTTCTTCAGATAATGTGGGAACAATCATATCTATGAAGTACAGTTATAGGTTAATTCATTCACGTGAAGTATATTTTTGGTTTTTTGTCAGGGAATGTAGGAGCAGGTAGTGATTTGGATTAACTGAGCATGACTCTGATTACAGTCCCTCTTGTGTCACACCATCCTTCAGCTGGATTCTCAGTGGTAGAATCAGGGCTGTTATTCTTCCTTCTGTGACACAGATTTTTATGTCAGTGAACAAGTATGAATTTGTTTATTACTTGAAAGATAAAAATGCAGGGATGCAGAAGACTTCAGCATATCAAGAGCAGAATGTATTACGAGTTCTGAACTGGTGCAGCATTCCACTTGTGACAATCCAGGTGTTTGCCCAGCCCGTGAAGGAGATGCCCAGTCTTTTCCATTATCCTGTTTGAGTGTTTCAGCGCTCTAGCAATCAGAGATTTTCAGTAATCTTTGCTGAAACTGAGCAAGTTTCTTTTTGTCCTTGTTCCTTTCAGTATGGAGAGCAGTGATCATCTGTTCCTAGACAAGTCTTCTGCACATGGGGAAATTGTTGTGATGTTGTCCACCTTCAGCCCTTTCCAAGACTAAAATTCTGTTTTTTCAGCTCTTCTTCAGGAGTCACCTTATATTTTTGTTGTTCTCTTTGAGATTCCCGAAAGAGGAATGTCCTGTGTTGGGCAGTCACATCTCTTCTAACAGCCTCTAGAGCAGTGTAATGGCCTTCTCTTTTTCACACTCAGCACTTTATTAAAATAACCTAGATTCAAATTCATCCTCTTTTGAGTAACTTCAAGCCCTGGGTTATATTTAGTTTATGACCTACTCTGATGCACATATCCTTTTCTGCTGTTCTGCTACCTAGCCAGTTATTCCATGTTGTATTTGTGCATTTCATTTCTCCTTTCTAACCGTAGCTCTTCATATTTCTTTTTCTTGACTGTCATCTCTCTGACTTCTCGGGGCTGGTTTTTTTTTCCCTGAATGCCTGCGGTAGGTAGGTTTTAATCTTTTTACATGGTTTCTTTCTTTACCTTTATCTTTTTCTTTTTACAGTTGTTTTACTTATGTTCAGATTCTTGAAAGAGTTTCATAATAGTCTCTGAACTGTGCTTGCATTGAATTTTACTGTTTGCCTTTAATACATTTTAAAATCTATTTGAAGTGAATTATAACTTTGGACTTACAATATCAGAAAGTGACCCAGTAACAATGATGAAAATTCACTCTTGACTGACCCCAATGAATCAGCATGTTTAGTTAAATAACCAACCAGAAATAGTCCTCAATCCTAACAAGATTTTAAAAGTTAATTACTTTTCTAGTACAAATATTTTGGTTTAGTTGATTATTTTGTTAACTATTAATGTTTAAACAGGAGACAAACGTTAATTATATTTGAGAATATTGTGCTTGTAGTATATTTTTACTACACATCACATAGGCATCCATGTATGATATAAGCAGAACTGTACTATTTATGTTATAGAACTGTACTATCGGGCTGGTGATTATATTACTAAATGACTTTCTATCAGAAGACATTTCACTTTTTTAAAACGTTGGTTGTCATTTCATAACCAGAAATTAATTTTCCCTAATTTTCTTTCATTTTCTTTAAAAAAAGTGCAGAAAATTTTAAGATTAAAAAATTTACATGCAAGACATTTCCAAGTTCTCATGTGTTTGATAGAATAGTTTTATATATTTCTTGCTCATATATTTGTTCTTCTTTGTTGATATGGAAGCATATTCTGTTCTGTATTCTTACATATATTTAGACTTTGTTTACTGAACATAATAAAGATAATAAATTAGCTAGACTATGACACTGAACAGAGCAAAAACTAAACAACTTTGAACACTTAGCTTGGGACTCCAAGATGATGTGACTGTTTCACAATTACTTGTATTGGTCGATGTTTACCAAAATACTGCATTTTGCAAATGTTCAAAGGATATATATAATATAAAAACTTGCTGTGCAAATCTAATATAAAAAGCAGCACTATCTTATGTACATTGAGTCTCACGGAATGTTATCTTTGCTTATTTTTTGACCGTACATTAAAACTGATCACCTTAAATGAGTGTAGTATTACCTGAAATATATTGATTTTTAAGGATCAGTGTTACAGAAAGCTAATTAAAAATACTAAATACAACTTTAATTGGAGAATTTACAAAAAGCCATGTATTTATGCTGTGGATAGTGATGCTCCCAGATGGAAACTGTATAAAGACAAGATAACTAAAAACAAAAGGAAAGACAACAAGAATACATCAGAAACGGAAAATCCTTAACTATAGGCCCAAATGTGTTGTCCTCTCTTAGTCAAACATTATGTGTTTCTGAAATGGAGATAACGAAATCTGACCCGCAGCCAGATCCAGACACTGAGCTGCGTTAGTGAAAGGGCAGAAGTTGTGCTGCCATTGCGGCCAGGATCTGCTGCAGCTCTGAGCTCTGAGCCTGAGCGCTTCTCCGGAGCACCGCGGCCACAGCTGGGTGTGCAAACTGGCACAGTGCTCAGACTGCAGTAAGATATTTCAGACAATGCGTTTGTGCTGTTTAATACACATTCTAATACTGCTTTGCCCTGGCTCTGTGTGTGTGGTGTACGCTAAGAGAAGTTACCCCCACATTGCTAAGTTTTATTATGTAATTAATTAGGGAAAAGGTACAGCAGGAGTTCTGATGAGAATTGACAGGCAACTGGTGGCCTGTGGCAAGCTATTCAGTAGAGAAGGAACTGAATTCATACTCTGTATTGTGAAGCAACATTTGGAATATTGTCTGAAAACAGAAGTGCTAATGGAAGAGCTGGCTGCTTAGGTAGCAGGTCTCATTGTACATGTAAGAAATTTATTCTCCAGAATTGCAGTTTTGTTTTGCTCTTTTGATTTAAAACAGTAAAATAAACTTGTAATTCAGTCTGAGTGTCTGACCGGAGAGCAGAACTATATTTATTGTTAGAGGAGATTTTCCTGACCTGCTTTCACGTGGTGTCCATTTGCGAGAGCTCTATTACCATCTGGAAATACCGCTGCATCTCCACTGACAAGTCTTGGTGGGGTGTGATGACTTCAGTCCCAGTATAGGAGCCTGCAGTTAGTTGGGAACAATGTGCATCACAGCCTGCTCACAAGTCAGTCTCTTGTGTTCTGGTAGTTTACAAGTCACGAAGAGGTGAGTTACGTAGGGTATATTGTCCCACTTGCTGGGGTAGGTCACCCTGTAGTGGCTGGTGGCGTTAACAGGACTCTGGTTCCTCATTGTCCTCATAGTAAGTGTGCTTTAATGTGCAGGGGACTGGAGGAACAGTCTTCTAAATGGGACCTGGCAGTCAGGTGTCCTAAGCACCACCATGGCTATGATTCTGCACACTGTGAAATACATTGTCTTTGCATTATGCATTTGTTTTATCATCTGTCCATCCACACAGCTTGGGTTGTGAAAACACAAGGTCTCATATGTAGGGTTGTATGATGTGAATGAGAGCAGAACTTGGAAACACAACTTCAATTTAGTCTGCTGGTTTCTAAACTTGGAATAGAAACCAGCTTGTTCTCTCCGAGCCTCTTTTGAGTATACATTGCATTAGAAATTAAAAAGCAATTAGATTAAATTTGTCACTGCAGTAAGCAGATGCCAAGTGTGAGTAAACATAGGGATCAGATTAATTTCATGAGCGTTACAATTCTGGTTTTTCAAAAAGGAATCTTAATTCAGGTCTCTCTGTAGGACGTAGTGGGGTCTCCACTAGAATTTCAAGTTGCTTGTGGCTTTCAGCTCAGACCTCAGGTCTGTGTTCGATCTGTTTAAGTACTTGAATGCAAATTCTCTGTTTTTTATCTAATTAATGTTCTGTGGAAGAAGCCAAGCAAAATGTTTTAGTACAGTTTTCTCTAAAATCTGTGTTTTCCCATGTTTGAGTTTTGTATATTGGATTTTGATTCTGTTGCATCTACTCAACTTCCTAAGAATTATTTGCAGTATCTCTGTGTTTGCAAAAAAACCCAATCCACCCAAGCCCTGCAGATTTGCTAAGAGCTGATGAAAATGCTGACTTCCAATTTTGAGTGATGAGGAAGAGTTAGTTATTGGGAACATTAATTCCTTAAGAGTTCATGACTTTTTTTTTGTATAAATAATTTAGGAAATTAGAAACCCATGAGTCTAAACTTCCCTGTCTTTTAGAAATGAAGAAATGTTACACTTCCTTTTTTAAAAAGACAATACCAAAGTACTTTTCACTTTGTTTTTAAGTTTTTGTTATTTAAAAAGGATACTTCTTAAAAATTACAGTTATTCTTAGAACTTGTTTAGGAGTTGTACACCGTTATAAAGATTAAAATATGTATATACATAAATCTTTCACATCAGGAAGAAAAGAAGCAGTATGATTTTGGCGTCTTACAGCCTTTGTGGTATTTTCAAAAGCTAACCTAAAGAGAGTGCTGGAAGGTTAAATGTAGTTGTTGGAGGCAGTGGCAAGGTCACAGGACTAGGAGTCAGAAAATCTAGATTCTATTCTTGGCTCTGTTGCTGACTTGTTGCCACCCAAATTCTCCACAGACCAAGATCTCATATGCAAGGTGAAGCATATTGATACTTAATTTGGGAGAGTATTTAGAGCTCCATGGGTAAAGAGTACTGAGGGTTTCTCCATGGAACAGAAATGCAATAATAAGTCAGGAGCAAAACCAAAACAATCTAAATAATACTTTACTGTATTTTTATTTTTTCTAGTGAATTAATTAAATTTGATGTATTTAACACAACTAAGTTTTCTGGAGAAAATTTGACTTTTCATATTTATGTAACAATGCCTGCTTAAGGGGCACATATTTACAGCTAATATTTTTAAGGCAGTCTTACTAATGCCGTATTTATTTATTCAAAGGGCCCCCTTTCAAACATGAAGAACAGAGATGCTGGCTCACCTACTCAGGTAAATGCAGAGCAGCCAAACAAGAACAAGAATCCTAATGTAACGTGGCTCTGTGAAGAAGAATCCTTCAGTGACATAACCACTCTGTCTTATAAAAAACCTCTCTATGGCATCTCACACAAAATCACAGAGAAGAAGAACCCACCAGGAGCAGAGCAGTTCACTTCCTACGAGTTGTTTGAAAAAATCAACCCCAGCAGCCCCTCGCATCTTCGGACTTTGAACGATCAACGCAAAAGGGACTCAGCTGCAGCCATTGCCATAACAGGGGCCACCGCCGATTCTGACCCAAATATATATTCTTTGATACAGAAAATGTTTTACACGCTTAACACCCTCAATACCAACATGACTCAGCTTCACAGCAAAGTTGACCTGTTGTCTCTGGAGGTTAGCAGAATAAAAAAGCAAGTCAGTCCAACAGAGTCGGTCGCAGACTTCAAACCTCCCCCGGAGTACCAGCTGACTTCTGCCGAGCTCAAACAAATCATGGATCAAAGCACGTCAGGCGGAGACTTGGCTTGCCGGCTGCTGGTGCAGCTCTTCCCAGAGCTCTTCAGCGACGATGAGTTCAGCAGAAGCTGCAGCGCGTGCGGCTTTCTCAACAAGAGGAAGCTGGAATCTCTTCATCTGCAGCTTATCCGTAACTATGTGGAAGTTTGTTACCCTTCTGTGAAGAATACGGCTGTGTGGCAGGTGGAGTGTTTGCCTCAAGTCAATGATTTTTTCAATAGATTTTGGGCTCAAAGGGAAATGGAAAACAGTCAGCAGAATGTGCAATCGTCCAGTTTTTATGAGGCGGAGCAGGTTGAATCCTCTCATTTTATGGAGGATAAAGAGCAGGAGGAAGCTTTGTCCTTGGACAGGAGTAATGCCATTGCCTCAGATTACATGCTGGATGCTCAGGATCTCAATGAATTTTTAGATGAAGCTTCTTCGCCAGGAGAATTTTCTGTCTTTTTGTTACATAGATTGTTTCCGGAACTCTTCGACCACAGAAAATTAGCTGAAAGGTATAGCTGCTATGGAGACTCTGGGAAACAACTGCTGGATCCTCATCGGCTTCAAATAATCCGTAGGTACACTGAAATTTATTTTCCAGATGTGCAAGAAGAAGAAGCCTGGTTGCAGCAATGTGTTCAGCGCATAAATGACGAGCTTGAAAATACATATATGGATGGGAGTGAATGTGATCAGATGAGAGATGACTGTTACGATTCTTCTAGTCTACCAGATGATGTATCAATCATAAAAGTGGAAGATAGTTTTGAATATGAAAAACCTGGCAGACGCTCAAAAAAAATTTGGCTTGTACCCATAGACTTTGACAAACTTGACTTTCCCCCTCCCGATTTTGATGTCCCTGTCCCAGATTACCTGTTGAACAAAGAACAGATTAAAAGCATATATGAAAGCAGTCTTTCCATAGGTAACTTTGCCTCTCGATTGCTTGTTCTCTTATTTCCTGAACTGTTTACCCATGAGAACTTACGGAAGCAATACAACTGTAGCGGCTCTTTAGGCAAGAAACAGCTCGACCCCACTAGAATTAAATTAATTCGACATTATGTGCAGATACTGTACCCCAGAGCAAAGAATGACAGAGTGTGGACATTGGAGTTTGTTGGGAAGCTTGACGAGAGGTGTCGGCGAAGGGACACGGAGCAAAGGCGCACATACCAACAGCAGCGGAAAATCCACGTGCCAGGGCCCGACAGGAGGGAGTTTCTCAGCTATGCAATAAACCCCGAGAGGTTTCGAGAAGAATTCGAAGGGCCACCGCTGCCACCGGAAAGAAGCAGCAAGGATTTTTGCAAGATACCACTCGATGAACTTGTTGTTCCTAATCCAGACTTCCCTGTGCCTTCTCTGTATTTGCTGTCTGATAAGGAGGTAAGAGAGATAGTTCAGCAGAGCCTGTCGGTCGGCAACTTTGCTGCCAGGCTTCTCGTAAGACTCTTCCCTGAACTCTTTACTCCAGAAAATCTCAGACTGCAATACAACCATTCAGGTGCTTGTAACAAAAAACAGCTCGATCCTATCAGACTGAGACTGATCCGTCATTACGTGGAGGCGGTTTACCCCGTGGAGAAAATGGAAGAAGTGTGGCATTATGAATGTATACCCAGCATTGACGAAAGATGCCGGCGTCCTAACAGAAAAAAGTGTGATATACTGAAAAAAGCAACGAAAGCAAAAAAAGTGACAGACTCTTTAAATTCCTAAGACTTTGACCACTAAATTATTGTCAGGATTATGCTTTGGTTTGGACTGAGGGGCCTGGTGGGAGCTGAGGGTGCTCAGCATCTAGGACAGTCAGGCACTGAGGTTGTTGCCTTTTAATGCGAGTGTTGTATCTCGTGGGCACCGCAGCAGTGGGAAGTGGCTTTACTACATCTGTACGTGGGCAAAGACCATCAGTCACCCGTGATAGAGCAACCAGTGGCTTGCTAAGAGCATGATTTTCACCGGTGCAAATACATGTGGTTAAACTGTAGTACTCCACTCCCCATTTCTGCATCTTCTTTTTTGATCACTTTCTAATAGTAAAGAATTTTTTTTTTAAGTCATTCTGCTCTTCAGGGGCAATTTTTCATTATACCCTTAGAAACAGCCTTGTTAGTTAATTTGGAGTTTGAAATTTAAAGTTAATTTAAATTCGAAAGTGCCATGTTCATTGGAAATCATTGGAACATTAGACTTTGCTTCTACAGTAACTGCAGCTTCACATTTGTTTTGTTCTTGATGATATTGAGATACTGAAAATAATAATACTGTGTCAAAGAATGGGTCAGAATGGTGTAATTTGCCTTTTTTGACTGTTACCCAGGTTTTATTTCTAAAACCAAGAATTAATTGTTGAATAATTGAGATGTGAGCATAGACACAATGTGATTTTTGTTGGTTTTTTTATTTTATTTTTTTTTTAATATTGACACCACAAGCTTGATCCTGCCCCTGTGAGTTCTGTTTGTGTTTTGTCCAGTGTCACTGCTGGCATGACTGAGGATGGCTCGTCTGAATTAAGCCAGCAGAACAGATCCAAGCCTATAGCCGTGGAATGTCTTGCCATTGCTTGCTTGCCACTCTGTTTGTAAAATAGCAAAGACAACAACAAAAAGACCTGATACAAGAACTTGGAAAAATTCTAGACCTTACTCTCTATCAAAATCATGACTCCAAAGGTTTCCAGTATTCATATTGAATTGCATATATAAAAAGTATGTGCAAAGACTGGGTTTGTGATGGAATTAAGTGTTTTGAGGTTCCCATGTATGAGCTGTGGTAACGTAACTTATTATTTGTGTGAATGCAGCACCATCTGGGTATTTTGAGTGTGAGGATATTGAACTCTCTCAGTTTGCCAAATTGATTTAGTCTAATTAGTACCTATTTGTGAGTCATAACTGTATATGTATAACTTAGGTTCATAAGGTCAAGTTTGCATCATTAATATGTTCAAGTGTAACAAAGACCACCCAGAACCCAATGTGAATTTGCTGTATGATTTGTCACTGGAGAGTGCTGCTTTAAAACTAGTTCTCTTGTTCTTTTTTTTTAATACTGATAGTGTGAGTGAGAGTCAGACATGAATTTTTAAGTCAGTAAAGCCAAGAATTGCTTCCTGACTGTCGCTGGAACACCTTGGAGCAATTGTTCATGTTCTCTGTGGTCCTTTTTTGTTGTTTACTTAGATGGGTCATAGTATCAAATTTTAAGTCAGTTCCAGTGTAATTTTCTATTTTAGCATTTGTAAGAAGTACAAAATACTTGATATTTTTACTTCAGATTTTTAGAATTTATTGTTCTTAGAGTCATATTGATCCCTTTCTTTTAAAAGCAAAATAATATGTTTTCTCCTAATGTCAAGAACTAGTAAAAGTATTATGGTAGGCTGGGAGTAAGTCATAATAGATCGTAGCATTTGTTCATTTTCCCCATATGCTAGCAACATTCTCAGAGAATGTTTGAAGAAAGTGATGAATGTACTAAATAATACACTGATACTGTTTATATCCATTTAAATGTTTCCTGTTGGTTTAAATAGTAGCAGACTGTGCACAAAATGGATATCAGAGCAAATATGGCTATAATAAAATGAAAACATTTTACCAAAGATAAAGAACTGATACCACAATGTCTGCATCCTATCTTTCATTTCAGTGCATAAATTTGGCAGATTGAATGTATCAGAAACCAAGACTTTCTCCTGTAATTGTATGCTACCTAGCACCTCTGTGAAATTTTTTACATGCACTTTTATGGGAGATGTAAAATGACAGAAATTATTAATAGCTACTTAATTTGTTGTTCTGAAAGGCTGGCCAGAAGGTAAGAAATACATTTTCTTATCTCAATGTCATTCGCGTTTCACCACTTAGTGATTTTGAAGCTCCCAGAAGAATTCGATATGTATTAAACTTTTGTACAATTGACAGGTGTTACTAGCTAGCATGCAAATTGGAGACATACTGTCTTTTACTGTAGATGTTAACATTAAGTCAAAAACTCAGTCCGTTTATATTATCTATGAAACAGTGAAAAAACAGTTTTCACCTTTAAAATTACATTTTTGAAAATGGGCATAGAAAGATTTTCATTGTGGGTTTTTTTTTTGTCTAATTGCTGTGTACATTCCTTTTTTCTCACTCTTTGCAACCCTTTCATGATTCATTTGATTGTATGTTTTATAATTGATCTCAAGAAAAATACAGACATATGGACAGTGACATAGGTCACTAATGAAAGCTCTTGCAGTTGCATCTGACGTACAGCCACTTCATCCAGTTGATCAGTCTTGTAAATAAATTAAAAGTATATTATTTTCATACAAGAGGATTGTTGTCTGGTGATTGTTTGAGTAGGAGCAGGAATATTTTTCCTATTAAGTCTCTTGCTAACCTTAAGATAACCTAAGATAACCTTAGCTAGTCAGACGATACATAAATGAAAATACTCTGGCTTTCTGTGGCTATTTAGAGAGATTTTTCTGTCTTTCAAACTTTTTGTTTGAAAGAATAAACTTGTTGTTTTGAGACTATGCTAGGAAGATTGCTAGATATTGAAACACATTGGCCGTGCACACGCTGACTTCCCATGGATGAATGTTACTGTCTACCTGCCAGGTGAGCAAACCCCATGAAGGTGAATATCAGGGTTCTCTACTTCTTGTAGTTTAAATATATCAGCTTTGGACAGGCATTGAATAGCCCACTTCTAACAGCTTTCTGAAAGAAACAGTGCAGTATATCATAGCTATATATTTTTGTGTCTTTACCCATTTTCTACAAATGAAACCGTTACATAGCAGCTCTGTAAAAGATGTAAAACAGCACATCAAAAGGGAGATCAAGTATGTGTTGGATTATTGCCTGTTAACTGTATTCAGCTGACAGAATCGGCAACAAGTTTGCAAACAAGAAAAACCTTTGCTTGAAGTCAGCCACTTTGTTGTGCTAATGCGTTACAGCCACCAAAGTGTTTCATGTTCCAGGAAATGTTTGTGAGCGGTTTATCTTCAAAATGCATATCATTTATGTCTAGGAAAAAATCTGTCATGTCGCTTTTCAGTTTTTTGTTATTTTACATTTACGTTCAGCAGTGACAGAAAATTGAGCGCTTGATGCTCTGCCAAGGCACATCAGGTCTAATTTAATGCTGGCAGGGGCCAAGATGAATTCTATAGCCTCAAGAAGCACATAAAACAATATGCAGGTTTTAGTCATCATTTATTTTTATTCAGATTTTGTTTCACTGATGGATGTGAAACATCTGGAAAATTCAATGTCTTAAGCTTGCCTGTACCAAGGATGGGGCATAAACTGACAAGTGTGTTGTTACCATGCACATTTTAGTTGATTGCACTTAAAATCTGTGTGAGAACAAGTGTGGCAGGTTCCAGCCTGTGATTTTTCTGAGTAAATCAACAGAGTTATGGGTTTTTCCTCAGGAGCATTCTGAAAACTTCTTTCTAAATGTGCTGGAAGTTGTTAAAAATGAATAGCTGAAGTGATGGTTTAGATCCCTCTCTTAATTCTCTCTTACAATTGCTACAAAAGACAGAAAACAAAAGAAAGTCACAGCCGTTTGTCTTCATTCTTTCCTACCTACTGTTTTATCCTAGAAAATATTTAGATAAATTTCTAGTAATAACAGTGCTTTCGAAAATCCTCATTTTACCCCCTCCATTACAAAAGTCATTCATCTGAACTTCTCAGTGGTACTGATGGTAGTCTTTAAGTTCCTAGAGAAATTTCACACAGAATACATAATACTCATCTTTGTCACAGCTCATATAAATCGTGTTTTGAGAGGTTGTCCTTCCTGCAGCACAGCCCTGGCTGAAGGAGCTGCCGAGGCTTGGCCAGTCCCCGTGCTAGAAGCAGGTAAATCCTAACAAAATCAAAACTCCATCATATTTACAGCATTTTCCTTATATCTCATCTGACTGGCAACAGGTTAGCCCTTACACCATTTCTTCTTATCCGGCATATTCCTTTGCATTTTTGCCATTTTCTCTATGCCATCTTTTCTAGTTAGTAGCTAGAAAAGCCCGGGACATGAGCAGACCGCCTGCTTGCTCCGTTTCCTGATCTGTTCCATAATGGGGCTGTGGTCCCCATGGAGCATTTTTCTTTCATTAACAATTTGGAAAGAATAACTGATTCTCACAGGAAGGGAAGAGCTGCAATAAAAGGGAAGTAAAGCTGTTCTGGAGAATATGACCTGTTCTTTTCCTACTTTTTTCCCTTTCTCCCTGCCAAAGGCAAACATGAATAGAACAAACATTCTGTTTTGTTGGGTTTTGTTTGTTTGTTTGTTCCTAGGTTTTCCTTATTTTGTTTTTAAAAATTTAGTGTGACTTCTCAGTCAAAAAAATGGGCAAAAATCACCATGTATCAAATCACACTCAAATTTGTGTTAATAAACGGCAACAAAATAAGTAGTGATTGCTGAAGACTGGAGGAAGAACAGCTAATTGATATCTCCACGCACACAGAAATGTCAAGCAATCATTTCCAATTTCCTTCACAAATTTCATTATGGCAAAACTGTTTGTCATTGTTTCCAGAGACATTTTGTGGTGGTGTGTGTTAGTATAGGCTTCCCTGGGAGGCAAAATTCTCCTTTAATCATTACACTTTCAGGAACGTGTGACTCTGGTTACTGCATAAAGTAGTGTGTTAGCAAGCTCTACAAATGTTTTATGTGAAAAGAAAATCCTGAGGTAGCTCTTAGCAGTAGGAGTGAGTCGCTCGACAGGATCGCATCCTACATTTGAGATTTGATCCCTTGTGTTAAACCTAGGAGTTTAGTTTTATGCCAAGTAATGCTGTCCTTTGCCTTTCTTGTGCCCTGTCTTTCCAAGACTTAAAAAAAAACAAAAAACCACCACTTCTTCTTGAAACATTTGTCTGTATGTGCATTGAAATAAGTTCTGGAAACTGAAGAATTTTTAGGTTCAGCAGTACCAACCTGTGCCCACACACCCCTTTTGCGTTCCTGAACACTTCCAGGGATGGAGGGAGCATCAACAGCTTCTCTGGGCAGCCCATTCCAGTGCCTCACTACCCTCATTGTAAAAAATCTCTGCCTTCTATCTAACCATGTCTCACCTCTTTCAGGTTAAAACCATTACTCCTTGTCCTGTCACAGGCCTTGGTAAAAAGTCTCTCTCTGACATCACTAGGAGAGAGATTGGTCTTTATCACAAACTCTTGTTTACTTCCCAATAGGCTTTTCTGGAAGTTCAGATCTAAGGTTTTAGCCTAATGTTGCATTCATATTCTGCCTAAATAAATTACATTGCCTGTGCTCGCTCTTATGTCAGCAGCCCACCTCAGATGTCAGGAAGGTTGTTGGCTTTTTTTGACGCTCTTGGTTTTATAGAATAGACTCTTTCAGAAAGTTCATTTCTTCGTGTCTGTACCTTGGCTCCCCCTGAGCCCCAAAGCATCCCTGAGGTTTACGAGTGGGGTCCTACTCTGGCCCTGTGAGCTGCTACTGCTGGAGGTCACGGACAGTACCTACTGAAAAGGACTTCACAGTAACAAATGGTTGCTGCCCAACAACTGGAGCTCACTGACATTTACTCGTTAAAACATCTACTCGTTTCTCTCAGTATCTCTGGAGACTGTGGGAGCCACTTAGAATAGCAATGGGAAGTGGAACTGGGGAACAGAGGATGCATCTCATCTCTCTATCTTCATAGCATTTGGTGCCAGCTCCAACTAATCCTTCATAAATACTCTCTTAAATGCCGCACTGAAATGACTATGTGACAAACTGAGATTTCATTTTCCTATGAAGTTACTCACACAGTAAAAATCAGCAGTGCTACACCCGTCTCTTTGCTGATCTGCGTTCTCTGTGCGAGCAGAGTATCTCTGCCACAACTCAGGCTTTGTCACGGTGAAGTTTCCTGCTTAGAGATACACAGCTGCCATCAGTATCCTTCTGTACTCTCAGTATAGCAGCATGCACACAAGCACAGAGTTGCTATTGTTAACCAGGATCAAACCAACAATGAAAATGGAAGCAATTTTACATAATTGGGTTTTTTATCCCTATTTTACGAATCTAGATATAAGACTAAGAAAGCAGTTCAGCTTGTTTTGATGGCAGCTTTAATGAACCTTTCCGATTAACGAAACCAGACAGCAATTAAACAGTGATCAAATTAGTCTTTATTGGTTCTTTATATATAACATCTGTAAGGAAACTGCCTGGAAATGTGAGAGTTGGATCTTTTATCTCACAATATCATGAAACAAAACTAACAGCAAGAAGTGACAGGCTTATTGCATTAATATTGATGTACACAGCAGAGGGAGATCACATTCCAACACAAACCCTTAAAAAAGGGTACTGTAATTTTGTTTAACCAAAATTCGGATTTAACAACAAATACATTCTTTGCAAAAATCTTATGCTGCCACATGCAACCCCCTGTTACTTAAATACATCCTGTTTGGGCACTTTTAAGTTTTTCCAACGCCTCAAAATTACTTTGTATTTTTCACTTTCAGTTTTGTCAGATACTTTTTTTAAGACTACCCGCATAACTACAGCGGTTCCTGTGTCTTTATCTTCACCTACAATGAGATCCAGTGTGTCACCAATTTTCACCTGGAAACACAAAGAGGAGATGAGTGATTATAAACATACCCTCGGGAAAACAAATCCCCACAGTCCACGTCCAATTTTAATTTTGCTCCTTTCCATTTAATACTCTTATCTCACAGGGGAAGAGGAAGGAAGGCAATACTAGACCCATTATAGATCCTCCAGCTATGAACTTCTAGGAGAGCCCTGGCAATAAGCAATTAAATGTCTCCTGACCTTCTCTGTCAAGGGCTTTACCCTTCCTGTTCTACAACCAACACTTAACTTGGAGAAAAAGGTGTAATGTATGTTTTTTTCCTGAAGGATGTTTCCTGCCCATCTTTTTGTATCAACACAGACACAAAAGAGCAAAATGCAAAGTTCTCCTTCCTTTAAAAGAGTTTAAAGTGGTTTTAATAAACAGAGTGCGGGTCAACTGCTTGTGTTCCTTTCAAAAGTCACAAAAGCAGTTTGCCTCTCAAAAACCAGCCTTAACTTTAGGGGATCAGGGATTAAAAACTCTCTTCTTGTTGCCCTTCGATGACAGTAACTACCACCTAGGATCACCTCAACATAAAGGCTGGGTAAAAATATGCCTGTCACCATTCTGGGAAGCTCTGTTGTGAACAAGCATGGCCTGCAACCCTTCTGGCCCTTCCCACTAACTGTGTTCCTGTGTGCTCCATTACAAACACAGTCACCTTCCCAGAGCTACCCCAGCTTAAATCCCCTTCTGTCATCAACTTTTCTCTTTTTCTTTAATCATACGCCTGCTCCACCAATATCTCGGATTTAATCGTTCCTGCTCCATCAACCTCACATCTGTCATCCCTTCAGCAACATGGAAAGCCCTGTCCTTGCTACCGTCTGCCTTCTCCTGACTTCCAGCCTTAGATTTTCTTCTCTAATATCAGAAGACTCCTGTCTGCCCTAGGGAATAACGTCTTGCCCAGGCAATCAGAGTCACACACAAAGCTGGAAGTGGTGTTAGCAAGTGCTGTTCATTCGCTTCTTACAGCAATTCAGTGGTTAGCTCTTCTGACCCAAGTAAAAAGAGGGAGAAGAGGTCATGCCTTAGTTATTTTCTTGTACTGTATTAAAAAATTTAAATTTTAAAAAGTCTTACAGTTCTACTTTTCTTCCATAGTTTTTCTCCATTCAGCCTGAGTTCATTATTGTAGAATGCATCTTCTACTTTACTGAAGAAAAACAAGGTTTTATTGCATTTACAGTGTGCAGCAGACCAAATACAATTGTTTCTTTGCAGATAACGTAACACCACTCATGTGCAAGGTGCATTTCCACAACTCTAAACTGCACATAAAGGATACCTTTATTCCATAGATGTTAAATTAAATAATAGAGTATACTTGCTCTGTGTAACAGGTGCAAGCAATAAAAACCTGTTTCTAAAGACCTGTCTCCTGAATATCCAACGAATAACGTCCCCTTTCCTGCACCAGCCAATTTAATAATTTTTAAGTGATCAAGTTAAACTAATACACTGTTCTAACAACACTGTGATATCAGGCTTCTGTAAGTTGCATTAGATCAAACATTTTCGTATATTCATAGATCGTACATTTACCTGGTTGACCTAGGACGTTAGGTTTACCCTTACCATCACCTGTTTCTACAGCCATTAAGTAGCGTATTATTGTACTCCCTCAATCTCAGATCTCTTTGTATTGCTTAATATCAGTATTTTGTGTTTTCTTAATTTTAAATAAATAGTAACAGATAGAAAATGCCTCCTCAGCAATCTTAGAAATATTGTAGACAGGGAAATGCAGAAAATGGGCTGTTTCAAGGGAGGTAGGGTGGAACAGAAAAGAACACCCATACATACACAATATATGTTTAGACAGTCAAAACAGCTACACCAAAAAACCCCAACAAAATACTGAATTATCCCAGCAACAAAAGGGTATCAAAATTCAAATTTTCATCTTTCTGATCAGCAGGTTGTTTCCTCCATACTTACTTTCTTGCAATGTCTAGACCAGCTTTCATGATCACATCATATCGAAGAGACTGCACTACTTTTTCAAGATCCTTGTAATCTTTCACTACATCAGGATCATTTTCAAATTCATCTTCCAAATCGCTTTCCTCTTCATCTTCATCCTCTTCTTCCTCTTCTTGTACAGTTCGTCTGCTCCTTTTAGAGCTTTTGTTACTTTTGTTCCGCAGAGACAATATTGAGATATGCTCTGGAGAAAGTCTTAGTGCACAGAGCTTTGCTGGGGAAAAGCTGAAACATCTTCTGTAGTTTACTGTGCTTGCTTGACAGCTACAGAATAGGCTTCTCCTCCATGAAAGACACAGTTTATTAGAGGGGAATTTCTCCCACAGTCCAAACCAGACATTTAGTTTTCTAAAAGCAGTGATGGGGAGTCTGAAGCCAGTCATAGCATACCCTAAAATAAAACAAACATTTTTGTGTAAAAATGAGCAACTGCTTTGACTATTGGAAGGATTTATCCAGATACAGCATAATAGTTACTAAAAATATATATTATTATCTAGTTCCTTATAGAGCAAACACCATCTAAAAGCACAAGGCTATACTGGCTTTATGATCTGCCTTTCTCATACACTGTCCACCATTACAAAGAGCAAAAACATCAGATGAAAAACAAACACTAAAAACCCCAGTGGAATACTTTGTTCGTAATTCCTTCTCTGGTGTTTCATATTAACTGTCTAAAGATACTTGTGGCATTTTCCTCCATACATTCACAAAAGACACAGAAACTAAGTTAACTACGTCACAAAAAGCATAAGAAGACCTTCATTTATCATGAGTTATTACCAATAAAAGCCACTTGCTCAATACCACAGCCAGGAGAGTCAAAACCTGTGTAACTTCAGTGTCTGGTCACACCACAACGCTGCTGTGGGGCAGAGCGCCGCACAATGTTCCCCTCGTGTTTCTCCGAATGGCAAACAGCTTCGTGGTGGAGGTCAGGAGAAATAACATCGCTCCATGTGCTGCAACAGGACTGACAGCAGCAGCAACAGTCTCACGGGTGAGCTCCACAGTCCTGCTCCTTTCTAGAGCCACTTCTAACCTTGCACAAGTAGATGGAAACACCCCCCAAAAAGCCCAGATGTCTGTCAGCCCTCCCAGAAATCGATGTACATTCCTTCCTAGCTAGGTGGAGCAACAGCTCTTATTATGGCCTTACACATGTGAAACACGTGTTTACTTGGTGAGACTCGACTTTGTTTGCCCTGCACGCAAGTGAACTCTGCATGAATCGGAATGAGGTTATTTTTCCTGTGGTTGGGGAAAAGCCCTGATTAATGAAGGTAACTACCGGCCAAAGAAAAATAAAACAACTCCCTTGGCTTTTTTTTTTTTTTTTAAATATGTGGATTTAATTTAATATTCAGGACGGTGCAAACCTCAGAGAAGACTCACACCTCTGCTCAGTTTGGGGACAAATTCCTGGAAGAGTTACTTGAACAACTACTGCTGCTTATTTTTAGCGCTCGGTGTCACTCCGCGCCCCGTTGCCAGGACGGCCGAGAGCCCGCCCCGAGCACCACGGGCGGCGCCTTTCCCCCGTGAAACCTCAGCGCGGACAGAGATCCACGCACCGCCCGCCCACTCGGGCGGCTGGCAGCCCGTTCCGAGGCCGGCAGCCACGGCAACAGCAGCCCCCGCGCCGGGGGCGGCCCCTGACCCACCGCTGGGCCCTCAGTGGCGGGCCCGCCGCAGCCGGAGAACCCGGGGAGACCCGACTCCTCCGGCCGCTGCCCCAGCGGAGGCCGCGGGCCTGGCCGGCGCCCACAGCCGCTGCCGG
This sequence comes from Nesoenas mayeri, assembly GCF_963082525.1. Taxonomy (NCBI): domain Eukaryota; kingdom Metazoa; phylum Chordata; class Aves; order Columbiformes; family Columbidae; genus Nesoenas; species Nesoenas mayeri. The sequence goes on along the minus strand of NC_137544.1, from coordinate 46,794,938 downwards.
GGGGGCCACGCCGGCCCCGGCAGCTCCCCCGGCCCCGCGACCTTGAAGCCGCGGCGGGGCCCCCCGCGCCCCGGTCGTGCCGGAGGGGACGCCCGCCGGGGCTCAGGGCGCCGCGGCCGAACCTCGGTTACCTGCGTCCTCCCAGCGCCTCGGGCCCGGGCCTGCCGCTGCCGTCCCCGCGCCGCCGCTCGCAGGCCGGAGGCGGAGCCGCCTCAGCCCGCGCTCAGCGCCCTCTGCCGGGGCTCCCCGGGAGGAGCAACCAGCGCCTCGGCGCCGGCCTCTGCTCCTCCTCCGCCCGCACAGCTGCCGCTCCGCAGCCGCACCGAGACGCGTCCGAGCTGCTTCCCGTTATGCTGCTCCCCACCCTCCCCACCGCTGTTTCGCTTTTTCTTTCTTTTTTTATTTTTTTTCAATGTGCTCTTTTTCACTGTACGCTGGTTGGGGGCCGGGGGGTAGCGGCACAGCACGGGTTTGTCTGCGGGGTGTTTCGGCAGCAGGTTCCCCCGAGCCTGGGCTGGACTTTCTCCTTCCCCTCTACTCTGCCCTGGTGAGACCACATCTGGAATATTGTGTCCAGTTCTGGGCCCCTCAGTTCCAGAAGGACAGGGAACTGCTGGAGAGGGTCCAGCGCAGGGCAACAAAGATGATGAAGGGAGTGGAGCATCTCCCTTATGAGGGAAGGCTGAGGGAGCTGGGGCTCTTTAGCTTGGAGAAGAGGAGACTGAGGGGTGACCTTATTCATGTTTACAAATATATAATGGATGAATGTCACGAGGATGGAGCCAGGCTCTTCTCAGTGACAACCAATGGTAGGACAAGGGGCAATGGGTACAAACTGGAACACAAGTGGCTCCATTTAAATATGAGAAGAAACTTCTTCACAGTGAGGGTGACAGAGCACTGGAACAGGCTGCCCAGGGGGGTTGTGGAGTCTCCTTCTCTGGAGACATTCAAAACCCGCCTGTGTAACCTCATCTGGGTGTTCCTGCTCCGGCAGGGGGATTGGACTAGATGATCTTTTAAGGTCCCTTCCAATCCTCAACATTCTGTGATTCTGTGATTCCCTCCCTCACTGCCCACCTCTCAGCCAAAGCACTCGGAAGTAATTATGTCCATAGTTTTTGTATCGCTTTGATTTTACACACCTCTGATTTTCCCTTGTTGAACCATTTGCCTCTACAAGACTAAGCTTCCAGGACCTCAGTGCCAAGGTGACATGTGTTTTCAGCTCCCCAGGCTCTACCCACATGCCCAAAACAGAAAACAGCGGAAATCTCTCACCTGGGAAACACCTCCAGCAGATGCTGAAATTTCCTGACCACAGATTAATTTCAAAGGCTTGGCCACCATGATGATCTAATCCCAATCACTTTGTGGCCTGGGTTTCCCCTGTCTTTACCTTCCTTCACATTGCATCTCCCTCTTCCACACCACATTACCACTGTTGCTGTAATCCATAATCCCACCCCTTTGGAGCTCAGAAACTAGGAGAGATCCATCCCTCCTCCTGCCTTCTCCCAGCTTTCTCTCTGTCATAGACCAACCATACGTCCCTCAGTGTTTTTGAATGCTCTGCACAGCATTTGGGAAATTCTCTATCCATATGAAATGGGTACGAAACAGAACTCCATCAGATTGGCAGTATCTTGCCCTGATGTAAATGGTTGCATAAGGTTCAGGGTAATTTTTGCAGATGGAAGAGCTTTTCAGATTTGAAATTCTCCTTTAAAATGCTTGTTAGCTCACCCAACAGACCAATCCATCCTCCTTTAGAAAACTACCAGCAAATGTGGCAAGTGACATAACTGTGGAGCTACTACTGCACAGCAGCTGTGCAATTAGCATAGGAATTATAAGTGATTGCTTAAATTTACACCTGTATAAACTTCGTCATAAAAATGTTTGAATGAGAGATTTTAATGTCAGAGATATTTTGTAATGGAGCAATTCATTTGCAAAGCTATTTCCCCTCCTTAGAAACCTTACTGGGAAGGAAGCTGCAAACATCTTTACGTCTGTATGTATTTTGAATGTTTCAGTGCCCAGTTCTGTGAAATTCTGACCAATTTGAATTGGGAATATAGCTGTTAGCTTTTTAGCACTTTTCTTCCATGTGTCTTAAAGTAAATATACATCCTTATTGAGGAAAGAAGTTGGTAAGAGTAACTTTCTTGTATTCATAGTGGCACATAGTGAGTCAGAACAGAAATGTATGTCTGAACAGTGGGGATTCCCTTCACAGAAATGTGCTGCCTCCTCTATGGGGGAAAAACCCACACCCAACCCCCAACCCTGCCCTCCCAACCAACCGACCAACCAACCAAAAAATGCACAAAACAAACAAACAACAAAAAACCACAACAAAGCAACCCCCCAAACAACCAAACAACAACCCCCCCCACAAACCTAGCTTTCTATGCACCCCATTCTTTTCAGAGCTCTTAGAATTTGATTAGTCACACATAAAGTCATGCTCTAACCTTGCTAAGGGTGAAGATAACTTACTCTCAGTAAACGAAGATGTATAGGCTAGTCGACATTATCTTTATTGCATCTCTATATTGAAAGGCAAGATAAAGAACATGTCTGAAGTCACTCTGTCTTTCATATTCTTCAAATATGACAATATAGTGGCATCTTACAAAACCAGAAAGTAATCAATTCACCATTTGGTATCCTTTCCTGCAGGCCTTATGGTTTGCAGAAGGTTAATAGTGTGGCACTCAAAGAGGTCACAGATGAAATGTAACTTGGATGTCCGGAACTGGTATAATGCATCTGATCTATCTCATCATTGCACAACCCAAACAGAGGCATCTCAGCCATACTTGCTTCATTTCCTAGTCCAGCTACATGGACTACTGTTCTAGTTGTACATCGTGTTACTATTTAATCTTGGTCATGAAAGCAGATGCTTACCGAGGTTTTTGTCAGGATTCATTCAGCCCCGGACTGCAGAGGAACTTCAGTGCCACACGAGTGTCCTTGTCATCAGATTCCCTCTGTGCCACAGAGTAAGAAGGGCCATGAAAGCGCTTGTCTTTAAGATTTGTACTCCAGTTGTTTGAGGTCTTGGCAACTCCCAGCCTGGGTCATTAAGCACAGTTTTTAATGACCAAAAAAGTATAAAAAAGAAGTTAATAGTCATTACTCCTGCTTTAATTGTATCAAACTGTAATTATAACTAAACCATTCCGACTGGGGGAAGAACCAGTCTGACTTTTCTCCCCGTTTACCGTTAGGTGGCAGTGAACAGCTCTCTCACAACGCTGCCACAAGCTCAGGCTGTGCTCTCAAACACAGGCTTGTCACACATGTCTGAGGAGGAGGTGATTCGAAGCTTTGTTGTTGTTGTCGTTGTTTTAAAGCAAATGACACTTCAGCAACATAGAGTTAAAACTTCCAGCTTTGCTAAGAAACAGTGGTCATTCATCTCTGCATCTCTGGCAGTTTAGTGGTGGTCTATGTACCCTTTTGAAAGTTTGAGTGAGAAATTTGTCTAACCAAGATGTGTTCTTCCTCCCAGGGCTATTCTCATAGAATTACTCCTTTTTTAAATTACTTTTTTTTTTTTTTTTTTTTTTTTTTTTCCCCCAGTGTAGTCGTCTTCTGTTTAGGAAGCGTAGTTCCTCTCTGGTTTATGCTTTTCATTTCTTTATCTCAGTATACTACATATGACATTCACTCACAAGGAGAATAGTCTTTTTGTTTTGATAGCGCAGAGAGAAAATTCTTCATAGCTTTTGACGTGTATGTTGCAATCTGTAATCAGGAATTCCCTCCCCACTGACTAGGGTTTTTTGTTACCTTTATGTTTGTGCAAGGTTGGTCAAGCGACAGCAGATCTGCTGACACTTGTCGCATCTCAGAGTAAAGCCAAGAGTACCATGTTGCCACTCAAGCCCTGTGAGTAGTTCTGACTAATGTTCTGCAATGCACATTTCACCAGATTACTTGTCACTGCAGATCGAACCTCAGCATTACCTCATTGGAACCACACACCTTTTAAATTATACTTCAAGGTGCACTGAGGAGGTGACCAGATAGTGTTCTGTGCATATTTATGCAACCTGGCAATACAGAGTGTCCCCGTGTGAGCACCACCTTTAAGTTTATCCATATTCATTTGAATAATGAGCTAAATCTCCCTGACTGCTAATTCACCTCTTCCAGTGTTACACTCCCGTTGTCACTGCTTAGATGTTCTCTTAGTCCACAGTCTGGAGGCAAATCCTCTAGCATGTTGCTTGCACCCAGTCCATTACTAAATAATGTTACCATCATGTTCTCTAAAGCCCATCTCTGAAAACTAATCTTCTGTGCAGCAGAAGCTCTTTTTCTAGCCCTTCCTGTGCTGCCTTTTCTGTTGGCACACTGCCCTAAACTGGTTTCCCTTTCTCACACATTTACCCATATAATCTACTGTACCATTTTTACTATAGAACACTGGGTTTATTCTGCTTAGGATACCTGTAATGTCTCTAACCCCCATGTACACTGAAACTTCTCTCTCTCTCTACTTACCAACTCCTCATCTTGCTGTTTCATCTTTCACAATAACAAGAGCATTATCAACTCCTGTCCACTTTTTTCCTGCAGTCACATTGGCGACCTGCACAGAGAATCCCTTTCCAGAGGTGAGTGAGGTCTCACACAGCACCTTTGCTTGCAGCCTACTTATTCCTTGAAAACTCGAACATAATAGACGGATAGTTAGATGAGCAAGGTAAGGTGGATGAGTTTCAGGTATTGTTTGATATTTCTTCAAGTGAGGGAGAGAGGCACTTGCTAAAGTAACATTCTTTTTTCCCCCATTCTTTTCATTACTTGACTAATTTGATTTTATCTGCCTATCCTCTTTTACAGTAGAAGGCCACACTGAGCCACAATGAGAAAGAAAACAGAAGTGGGCAGTGCAGACTGCTCTGACCAGTGCTAAAGAAGCTGACGGAGGCCACCCTAATAAGTCAGAGCATGACAACTCACCTAAACCAGAAATACAGAGCTGCCTTGCTAGTGAAAATTGGTGTTGCATCAGTGGCTAAGCAAATGGGAGGGAAACAGTAACTTCCTTCAGTCAGCCTGATACTCAATCCAGATACTCAAAGATTAAAGGCTCCACAGTTCCACTGCTAATTCTTCAACTCTCCAGTTTGGTGAGAGGTTTGCAATGAGATTTGTTTGCTTTTCCCTCACTTTTTTCTTTGCCAATTATCTAAAACATTATGACTTTTTTTTTTTTTTTTTTTTGGTAGGAAAAGTTAATGTACTGTTTTCTAAGCCAGGCTTTCAGACTTTCATTCCTTCTGTGGTGGACACACTCAGGTCCTATTGGTTTTGGTTGCTGCTCTAGGGTTTATCTAGCTACGGCTAACAGTGGGTGGCAAATGCAATAAAAAGGAAAAACAATCAATTAAGCATTTGTTATTTGAACCTTGCTTATTAGCCATAAAACTACACATTTCATGAGAAAATGTTAATTAGTTTGAATTATTTGTTTACTTCTGTGTTTTCTCTGTATTCTCCTCAGATTAATGGCTTTACTATTTAGAACATAATGTTCTCTTCTCTAATTGATAGTAACTAATGAGTGCAAGTCTAACATAATTAATTTCCAATGAGGGAATTTAGATTGTTCCTCCATCTGTGTACAATTAAAGTTTTCTCTCTTATTTATTTTTTTTTTCCCCAGTTACAATTTGTATGTCAGGTTTGCTTTTAAAAGCAGAAAAAAAAGGTTGTCCAAAGTACTTCAATGTCCATTGTGCCCAAGGGATGAAGTTTCCTTGATTAGCATTTATAAACATTACTACATTGGGAAAGAAAAATGTATCTGTAGGTTCCAATACACCTTTGTTATATTTAAATACATATACATACATATAAACAAAGGTGCAATAGGGATGGATAGAACATCAGAGTAGTTGTATTGCTTGGTGTCTAGGTTGTCTCCTCCTTTCAGAGTGTCCAGCTCCAGAGGCATGAAAGATGTGTAAATCACATAGTGGTGAGATCTGTGATGATGTGTCTCCCAGGGAAATGTGTCCTTGCAACACTTGCTATTTAAGCTCTGGGTGTTCTCATCACTACCTGACCACTCCTTTTCTGCACCTTGCCTAATGATACCCTGTGGCAGAGAGTTCACCATCTGAAAGATACATGAAGTCTTAACATCTTGGTGACACTTGATACATGTTTCCTTTCAGCAGTCTGTCTTTTCAAAGCCTGTGCTGGTCTCTTTTCCTACTATGAAGTGGGAAGAACAGCTGATCTACCTTCTAGATCTTGTCCATTTATATGCTTTTTAAACATTTTTGTTCTTATTTTGTCTTCTAAAATAAACAGCTCCTACTTTCTCTGTTCCTGTTTATCAGATTTCTCCTTGCTTCATTCTCATTATGTTGTCCCGTACACAAACTAGAAATTACTCAGAAAAGGGTACAAAAGAATAAGCCTTTCAGGATGCCACACAGCCACTGTGACTAGGAATGAATTCTGAAGTTGAACACTTTGTAAGGCAGCTCTGTTTCTACATAAACTATCTTTTTGGTAACTATGGGTAAAAATTTGCCCTAATAGCAAAGAGAAGGCAGTAAGTAAACACAAAAAATAAGCAAACAATAACAAATAAATAGGGGAAATGGAAGAACACTGGATTCAAATTGCAAGGCACCGATTTTCAGTGCTTCTCAAGAGAAGATAAAGGCTTAGTAGGCACAGATAAAAACATAGATTTTGAAATGTGTCAGGGACAGAAGAAATCCCACCAGTCATAAACTAATGATGATGGTTAAAATGCCTAATAAGGACACAGATTTTCATTGAACATTTTTTCATTTGTTCGGGAAGAAGCAGAATGAAGCAGTAGTGTAATATCAAGATAACTAATTTTTCATCCACTGGTAAAAGAGGTAATGCAGAGTATCGTGGTCAACAGGAGAAATCACAGACTTACAGAGCTAGCGCTCAAGATATAGTGAGATGAATTTGCTTGCACCAATTGCAATCAGTAAATTCAAAGAAAATTCAAGGAGATGGTAAAAGTGCTAAGACTGCACTATTGTTCAAGAAATGTAGTGAGATAATCTCAAAATTGCATCAGATCACAAACATTATGAAGCTGCTGAAAAAAAAAAAAAAAGAAGACAAATTTCATTCTAAGCTACATCAACAGAGTTGTTGAATGCTGAATTCTCAGTTTGAGTAGTTTTTCCTGCTTTGGATGATATGATCTAGTGTAGACAGATTTGAGAGAGTGAAAATGAAAGAAACCAAAATGCATAGAAAGCCTATGAAGAAATGCTGAAGAAACTGAACCTGTTCCTCAAAATAATGGAAAATGTAGTGGCAAATGTCTGAGCTAATAATCTACACTGTTTCAATAGCCAGTGAAAAGATATGGGCAACTCCAGGATGTGATTTATCTTTTTCAGATGTCTATGTTGAAATGAGATGAATTACATAATAGAAGCACTTGTTTCACTCCATCATCTGTCAAGGGTTTCCGGAGAGACTCACTTAGATATAGATGGCTGCTGTCATGAGACCCTTCCTTCCTCCTCTCAATGCAAAGTGCTTGATATGTTTTCAACTGGTAAAGATTTTCTTAAAAATCTGGCCATCATTATTGTCTGTGTGTTTTACTATGGCGATGTAAGTAGTCATTACTTTAAATTTGCAGTGAAAAAGACTTTGTATTAAGAGAAATATTCTGCAAAGATAGTTTGGCAAAGAAACAGGAGATCTGTGGGTTGTGGAATACCCTTCACGGTTTTGTTTGTTTGTTTTGTGGGGTTTGTGTTTGTTGTTTGTTTGTTTGTTTTCCTGAGAATTATTTTTAAACTCGCCTCAAATCAGAAGATGGAAAAAAAGACCTTTTATTATTTTTACTTCTTCATGTCTACAGACCTGTTATCTGGCATTATGCCTTATGAGTTAAAGGAAATCCCTGTCTTGGTTTCGTCTTATACCTAGTAGCATGATTGCAAACAATTCCTGAGCATGACTCAGGGGTTGGCCCAGGTCAGATGCAACTTCCTACTGATAGGCACCTCAGATTTGGCCTCCATTTTCTGGAGGCCAGGAGAGTTTACTGGTATGGACGTGGCTAGACATGCCAGTTGGCCTCAAGGCCAAAGAACAGGCTCTGCTACCACTTAATTTGTTTGTATTGATGTCACCTAGGCATTTGTTTGACTTGGGGAGAAAGGTGTGCTTTCAAGCAGATCTGAAGCCACTCCTAATTGTGTAAGCTGACACCACCCCTTGAGGTCTACCCAGAAGTCAAAAGATCCATGGGTATCAGGGCGGCAACCTTTCTTCTTCTTGAGACTATTTTTTACTTCTGCGCAGATTTCCAAGCTTATCATTCCAGGGCCGGAAATCATGGCTTTGTTTACTTCTATAACTATATGCCTCTAATTAAGTAGCCTGATGCTTTTTGCTTCAGATTGACACGGAAGGAAACAGTGGCCCTGGTTGAATCCTGGTATAATGAGGGTCTGGATCATGACAGCAAGGCCCATGTCTGAAGACATATATAGTTTAATCCAATCAACATTTATTACTAAGTAGAGATTTACAGTACCACCAATCATGCCATTAAAAGCTCTACTAACATAAATTTAATATCAACCCTCCACTGGAAGAAAGAATGTAATCAATATATATTCCAAGTTCTTACCCAAGACACATTCCAGACAGCTTTGTTCAGTTGTCTAAATTCACTTTCAACCAGCCATCTCCTATCAGTACTTAAGTCTTGCTCTGAAATGATGCTGAATGTGCAACCGTAAGGGAGGGTGCTTCAAAAAAGCTGACGAGTTTTGATTATGTGGCTGGAGCTCTGATGCTGCTGCAAGATAGGTCAAGAGAAGGGCCAGCCTAGCTTATGAAAATATAGTGTTCCTATATATTGAAGTCAGAGTTTCTCAAGGTAAAATCCATACAGCAAAAAAAGATTAAAGGAAACTTACCACCAGATGATGTCAGCATAGATCAGCATATATGGGCTAGCCAGTACACACTGGAAAGCTGGATTTTACTCTTCAAAGTTTTCCTTTGAAAAAAGATCAAGTTCTGAAAAATAAATGCATAATATGGTCACGGATGGGGGCTAACCAAAACAACTTGTAATGTAGGTATGACCCAGGTGGGTACTGAGAGCTGCAGTGCACTCTAGAGTGAGGTTTAAAATGGGTGAAATCCCTGGGATGGGCCACAGGGTGTAACAAGTTCCAGTCTATGTACAGCCAAGGAGAGTGAAGAACTGGTTGGGAGCACAGGATCCAGTGATTCTCATTGGCAATTGATGCTCCTAAAATATTTAAGCTTAGATGGATCAAGATTGGCAGCTAAAAGGTGAGACTAAATGAATGGTTAAGTGAGAATTAGTTCTTATTAATACCACTCAATGCCCTGGCTACACTTATTCGGCTAAAGCTTGTCCAAATTTAAATACATTACACATCTCAGAGAATACTTCTCTGTTTCCTTTTATAGATGACTAAGTTTTGTTTGTTTGTTTGTTTTTGGGTTTTGTTGTTTTTGGTTTTCCTGCCAGTCCTTTTAGCTGATGTTGTTTGCTAATGCATTATTGTTTTGCTTCTGATCACTGGACTGAAAGTTATGACTATTACAAAGTTCAATCAACTTACAAATCACTGGTGGAATATACAGATGAACTTACATTTAACCCAAAAGGTCAAAGGAGTTTTCCCTCTTCTATTTGTTTTCTCATCAAATATTACGTATTTACTTGGGAGAGGTGCAGAGTACCATTCTGGCTTAGAAAACATAAAGGAAGCAGAACAATGAGGATTTAACAGTAATATTTAACAATATATCTCTGTATCATGGAAATTCTTAAAGCACACTGCTAGCAAAGGATGTTTAATGGAGAGAGTATATTGTCTTCTCTGACTGAAAAAAATCAGAAATGCCTTTTGGCCACCAGATAGCAGTGCTTCACTTTGTACAGTTCTCAACTCAATTACAGTGCTTCTCATCTTGTAGAAAAATCCATATATTTGGTCCTGGTCTCTTGCTCAGATACATCTTCTGCAGACTTCATTATAGGCTTCAGCTGAAAAAAAGTAAAGGTTTTGGAATTAGGTGTGCAGATAATTTATATGTTTGGGAGGAATCAATAATATTGCGGCTTTCCTGAATGGGGAGAGTTGGTTGTAGAAATATAACAGAACATAAGCACTATAATTATAATTTCCAATTACAAAAGTTTCAAAGAAAATCTTGGGCTTAAACTATCTTTAGCACTTTTCCCTTGCTGCCAGTACATTTCCTTATTTGCATTAGTGTTTCAGGAATATTTCAGACAGGCATGTTTTTTAGCCTCAGAACATAAATTTAACGTAGTTGTATTATTTCGGTAATTTATAACTTCTGCCAAATGTTTTAAAACATTTGCATTTTTCATTAGTTAAATGGCTATTCAAGGAACAAACTTTAACATATTTTTAGAAAAGAAGAAAGATATCCCCCTTTTCACTGAAACTTGTTAAAATGCCAAAAGTACAATACACTATATAATGATAATTAGCAGCTGTATAATGTTGTTTTGGTTCATGTCACCTTACAAGAAGTGTGCATCATCCTCATTTTTTTTACACAGTTCCGGGAAAGAGCATCTGATAGTTATTCCCTCATCCTCATCTGTTGCAGCTTTGACATTAATGTGTCTCAGCTGCTGCTCTAACCTGCAACAGCCAGTCATGATCCCTATGGGACCAAGCAACAGCTGTATCACTTCCTTTTCTCCCAAGCAAGGTGGGAGAGATTAGAATGGAAACCATCTGTGTTGGATCTATGCTAGGATGTTCTTTGCTTTGGCCACCATAGAGCCCTGACCTTCCTTTTGCGTCTCCTCCAGGGAGTCTGGTTTGGAATGGTCTGAGCCCTCGCTTTGTCACTGTGATTCATGTGGCTTCTCTCACAGGGAACTTCACCTTTCTGTAGAGTTAGATGTGTCTCCTGAGTGAAAAGGTGACCTTCCTTCTCATTTGTGATTTCATTTTAATTGTGAACCGGACTCTGACTATGATCAGGGATTTATAAAAAATAGGGAAATGTTACTTCAGGAGTGCTTCAGGCTCCATACATCTCTCAGAAGACCTTTCATTTAGGTATAGAATAAGGACCGATATTTTGGGTGGTACAGCTTGCAAAATGCCTTTATTTCTGGAAATAAATAAATAACTTTGTCAGGCATTCTGAAGTAATTAGTGTGGGACTTGGCTTAGAATGATACATTTTGCCTAACACAAATCCCAGCATCTGGTTCTGTGGCTCATGCACGTACTTCCTATGCTTTGGGACCAAGTTCTAGCAATGGCCCTTAGAAACTCCTGCAAAGTAGTCCTGCTCCTGGAAATGGCAAATAGGTTAGGTAGTGCTGAACGTGGATGTCTCTTCGCACTTTGTTCTAAGATAAACATGAACACAGCCAATTTTAAAATCTATTGAATAGTCTGAGCTAACAGGACATTTCCCTCTTCTTTTAAATTGAAATAACTACTTTGTCACAATAAAATCAGCACATTGGTGTCTCTTCTTGTAGTTTATAAAGCAGACACAGACTATTTTTGTTAATTTGCCTGTGCACTGAGACACCTGACTGCTTTGGTGAGGCACTAGCACAATCTGTCTTCAGTCTATTAAGGGAGGAGATACAATACAACTACAGTATTTGCTGTGCCAGAAGAAGGAACCCTTCATACACAGAGGCTACAGCTGGAAGAACCTGCTGTTCCACTTGTTACACAGGTCTCCTGCTCTTTAAGAAATAATGGCAATAATAAAATATTTAGACCCAAAGAGTGCTTGAAATCGCAACCTGCGGTCTGAAGCCTGAGCACTAGTGGTTAAGGCAGCTCTGAACAGGGTGGGATCTTAACTCCTCAGCCTTTCACCCACTGTTCCCATCATGTGGAGATACTCGCAGTCTTCTTTACCTTTCCTTCTCTCGCCCATGAGTTGATTTTTAAATTTTTTTTTTGTTTTTAAATAAAAAGCCGGATGCTTTCATAAGCAATAAGCGTTTCTCTAGAGTGACTGCCACTCAAGCTCTGCCGCCCTATGCCAGTCCCTCAGCACCGCAACACGACGCCGGCAGCAGACAAAGACACCGCGGGCTTCGAGACCCTAACGAGAGACAACAAAGCTCCGGGGTCTGTGGAAGCGATGCCGGCCTGACCCGACCGCGCCGCGGGCACCACGGCCCGGCCCGGCTCGGGGAGGGGGAGCGGGGGCAGGGGCCGAGGGGGAGGCCACGACTTGCCGGGGCGGCGGCCACGGAGGGCGGGAGCAGAGGTGTGGGGAGGAGGAGGGGAAGGCGGCGGCGGGGCGTCACGGGAGCCCGCGCTGCCATAAAAAGGCTGGGCGCGGCAGAGCGGCGCATCTCTCTCGCCCTCAGTTACAGCAACCGGAGCAGCATCGCCAGCGCAACCCGCGGTGGGACAGCAGCGGACGGGCTATGGGGACGGCGCTGGCGGTTCGGCTCGGTCTGGGGCTCCTGCTCCTGGCCCTCCTCCTACCCACGCAGGTGAGCATCGGAACGGCTCGGCGCTTCCCCACCGCCGGCCCGAGTGTGAGGGACGGGAAAGCAGCCGCACCGAGACCCTCCCCGGCCGCCCCGTGGGGCCGTTCGATGTGCCGCCGGGACGCCCCGTTGGGTGACGGGCGGCTTCCTCACCTTCGCCCTGGGGCCAGAACAACGAACCCGGGCAGCCCCGGCTGGGGAGGGGCCGCACCGCCGGCGGGTGGGCTCGGCTTGCAGCTCCGCGGGGGACGGGGCAGGGCAGGGAGGGACTCGGCCCCGCCGCCGTGGGCTGGCGGTGGCGTGGGTTACCCCGGTCGAATTGTAACAGTGAAGCTGGAAGTTCGCCGCCTTTCTTCCCGTGGGATCCTCGAGGGAAAGGCGTTGAGCCGTGGCGGAGGCGCGTTAGTTCTCCCGCCGAAAAGAAGCAGAGCAATCCCCCCCCAACCCAATTTAGCTCCCAGTTTTACAGCCGGAGGACAGTGAGACCCTGGTCCGAGTGTCCCCCGAAGCCTATAGGGCTTTGTGTCCCGTCCTAGGGCTCGCGGGGAGCGGAAGGTTTACGTTCTTAAAGCCAAGACCTCGGTGTCTTGCTGCCGTGCTGGCCCAGCCTCGCCCTTGGTGCAAAGGCGATTTGCCGTACTGTGAGCAGCTCCCACCTCAGTGTATTGTTCCTAGAGACCACCTTTTGAAAACGGTCAGTCACACAATATCATAAAAATAAACAACAAAGAAATTGCTGGAGACCGTTTTAATTTCTCCCAGCACCTTCTTTGTTTGTAAGGAAGGGCACTATCCTTTCTCCATTGTGCTCAGTGCGGTCTTACCACTTGGCAGCGATGAGAGCAGGATCAGATCCTTTGGGTTACTGGTATTTGTCACATCTTCACTAAGATGATATGTCTGGGGTCCCATCTACTCTGACGTTGGGGAAACTTGGCTCTAAGCCCTTCCTCTTCCACAAAACAAACAAAGAACCACAAAAAACCAAAAAAAAACCCTCCAGAAAGTAGGCTTTCTGTTTAAAACAAAGAAAACCTTAAAAATATATAATTGAGTGTAAAACAGCAGAGGAGACTCAGACATTGTAGGAAGACCAAAGAAATTCCAGGGCTGGTTGGGACTTGCCTTGTATCCAACTTGAGGGTTATTAACTCCACAATCCATTATTGATAACTTTTGGACTGGTTTCAACAGAAACTTCCACACAGCGGTTTTTATCCTGCAGTCCTAAATAGCTTCCAGCATGTTGCTGGTTGCCAAAAACCCTGACTACGAGAAGCTCTATAATATCCTGATATTTTTCTATTGTGTGTATATATATTTTTTTTTAGTAGTAAATACTTAAAATACTCATGCAACTTCCTAATAAATTTAGCATTGACTTCATGGCTTCAGCATTGAGGGACTTTAATTATCTTTTCTGCTAAAGAAAATTAATTTTCTCAGCAGCATTAGAAATATGAGGTAATAAGGACACCTTTTATGGAGAATATTTTTTAAACTAACTGCTCTTCAAAAAAAAAAAGTCTGACAGGGCTTACCAGAAGGTATAATACAAGTTTGTTGCCACAGAGCTGAAGCCAAGCTTCCTAAACTACATGTGTTTTTGGGGAGCAGATATGCAATTCTTGCCCTTGTTTTTCATCCTTGTGTATCACATCTTTTTTTCACTGGAAGAACATTAGTTAGCTTAGCTTTGAAAGTTTTCCTGTGTGTGTAGGAAATAGCTTGATATTGAAGTTACATGGGGTGCAAATTTTTATGTGCAATCCCTATAATGCAGAGTTATGAGAGAAATTTTTTTCTTAAATTCCTGCTTTTTGTCAGCTTTATTAAAATATGCTAATATTACATGGTCTTTCCACTGCATATTTGTTGGTTCTAGTGTGCCGATAGGTTATGATTTAACCGGTTGAGCTATTGTGCTTTGTGCTAAGTTGTGCAGTTCAGTACTACCACAGCAAGGTAAGAGACAAGGAAGCCTGAAATATTAAGTCCACTCATATAAGCCCCACCATTGCTTGAAAGGAATCTCCAAACCAGCCGCAGAAACAGCATCAATGGGTTCTTCAATGTTGTTTATTCATATTTTTGTTTGTGGCTTAGTCTGCAAAGACTAAGATTTGTCTTTGCATAGCTTTATATTTGCATTTTATTTTTCTTTCAGTGTGAGGTCTTTTGAAACCTACTGCTCTATTTTATCTTTTGTTTCAGTTCAGACTGTTGATAAAGTGGTAGTTATATAGCAACAGAAAAATATTTAGAAAAATGTTAGATTTATTTCTTTAACAAATTCCATGCACGTACTTCAAAATGTCTTTGTCCTTAACAGCACAATGAAAGAGGCATGAGCAATTGTGTGTATTGTATCTCAAGAGTGACTGAGTAGTGCTACACATTGTTCTTTACTACTAATCTGTCTTCTCATTAAAAAAAAAAAAAAAAATCAACCAAACTCACAAAATCTCCTTTTTGTTATTTTTTTTTTTTTCTTCTCCCCTGCATTCTAGATCTACTGCAATACCAATGGAACAAGTCCAACACCTTCAAACAATTCTTCAAGTTCCATTTCTCTGTCAACTATCACAAATTCAGTGAACAATACCACTGCTCAGGGACATGGAAATTCCCTTCACTCAACCACAAGTCTTTTCATTCTTTCAGTTTCTCTTCTGTATTTTTGCTGTTAAGAGACTCTGGCATGGAAATGGCTACCACTCCCCACCCAGTTTCCTGAAGCCATCTGAGATGGCAAGATCTCCAGCCCAGCATGAAAATCAGTCCAAACTCTACATCAAACCAGCTTGGTTCCACTCCATACTCAAATTAGCACCAGTCTGACCTAGAGAAGCACTCAGTATTCTGACTTTCCAAAGCAGACCGACTTCAGCAAGGAGGTAAAATGACGAGCTCTTTCCCCAGATGTGCTGGAATTTGAGAAACAAGATGGAAACAAAAAGAGACAGTATTGACAACCCCTGATTTAAAGCTGAGAAGAAATGCAGTGTCATAAGGATGGATAACACTCTAAGAAAAAAGGATAGAGGGTTTATCTACCATTTAGAATAAGGATTTTTTTTTCCCATTTAAATTAATTGAAGCCAGCTGGCTCACAGAACCAGTAGAAAAAGCTCGAGTGGTTCTGTTTCTTGCATAGCCTATACAGTTACAACCAATGGATACTAGGATGTACACAAAAGAAACAAAATATCACTGAAAATGGATTTCTTCTAGATTTAATTTGTATTAAACTGTTACAAGGCTAAAATAGATAACCAAATTTTTGTAAGAATTCTCTTATTTAACTTCTGAGTTCTAACCAAATGGCTAGCCAGGCAGGGCTAGTTTTGAAATGGCTAAAACTCACCAGTTTTTGTAAGAGTTGAATTATTTATGGTGGGAATTTGAATTTGATGTTTTATTTAAATTGATTGTATATTAAACCATATGTGCCAGCAGGTGTGGAAACATTTGGAAAGTATCAGGAGCTTTTTGTAAATGAAGTTCAGAAAAAGAAGTCAAGGGACAACAATCTCCTCTTTCCCCTACTTCTCCTCTCAGGTTCTACAAGTTGTATAAGTTCTTTTTGCTCCTGGAACTTTCCTTAACTATGAAGGATTTATGGAATCTTTTGAGTAATGTTTTAGTGCTGCTTTTTTTTTTTTTTTTTTTGGCACAAGGTGAATAACTTACTGTTTGTTTTTTCTGAAGAGTTTTAATTGTGATAGTTTACTTTAAACATGGGCTAATATTTGCGGTGGGGAGAAGGAATGGGGAGAGGAGAGCAAAACGCCAAAAATAAGAAATTAAATGATCAGGTGTTGGAATACGAAGACTGGAGTCTTAATCATTGAATTTAAAAGTTACCTTTGTAAATACTACTTTTTTAAAATTTTCTGAGTCAAAATTGCTACACTTGCACAGATTGTTTCTGTATCATCCAACACTTTAGGTAATAGTATCTGGTATTTGATCAAAGCAAGCTTTGTTGAGGAGGTTTGACTATCTTGATAATACCTTGTCAGAAAAAAGATAATGTTGATATGATCACATGTGACTATGCAGGGTCATATCACTGTATAGATATTTATCTCAGTATAAGATCATGTCAAACATGAGTGGCTCTCTAATTTTTTTAATATACATCTTTCAGTCACATTACCACCAATCCACAGTACATATATTAATAGCAAACTAACACAAATTCATGCCAGTGAGTGTATGTGGACATTTCCTTATGCTTATCATTTGTATCCAGTAAAATGTTAATGATTGTATTTTTGTGTTTGTGTAATTATGCTTTGATTTATTAGCTACTGATTTTCATTGAGAAAAAAAACCAACTGTAAACAGTGGACAGGCATTCTAGATGCACTTCCAGACTCTTCTACAGAAACTTGTAATTTGCCTGCATAAAGTGAATGAACTGTTAAGCAAGACAGTATATGTGATTAAAAACCTCAAGTTGTAGAAAAGCTGAAGTGTAATTAGTTTTATTTCTCTATAAGGTTTAGTGACACTGGGAGTCTGAATTCTACTCTGGTATCAGTGGGTGAGACTTGATTAACATCTCTAGTAACTGTAGTAAGGTTTCCATACTTTTTACAGCCTCTTCCCTTTCAAAATATTATGCTTTCATTTTAGACAAACAGTGCTTATACAGTTTTTCTTTTTCTTGTTATGGCAATGAGTTATTTTCCTTATGGCGGCTAAAGCTGTTTTGCAACTTCTGGTTATCAAGTATGTGAATTAACTGCCTGAGGTCTCCGACTCCCACAGACTATTAATATAGCAAGAATATCCTAATAATTCAAGTTTCACCATACTTGATGAAGGACAGGGGCTGGAAGAAGTAGGAATTTGTGCAATATTTTGCTGAAAAGCAAAAAAAATCCTAACTGGATGTGAATTCAAAACCAAATAGTTATGTTTAATGACATTCCAAAGTTGCTCCTTTCTAATAACCCTTGAAGGCCCAAGGATATTCCGAGTGATTACCTTTACTCCCTAGATGTGGAGAAATGTGTTTAAAAACGCCTGGCTACCGAGGCGTGCTGTCTTCTACATTTTTCAGTGGGAAGGAGTCCCCTGGTGAGGCCTCCCGAGGCTGGGGAGGGAAGGCAGCACTGCAGCCCTTTGATCGAGTTCCTTTTGCTTTTCCAGTAGGCCGAATAAACCCGGGGAGCGGGATGAGTTTATCAAAGCTCAACCGTTTGAATGGGCCTTGGAGTCTGCAGGGAGTATCGGAGCACATTGTTTCCTTGTTTTAGCTTCTCTCTGAGTGCTCCGGCAGAAAGCATGAAGAGAAAATATTACACCAATCTGTTGCCTGACTGTGTATCTTTTGTTAACAAAACATAAAACTGAAAATACTCTCTACAAAGAGAGAGATGGAGAACAAGAAAGGCTGCAACAATGGTTCTTAATTCTATGATGTACCAATAAATAAATGAAGTATAGGTATGTGTTTGAAGTTTCGCTAAATATTCAGATGAATTTGAATAAGAAGCTTAATTGGTAGCTTTTTTTTTTTTTTTTAAGAAATAGGGCCAGATTGCTTTTTAACAGCCTCTGAGCATATTCATATTTTCTTGAATTTTTGAGGTTTTTACCATACCAGATGAGTGGTTTTAGACAAATAATCTGGTAACCTTTGTTCTGTTCCATTCCGTCACAGAACAATGGAATTGGTGAGAAAGATATCCACCCAGGGAAAGAGAATGGAATGGATTTATTTAACAAAATGGGAAGGTGGGAGGAAAAGGAAGAGAATGGAGCCTATGCACTTCAGGACTGTTTAATTTTTTAAAATAAGTGGAACCAGCTTTTTTTTTTTTTTTTTACATATGCCTCTCATGAGTCTGCCCAGCTGGACTATGTCTGGATAACGTATACTGCAATGACTCTGAAACAATTCCGCTTCTGTTTGATGCATGGTACTGCTTTCGTTGTAAACATATGCTAGCCACATATGTCCTGAATAAAGTATAGTGTTATTTGAATGAAATAGCCTAAAACGAGCACTTAAAGTGTGTGTGCAGCCTACTGTTCCTTCCTTCACACCATCATATTCTGAATAGCCCTTAAGTTTTTTCACACTGCAGTTTTCAGCTGGTTTAGAAATCCACAGGGACTTTGGATGAACAACTTCTATTCAACAAAAATCTCCACAAGGTGAAGGGTTTTGGGCCAGATCCAATGCAGTTATTCCCCTAAGGTTTTGCTAGTGGCTTCCTTGTTTTCAGCAGGATGAAATCACCTACCCTGAGCCTTTCTCCCTGTGTGAAGGGCAGAGTGTGCGGTGCTGCTCTATCACGTAAAGGATGGCCCCACTTTGTCTGCTGGGAGACAGGATGTTATTAATATCTCAATAAATGTCTTTTCAAATGAACTCAGGACTATTTGGACAAGCCATTCCCAGCTTTTAGCCTGATCCCTCAAACACTTAGGATTTGCCTGTACAATACAACTACTCTCAAGCTAGCTTGAGACAGCAGTGTGCTCCCTAATGTCATTAGTACAGTATTTCATATGGAGTCATTTCTCCTGAGAGTAGTAGTTCTTACACAGCCTGTTGGCCTGTGGAAGGGCTCAGGAGAATGAGCTCTAGCAGGGCCTGGCTCTTTGTCACCCGTCTTTCTAAGTCAGCGCTTCCCAGCACTCGGGTTACATCAGGTTCCACAGCACAGCTCACAGTGACATCTTGCATGTGAAAGCGAGGATGTATATAAACATGCATATATTAGAGGCAGTTTGGAGTGATTTGTACTTTGTGTGCATTCAGGCTTCATAGGGATTTGATTTCCCATACGTGGCTGAAATGATTTAGATAGCAGGCTTTGTCATCCAGCAATTTCATTGTAACGGATACAATTGGGAACGTTTCTTGTTTTTGCATTAAAGATAACTTTGAAATAGGATCTGTCAGCTCTGCCTCTTAGTAGCACAAAGCTCTTCATTATAGAGTGCACATTACATCTTATGCACTGTACAGGTCTACCGTGCCCCAACAGATAAAGAGGCTGGTTATTTTAAATCCATTGTTTTACCTGCAGCAGTTTAGAGAGCAGCACTAGGCTTTCTGCAATACGTGCTTGAAGATGTGGTGTTTTGATCATTATGCAGTAGCCTTGGGATAGATACTTGATCCTTTCTTTGGTTATCAGCCTTAGGTTTTCCAAGTGAAGCCCTCAGCATCCTGCTCATGAATGCATAATTGCTCTGGTTTAGTCTTCATCAAAATGGTTGGAATGAATGACCTGCAGCTGAAGAAAAAACATGATTAATTTTACACAACCCAACTAAAATCCTAAACTGACAAAATCTCACCTATGAAGGGTCATTCAATTCTCTCTTGAATGCAGCAATACTCCCTGCAATATATGTGCCAGCAATACATGAATAAAACATTTTCAGGCTTTTCAGAAGAGACTCCGGACTCTTTCTTTTATGCTTTCAGCTTAGCAGGAGCTATGTTTCAGCAACTGATGGGTGTACAATATAAAAATTGAACACACAGCAGAATTAAATCGTGGTAGCTTGGTTTTGCTGCATAAACTGAATGATCACATTCCTCCAAAATCTCTCTTGAATGACCTAGTGTGAAAAGTATTCTTTATGTGGCACAAATTATTAAAGGAACCAATGCCTCTGTAAAGCACTTGTTCTGCTTCCCTCTTTTCAACAACTCTCACTGAAAACACAGCGTGGACTTTTTTTCAGATCGCTTAGTGTGCATAATTTGGACTTAAGGTTTGTGTTCATTATGCTGAAATATGTAAACTCCACATGACAAACCTGTATATTTTTTCTACTGAGTTATATAAAACACAAATGTTTTTGAGGGGTAAGACTGGACTTTGAGAATGGAGGGATATATATACGAGACTACAATAACAAATGCTTATTGTCTGATTGATTAGACAGGCAGAATTCAAAGCTGATTGAGTATATACAGCTAATTATAGCCTTCAGAGCCATAATAGCAAGGATTAAAAACCAATTTAAAATGCATATAAACCATGTTTTAAAGACCCTCATTGTTTTAGGAGTGAGGGAGAATTTCCTCTGCAAGCAGATTACCTGGTGGCTGTTTAGTGTATTTTCCCTTAAACCAGTCTGTGACATGTTAGCAACATGAAAATGGACTTGCTGGAGTCTTTGCTTGAGCGTGGCAGTTTTGGTGTTTTAATGCTTAAGTACAAAGACGTTTTAAAATAATGAGCAAGAAGAGTCCTTTGGCAGGACTGTGAGAGTAATACAGAGACATGATGGCATTATTATTATGTATCTACTGATGATGACATTTTCTGTCATGTTCCTACTATATCTACTATCTTCATTTTTTTAATACGTTCTCTAAAACTTTTTGGCATTTAGTATATTTTTATAAGTTTTCGGCAGTATCATCATTTTTTTTTTTTTTCTCCTCTGATTTTTTCATCTTTTCTGTTTCAGGAAACTAATGCAAAATGACATGCAATGTAGCAGATTTTTTCAACTTGGAATTAGTCATTCTCTCCATTCCAAAATTCTCAGGCTTCCGTAAGGTGTGCCCTCTTGCAAAGTACTACCAGTAAATGAGGCAATGCGAAGCATTACCAGGATGAGACTTGTGTTTTTTTTCCCTGCCAGTCTGTTTTTACTGGAATTAAAATATTAAAACAACACTCAGTCATTTTCAGGACACAATGCATAACCACACTAATTTATCTCTGTTAATCTGGCACTGATCTAAACCCTCTGCCACAGTTTCACAGTAAGAAAAATCACATTGCTACCGTGATGGAGGAACTGGATGACAGGTAAGGCATCTACATGAACTCCTGTGACCTGTTTAAGATGTCAGCTTTGATCCCAAAATGTGAGATCTAATATGCTATGATTTGTGGATCTCGCTAGGTATTTGATAGGGGTCTGTGACTTTAATTAGTATTTCAATCTGTTTACATTTTACAGGTCTGTTCTTACTTAGCAATGCAGGCAGACACTGTTCAGCTTCTGCTTTTCTCCTTTTTTTTTGCCTCCAACCTTCTATCATGTGCTCCTCAGAGCAGAAGCAGTGATTGCTGAGTGTCTGCAAAACTCCTACTGGGCATTAGCTATTCATCAGCAGGTTTTATGCTGCTTTCTGTAACAGCAGTAATAAAAGCCCAGGTTTTCAAAGGTAATTTGGTGCCTGACTTCTAATTCCTATTGAAATCAGTGTCCTTGTGGGCCGCAGTCTGACTGCTTTCTGTGTGAAATTAATATATAACACTGAAAGCTTTTACATACCTCGTGGGATCTCTGCCTGCTTTTCAGGGAAACAAAAACTAAGCCACTCTCTTTTTTGTTTTGATTGTATGCTTGCTTGTTTTCTATATTATAGAACCTATGATTGCTATTGCAGAAGGAGTGTTTGGAAATATCTTTCCATCAATGAAATATCTTTCCATCAAGGTGATGACATCCATCCTCACTAGAGCAGAGCGGAAGGTTTTCTGGATTTCGGTGCTGCTTGGTCTCCGCAGCCTGCCTGCACCCTTTGCATGGCTCTCACGTGTTCCAGAGCAAACCTCACTGCCTGGGTGACTTCAACACAAGTCTTACAATCCCCAAAGAAGTCCTGTGTCCAGTTTTAGACACAGTAGTTAGCAGATAAGAATCGGTAAAATTCAGAGTAGAACAATGAAAATCATGAGAAGTGTAGATGGAAAAAAGCAGAAAGAGTGGAGCATACTCAGTTGCTAAAAGAGAAGCGGGAAGCATAAGGAAACCTGCACAGAAAGGGCAATTATTAAGACAAAGGGAATAGCTTGTTCCTCCTGTGTGCTCTGAAGAGAGCAAATCACACTGAAGCATTCAGCTGAATTGCTGGGGGAGCAGTGGATGTTTCTGAAAGCAGGCTAGATAAACATCATTCCGGAATAGTTTAGATCTAGTCGATTATACCTTTGGGCAAGGGGAGGGCTGGATGGCCTCTCACAGCCCTTTTCCCCCCTCTGATTATAGGATAATAGTGTTGGTGGAGTCCTAGAGCATGAAGAACACACGTTAAGAATCCTTCCTTATTCAGTGTAAAATATCCCTTTAAAACAAATAATCAGAACAGATAATGCTGAGTCACTCCAGTTTCCCATTTTTGTGCATGCTGCATCCTTGAATCAGTTGCTTGGGTGCTGAAAGTTCACATGGATCCTCCTAGGTTTAATAAAGGTCTTGTCAGGTAGATAACACAAACCAGCTTAAATGTGGTGCCTGCGTGAGACTTCATCATTTGGTGGGCCCAATGTAGAGATAGGCTCTTTGTTTCCACTGTGTTAACATAATAAATATAGCCACAGATTTCTGCTAACTTCTGGTTTTATTACGTCATTTTGTCTTCTTCAGTGTCAGTTGTCAGCAGTCAAGGGAGGTTTGGAAGTGTCTTTCCTCAGCTGGTGATAACAAGAAAAGACTCCAGCTCCAACCCTTGCCCCCAATTAGGAAGTCTCGATGACTAAATTGTTCATTCAAGTGCTTGCAGTAATGCTTTACTGGGTGTGTTTGAAAAAGGGCTAACATGGCTCCATCACAGCCCTAACCATGGGAAGTAAGAGGTGTGAGGCCACCTGTCTCTTACACAAGCAGATGTTGGTCTTTCAAGGCAGGAGGATAAACTCCACCTCATACAGCACTCCTTTGAACTGGAGATCTGTGAAGCATGTCTGGAAGAGGCTGGTCTCTCTGTAGCCAGTGATAACAGATGCTGTCTTTACCTTCGGTCTACAGAGAAACTTGTGTAGAAGGAGACAAAAGGGCAAAGCAGCTGAGGATTTGGGGGTATGGAGGAGCAATATGGCATGATTATGTAGGACCGATAGAGTCGTTATAAGGACAAGGGGAAATAAAGAAAGATAGATAGCTTGCGTGGGTAAAAGTCAGATAATTTTAATGATGCTGCAGGATGGAGATAAAGAATTGTTATCAAATTATTATTTCACTGCTTTCGAAGTTGACTTGATTGCCCTCTAATGAATAAGCACATGAACACTGAAGCTAAGAGAATTCTGGTGTCTAACAGACATCTTCCACGTGAGCTGAGCCTTGAGAAAGGCTCACTGTCTCTCACATGACACAACTGTATATTTTTCCCCAGTTCCTTCATTGGGGTTTTTAGAGGATGTTTCTCTTTTCCCCAGCTCTCCGCTTTTGTGGGGTGAGTAGGAGCTTAATTCTGCTTATGACTTTGAAGATGCTGTTAAAGGCTGTTGAGAAGGGCCAGTGTAAGCTAAAAGTCAGTTAGCCAGGCTGGAAAAAATGGGAGTTCTAGATAATAAAAGGACCGATCATCCATTTGATGGCATAGGAGAGAGGGTAAGGAAGAGAAAAACAAGTTCAAAGGAGTTGTTTCTCAATGCATCTCTCCTTGAAATATGCTTCTGTATGCAGCAACACTTAAATAAAATGGTAATAAGGCTTTTGTCAAACAGCCCAAATTTACTGTGCTTGAAATTGGAAGAGGAGTTACTGAAATTTTAGTAAATGCACAGGAGACCTGGAGCTCATAATATACTATGAAAGGTTTGTTTGTTTTGTCTAATTTACATCTTTCAGCCTTTCATTTTCTGTAAAAGGAGATAGAGTATGAATTACTATTTTAAGGCAAGCAAAGATTCTCTAAAGGTTACTATAGTCTCTGTAGTCCATTCAGTATATTCAGAATGCGAATTAGTTCCACATCAGAGTCTTTTGGTGAGGCTTTTCATTACAGGGGGACAAGTAAAGCACTCAAATTTCTACTTCAACTTTAGATAAGGGTGGATCAAAAAGTGGATAGATCTCTTTCTTTGTATTTTTAAGAGTCTTTTTAATACTTTTTCCTATCAAAGATGAAAAGGAAAATAGTTCTGTTTCTAGGTATTTGGGGACCCCTTTGAAGCAGTGAGCAAAGGAATACTTAATACTTTGAAACTATCTATTATTGAAACTATCAATTATTTTCACATTTTTTCAAAGGCAAAACAGGATCCTTACCAGACCAGCTTTGTGCCTTGTTTTTCTTGTTCTGGCAGAATGTCTATCTGTAGTGTAATGAGAAGATGGTCAGACTAGCTTAATATTTAGCACATGATACTTTCCATCTTCAAAATGCTTCGTGAACATCAAGCAAGCATATCAGCTTATGTTTCTCCAGTGAATACTTGTGTTGAATACAAGCAACGGATCATGACTTCTTGTAAAATCTTGTGGGAGTCATTATATACTGGTGTTAATTTTAAAACTGTTTAAATATTAAGTAGGGCAAAATCAGACTTTTTTTGCAAACTAAAGTAAAATCCATTGGATGTCTAGTGATTAGTAACATTGTCTGCTGAAGGTTTAGTATTACTGAGGTCTGGTTTGGTAATTTTAAGTTTTTGTTGAAGGCAGACTACAGCACTGAATTCTGAAGGAAACAATTGTTTATTTGCAATGTGCAAGTATTGATTAAAGCTTTTGTGACTCTTCTCGTTTTCCTTGTTCTTGCTTACATTTTACTACCACTTTCAGCATGCAGTGGTGAAAAATCTACCTAGAATATAGGATCCTGACAAGAAAGGCAGGGGATATACCATTAAAACCTTATATCTTAGAGGTTTGTTTTGAGAAAACTGTGTTGGGGGTTGCTTGTTCTCTAAAGAGCTCTGATTTATCAGGGAATAAGTAAAGGTGATGGTGCCAGGAAAAGTGATGGAGAAGAATTGTTCAGTTCTTGATATCAGATGCTGCTGGATGCTTATTTAGTAAGACTTGACTCATGATCTGTGCAGTGGTTAGAAAAATGAAAACCATTTCATCTCAAAGGGAGAAATAACTTGGAAAAGTCAAGGAAACTGCACCTGTGAGATTTCCAAGGAGGAATGATACCCTTGCATGTGTTCATATTGTTGAATGTTCAACATTTGTATGTAAGAAAAATGCAATGAGGTACAGAGGAATATAAAATGAGGTATAAAGTTCTCTGATTATACGTTATTTGGTTTATGTGACATTCCTTATTTTCCATTAGAAGTCCATTTTGCTGTTGTATCCACTTTCTTCTGTTTTGTTTTTAATGTATTGGGGGTTTCGTTCGTTTGTTGGTGGGTTTGTTTGTTTCTTGTGATATTCAGTGCATTAATCTGTGTCTGGTTTTGACTCTTTTGGAGCTAGATATACTGCTCACCCCACCTCCAATCTTAAACTGTGCAAATTTCTGTGTGGGTTTTTTATGACCTAGAAATTGATATTACACCTTAAAGGTTTGTTCCCATTCATTTTTTCCCAACTCCTGGGATATTTTTTTTTTTGCCCTTGAATAAATTATTACTTTTTTGATAATCATGTAGAACTGATCCCTTTTACAGATCTCTGTAAAACTTCTGTTCTCTTCTTCTGTTTTAAAATCATAAATAGATAATACAGACGTTGAAATATTCTAAAGTTTTTGAATCATTACAAAAGGTCTGTAATTACATTCATTATTAATGGTTTTCATTACTAAATTCTTTGAGTTTACATTCGTCCTTTTGTCCAAAAGGCTTAGGATACTATATAATGAAACATCCATTACATCTTAAAACATTCCTGGAAGGCAGACAAGCCCTCAGACTTGTCTAGAGGTGTGGGAGAAGAACTGAGGCAAAGACAGCTTACAAGACAGGAGTGGCAGAATTAAGACTAATTCTCATGAGCCCTGAATTCTCCCCTTACATTTCAACCCTCTGAATTTTTTTTGTGCAATTTTGAAAGAGCTGTATCTACATCTCACAACATCACAAGCGTTGTCGCAGAGGGAGCAGCCTCCTTCTGCTCAGGAGAGAACGAGACAGCTGGAGAACAAGAAAACTGGAGATCTCTCTGGTCAGATGCTGAAAAAGGGGGGGTGGGGTCACAGAGGCTTGTGCTTGCCCTGGTGTGGCAATTGTGCATCTCCTTCTGCTCAGCTCCTGGTAGACCAGACTTCCAGAAGCTGGAGGCAGTGTTAGGTGAAAACATACCTGAATTTCATTCTGGGTTTAAGCCCACGACACAGCTCTGCTTTGGCAGTACTCTCTGACCCCTCTGAGTGGAAATCAAACACCCCTAACCTGTGACTAGGAAACAGAGACAGAAATGAAGTCACCAGAGCGAATTGTAACAGCTTTCCTGGATGTGCATTTTTTTCTTTTAATAAGAGAGAGAAAAGACGTTCACAAGACCTTGTTTAGTGCTTTCAACCCACCTTGGCAGTGGAACTCTGAATAGCTTCCAGTTAATCACTAATTTGCTGGAGCTAGAGCAAAAATCAACATCTACTGTTCTGGGAAAGTCAAATGCCTGACCTGTTTGTCATGAATGCCTTCCGCTAATGGCACGATCTTTAATCTCACCAATAACTAGAAGTATGCATTGATCCATGCGAGTAGGAGGGAAGGACAAGTTACATACTAGATACTATACCTCACTGATGGACAGATTAAACTTCTGTCCATAGAACTTCCTTGCAATGCAGAGGGGTTTTTTTAAATTTTCTTTTGTGACTTATATCCCGAATAACAGCAAGAAGTCAGGTGCTGGCACCTGAACTGAGGATATAAATGACTTCCTTTGGTGCATAGTTGCTTTTTGCACCTTCTACACTGGAAGCATCTTGTTTTATTTTTTCAGTTCATCATGTTAGAGCAGCTTGCCTCTGATGTTGGGGCTTAAGCAAAGGAAATAACACAGCCTTTGAGCTGCTTTCCTCCCAGAAATCTCACCTTGCATCTGCTCATGAAGGAGGAGAAATTTCACCGCTGCTAATAGAGTCACTCGCATCAGGTGGGAGTGGAATAATTCACCTGCTATTTCCTCCTGAAAGCAAGGTCCTTTGATCAGGTGGAATAACAGCAGCATTTCTCAAGGGCTCAGAAGTAGTGTTCTACAGGAACTGGATCATCTTCTAATGAACTTAAAAATTCCTTTCACTTTCCAGGCTTGCCAATGTTAAACCGCAGCCATGCTACTGATCCAGTTCTGTTAGTAGTTTAGGTGGCACTAGGAGCACTAGACATGGATTATAACCCTCCTACCTGTTGCATAAGCATCAAACAAAATGCCTCGGCTGTAAAGACCTGACACTTGAAGAAGCTACTGTTTATTTTTGCACTTTTGGGGAAGACACCTGGCTTTTTGTACCTCACTGTTCATTTTCATTTTTTAATTTTAACCTCAGTCTTTCATATCTGACAGATTTTTCTGTCAGAATTATCAAACGAGTATTCTTGATTTTTTTTTCCCCTTTAGGCTGACTGTATCCTACCAAAAAGGTGGCATTGTGAATAGGAATTATCCCTTTGTTTTGAAAACTATGACATGTTCAGGTATCCAGCTCAGCTCTGGGCAACACGAAAAACCTCAAAAACTTACAGCAACTTTTCAGTTGCTGCCTTCTCATATTTCACTGCTGAAAGTGATTCCTTCAATCAGTGACATCTATCCATTTCTTTGTTTTAATGCAAATTATTTGAGAATACTAAAGTTGATGAAACCTTTATATGACAGCTCTTCTCAGACACTTGCCATTCACAGTAATCTCAGCATCATTCACAGTAATCTCTTTTGGTTGTGCACACATAATTTAGATACGCAGTGCTATCGGAACTGAAGGAGGATGTAGAAATCATTTCAGAATGCTTCTTCTGCAGCGCTCCCAGCTGGGGCAACTCCAGGCGTGGGGCTGGAGCACCTACAGGAGTGAGACCCATTGCTGCGGCTGGATCTGAGTGTGCTCAGCAGGCTCAGAGGTCTCTCTGGCCTGATACATGACTCCTTTCTACAGGGGAAGGAAGGGGCTATCGAATTGTGCCCATTAGTTTAAGTCTGACCTTCTTTTTTCCCTTCCTTTCTTTTTTTTTTTTTCCATCAAATAAAATTATTTGCCTTTCATGGTTTTGATAGAGTCATTTCTGATGAATTCCTTCCACTCAATTTGTTTTCTTGTCCTCAATCCAAAATACAACTAATTAACTACTTCAGGTGAAATTTTTTTTTTACAATAAATCAACAACAGATGAGACACAATCTATTTTAGCATCATTTCTGGCTTGAAGCTATAAAGAAATTTTAATTGGAATCCAGCTGCACCCTTTTGGGCTGAAATAATCCAACATGTAATTAATTAGTATTAGAGGGTCACTTGGATACAAGTAAGCACAAAGCCATTGATGACTCAGCAGATGCATAAGTTCAGGAGACTTGAAATGAAACACTTGCATTATATTGACAGTAATTTCATACGACTGTATGAACTCGCTGCAGTGTAGTGAGGAAATGAGACAGTAACACAATGGCCCACCTGGCAGAAGAATAACACCAGATCTGTTTAAAAGGAAAAAATCGTGGCATCGACCTACACCCTGTCCTGATCTCAAGTGCAAATTACATTCGAAAAATGTGGAAAGCCGAAAGGTAGATAGAAAATGGAAATTCTTTCTTTGCTCCTGAGAGTGCACATCATGCAAAGGCAACATATTCTGAATCTTATTTACACATTTGACTCTGATCATGTCAGTTTCCAAGGTAAATGATTTATTTTTCAGAATAGTCTATAGTTCTTGTGATTGATTGATTGATTGATTAAACAGATTGAAGTGGTGGAAATCATCATGCAACAGAGGGACCATGAGGTATTCTTAAGTCTGAGAAGTTCTCAGCCAATAGGAAACTAAATTGTTTGAGCTAAATTAACCGTAAGGAAAACTGAGTCCTGACAGTAAATGTCAGGAAAGATATATTAGTGTACAGCAATGGAGTTAGAAGATAGCCTTTTTTTTTTTTTTGTATTTCTTTCTTCTACTGCAACTCCAATAATTACTTGCACAAAATGTCTACTAAATGTCTTTTAAAAAGGCATAAACCAGGCTAGACTATTCCTTATATAAAAGCTTGAAGTAAACTATTTAAAGACTAATTGGACATGTGCAAGCAGAGCAATTGATACAAGAGGGTCCTGGACACTTTGTAATCATGAAATACGTTTTAATACAGTGATTATTATTTTTTTTGTTTTAGATTTTTAGGATAATTAGGCAAAATGTTCAGTGAATTCTTACCTATTTTATTGTGATTTTGGGGATGAAAATGAGGAGAACACGCATCACGCTTCCAGTTGCTCTTTCTTGAATGGCCACTGTGTTTGACATGAATGCACATACCTGAGCCCCTCTCATGCAAAGTGTTAGAGCAGAACTGGATGAAGAACACCCATTCCATCCCATGCAAAAATTCTTGAGGTTTTTTAATTCTCTCTGTATCTTTGTGGGAATGAAATACAAAGAAGCCCCTTTCAAATGCCTTTGTGAAAGTTAGCTGTGTTGAAATACCCAGTTTGAGATCAGAGACCTCAGGTATCCATTTTGGGGGTTTGTATTTTGGTCTCAAGTGAAACTCTGTTGAAGTGTTCCTGTTCTTCTGAGATGCTTCATCTTTGATGTAGTGGGATATTTGACTAAATACCACTCTGGAAATATTCTGGTCAATGTTTTTTGTGCCATTGTGTTAGGAGGAGAGGAACTTAAGCGAGGAGAGCTGATAGACAAGGAGCTATGAAAGGCTTGGAAGAGGAACATGAACACTTAATAGTTAGCTCTGTGCAGGATCCAGCCTGCTTAAATTGAGACTTAGGTGCCTAAAGCCTAAGGCTTAGAAAATAATCCAGTCTGTCTCCTTTGTGCACTGCAAGGTGTCTCTATACTGCACTTGAAAATTTCCTGGATGCCTATTGAAGGCATGCTATTCATGCCTAAAAGCACCTGTTAGATAAGAGACAGGTAACTCTTGCTCTCCAAAGCTGTCATGTTCAGACAGGCAGGCACCTGGATGGCGTGACTGCTCTGTGGTGGCCCGAAGGCCTGGATGTGGCTGGGTCCCTCTCTCTGAAGGGTTAGTGTGGTGGACAGACAGGACAATCTGTTTCTGAGGAAGAGTCAGACTTGGCTGTGGTGCCCAGGTCCTCATGCTACGTGCCCGTGTGCAGCAACCCACAGAGGGAGGGGTGAAGGCTTTCTCCCACATCCTCTAAGGCCGGGAGGTCAGAGAGCTGTCCTCAGTGTAGAAAATCTAAATTCAGTCCTTATTGGGCTAAGAAGAGTTTAGAAATCAAGTTTTCTGCCTTATTAAATATTCTCATCATAAGGGGATGGAGACACCTAGCACTTCCCATCAGGTCTCTTCCCTCACAGCAGAAAGGGGCAGCTTTGTGTATAGAAAACCTCCCTGCACATCTCTAGAGACCATGCTGGGAATTTATGGAGTTAAGGCAGGCGGACTGACCAGTGTCCTGCCAAGGGATCTAAAGCACGTGGCATTTTTGCAGGGCAGTGGGTAAAATGAGTGCTAAAGCCAGTACTACAGCTCTCTTTCTATATTCTCCAGCATCAGTGGCGGTAATATCAGGCTTTAAGTATGCTGCTGCCTTGCAAGTATGTTGATGTGTATTAGTAATTGCAGGTGATGTGATATGCAGTGCAAGTGACACATCATCCTGCTGCAGGTGGTGGGTGTGGAAAGTAGTGATTGTTTTAAAAGATATCTGCATTTGTGTAGATTATATTATTTTTCTATTACACAGGTAAGTGGAATAGTGAAGGTACAGTCTTGTGGAAATGGAGGTGAAAATCAAATTAAATGCTGAATGGCAGAATGTTCATGTTCTGATCTAGTACAACTACAGTACTTGCTCAGTATTAGGGGAACAAAAAAAAGTGGCAAAACTGATAATGTTTGGAAAGTCCAGGCTTTGTTCTCCAGGTATAGGAACCTAAATTAAAAAGTATCTGTGAATCACATTTGCAGACACCAATAATAACAGCAAATTGGGAACTCAGAAATAACCTTATTTATGTTGTTACACCATACACTAACAAAAATGAAGCATCTGGATGTTAATGCCACTGTCTATGGTGTGTCCTCCCCTATAGAGGCACGGACAAACAGATATGAGAGTTCCATTACTCTTGTAGATTCACCTGTAGTAAACTGGGAAATAAGAAATTTGTCTTCAGAAAAAATTACACATAGAGATGGAATTTGTGGATCATGGTCATCCTCACAAAATTTTTCAGTTTTGTCCTAGAGTTTGTCTTAGAAAGATGGCTTAGTGCCAAAGCTACTAGCAAGTGTTTGTGGTAACTCAGTTCCAGCTCTGCCCTACACACTCTTTATTAAGTATTTGGCTGAATGATTATTTCTATATCCCGTTCCTCATCTGTAGAAGAGATATCAAATATATTTTTCCTCCTAGCCTGCAAGTTTCTCTGCTCTGGTACTGTCTCTTAAAGATGAGCGTGGAGGAGGCAGCCTTGATTACTGCCTCTGAGCTTCTACAGTATGCAATTATCAATGTTAATGTCTTCAAATTGAGGGAGTGATTTGATCTAGTAGACTGCCTTGTTGTTTGTGTGTTTTGTAACTATCAGCATTCGTTACAAACAGGTATGTCTAATTTTTACAGCTCTCAGCAAGCTGACTACAATGATGGTATCATGGGTTGGGTTAAGCTGACTGGATCTGGTGGGTGAAATGGCTGCTCTTCTGTTATGAGTAAATGTGACATACACAGAGCTAGGAAGATTAATAAAAGAGAGGGGAAAAAAGACTTGTTCACTAGGTGAGCTGTGGATTTGAACTGTTCAAAGAAGAGCTGAAAGCATGGAGCTTTGGTGGGATTTCCCAGGGTTTTTTTAAGTATCTGCAAACACCTCTCTTCAGTAAGCGAACAGCAGATGAGAGAAGGGTGCAGAAAACAGCAAAATTGGAAATATGCTTTAGTGTATGCAAGAGAGAAAACATTTAAGCAGTGTGGCTAGAAACTGAGAGCAAGCAGCAAAGAAACACCTGCTGTGCCCAGAGACACTGTGTTTTGGCCAGCCTGTATGAATATATAGGGTTGCATCAAAGTCTGTCCTCAGCTAAAGTGCTCTAGCAGTTGTATTTCATCAGGAAAAGTGTTGTTTGTGCTTGAGCATGCTGCTGTCTGTCTTCTCTGTGGTGCAAACAGGAGGCTGAAGGTGCACTGATAGGCTGCTTGTCAAAATGTTTGTAAGTAATTTTATAATCAGTGAAAATAATAGAATCATAAAAGGGCTTGGGCTGGAAGGGACCTTCAAAGGTCATCTAGTCCAACCCCCCTGCAATTCTCAGGGACATCTCCAACTAGATCAGGTTGCTCAGAGCCCCGTCCAGCCTGGCCTTGAATGTCTCCAGGGATGGGACATCTACCACCTATTTGGGCAACCTGTGCCTGTGTTTCACCACCTTTATTGCAAAAAATTTCTTCCCCATGTTTAGCATGAATCTCCTTTCAGCTTAAAACCATTACCCCTTGTCCTATTACATCATGCCCTGCTAAAAAGTCTGTCCCCATCTTTCTTATAGGCCCCTTTTAAGTACTGAAAGGCCACAATAAGGTCTGCCTGGAACCTTTTCTTCTCCAGGCTAAACAACCCCAACACTTACAGCCTGTGATACCAAATAAGGAAACAGATTTTTAAAAAAATCAAAGCCTCTCATTTCTAGGCATATCTAGAGGTGCTAATACTTAGAAGAGCAATATCATTATTCAAGACACCCAGCCATTGCTTCTCCTTTTGCTGCATTTTCCCTGCTTTGCTTTGGCGCAGGTGTTACAGCTTTGCCAAAGAAATGTGGTGTTCTAACAAGCCTAAAAATCATTGTGTGTGTTTTCAGGCGTGCAGGCAAATCACCTGGATCCAGAGCAGCCTGTACCACCCTGGGCAGCTGCCAGTTTACAACAGGTCGCAGTTGCAGCACGGTGGGAGGCCCTGGGGATGCGGGGAGGGAAATCAACCGTGTATGTCTCGGGTGCCGGGGTGTTGGGAGCTGGGAGGGACTGGGTGCCTTCCCCCAGGGAACAAGGGCTTCAAAACAAGCCCTGCTGCTCGTTGGGGCACAATTGTGCCTTTATTCACTATGGTGGGAAGGAGGGGAGCTGTGTGTGGAGGATGCCATGGGGAGGGCTGCCAGGTGCAGGCAGGGCTGCTATGATCCCTTGCCTGGTGCAGAACTGTGGCCATTGCTGAGCATAGGAAAGAGAGAAAAAAAAATCAGAATTAAAACACTCATTTGAAATAAAATCTCCAATAAAGTGTGCAAAAGCGGGCACTGGCACCGTTTTGAAATCCAGGGTAATGTTTCACTTGATCTTGATAGTAAGAGGAGAAAGCAGAAAGTGTTAATTCTTCATTCATGCGCTGGGGGTGGTTTGGCTGGGGGGAGGTAGAGTTGAGCTCTGTGCAAGTTTATATAGGTTACTGTGCCAAGAGAAATTATGAAGTGTCGCAGAAGGGCAGTTAGGAGAAATGTAATACTCTTGTTAATAAGGGCAGATGTTACTCATGTGCCACTACAGATAATTCTTATATGGCCTTAATTTTGCAGCTCAAAGTGAAATAAAGTTCACCTAGCTAAAGTGTTATCTGGGAATATACAGAAAAGTAATCTTTGGTGCATGGTTATGCAGCTGAAATGGGTTTCAGCACTTCACATAGACACCAGTCTTGACATTTGCACACGCCAAAGGAGAAAACACCTAGTTCACACACTTTCTAAGTTTGATATAAGAAAAATAACATCACAACTATGGATCGTTCATGTAGGTCAAGGTCTGAACTCCAGGAAATAACATCAAATTTTCAAATTGCCCCTGTGATGCAGGGTAACCATCCAAAAGCACGAGCGAGAATGAATTTCAAAGTTTCCTTGGCTGCAAATAGAATAAATAAACTGTGGGAAGTTTAAGGAAGTCTTTGGTGTTGGATTTAGTCCGGCCCTGCTAATGTTTTGTTTGATCACTGCAGTCATTTCATGAAACTGTATTCTAGGCACAGGGCAGATGATAGAGAGAAGAATGCCTCAGTTCACCCTATATAAACATTACCAAGGCTGTATCAAGGGTGCTGAGGCAAGTGTCTGACTGTTAGAAAACATCCAAAGGGGTATCCCCAATGCAAGTTTCATTCTGCCCTGTATTTGTCTTTCTGCATGCCGTTTGTGCAAAGGCCACTGGTTGCATTAGGGTGTTACAAATTCCTCCCCCTGTAACCACAGCAAATGTCTTTAAGTCTGCTTGATGACCTGGGGCCAGTTTCTGATCTCTTTTGCAATGAAGGAAATATAGAAAGGATTTATCACACTGCCCGGGGTTTGCTCCTGCAGAAGCAAAAGGAGGTGTGGGGAGGCTGATGGGTGGAGGTAGCCAAAGAAACAGCTAATAGGGATGGACAATTTAAAAAAAAAAAAAGCAAGGATAAAACATACAGCAGTACTTCTTTCTATGCATAATGTTTTATTTAAGTCTCTTGATGATGTTTCGTGGATGCTTTCTTTGGTTCTTATTTTTTAGCCTATTATCATAAGAGCAGGTTGTGTAAGGTTTTCGGGCCTCTCTGTTACAGGCACTACTTAAAAAAATGACTGAATATTCTGCCCTGTGCTTCTGTATATTTTGCTTCTCTGCACACACTCTGGGGATAGTAGTTAAAATTCTAGTGGGCTGCCCTCCTATTAAAATACCTTTAATGTTTTATTGGGATACCTCCCACTTGAAAATGGTTTAACACATAAAGATGCTTTGTTCATTTGAAAAAAAAATAAACTATAATTCTGACGCAG
The DNA here is from genome assembly GCF_963082525.1 of Nesoenas mayeri. Taxonomy (NCBI): domain Eukaryota; kingdom Metazoa; phylum Chordata; class Aves; order Columbiformes; family Columbidae; genus Nesoenas; species Nesoenas mayeri. Next base: position 46,759,747 of record NC_137544.1, on the reverse strand, counting down.
AGGCAAGATTGTTTGGGCAGCTCTCCTGTAGATTGCTCTTTATGCAAATGGTGCCTTGGGAACAGGCAGATGAAAGTATTTCAGGGCGGGATGGTGATGCAAATGTTGCATCTACCTGCCTGGGAGTGCTCTGCTGCAAGAAGGGAAACAAGCTCTCCTGCACGGTGCTGATTTTTCTCTTTCTATCTGCAAGTTCAGTGTCTGCCCTAGAAAATAATTATTTATTTGAAGTAAGGAAGGAAAGTTCGGTGTGTCTGTTTCTGAGCACTTTGCCTTAAGAAGGTTGACTCAAAAGTTTGAATCACCGCCTCACTGAGGATGGAGAGAGGAAGAAAAGAAGGAAAACTGGAAACAATGACGTGAACTAAAAAACAAGAAAGAGAGAAGATGAAACCTGAATGTCAAGAAAATGTAAGTCTAGAGAGGTTAGTTGTCTTGAGTGCCTAGAACAGGGTTTCTTTCTGTGACTAGGAAAACACATGGTGCAGTTGCTCACTAAAAAGAGCGTTTCCCAAGCCACCTTAAGCAAAAGGAAAGATGTAGTTTGGTAACAGGAGGAGAGAGCAGATCATCCAGGCTGGGAGGAGAGAGAAGCAAAGAGTTCAGCTCTAAAGGTTCTGATTAAACCTTTTTTCAAGAATCAGCCTTGTCTGGGTGTGCTCAGCCCTCACCCTGGAATCCACCTGAAAAGTCTCTGAAGGAACTGGATGGTTTGTTGTTATTGTTTTTTGGGGTTTTTCTGCAGTGAAATAAAGTTAGCTCCAGCTCTGGTCCCTGCAGGACTCTGAGCAAAGGCCTGATTTGGTACCAGACTTCACACCTCAATTCAACAGCGTCTGTTTCTGCTCCACGGAGATGCCTGCCAGGGTTTTATGGAGCAAACTTCATTTTTCATGCCAGCATTTCAAGATGACAAAGCAGGGAATGGCACCTGGGGGTGTCTGTGGATAATTTGAACACATGGGTGTGTATAGAAAACCTTGTTGTGGCTACCAGTAACCATGGCATGATTTTTCTGTTTGCTATCCTTACAGAGCATTTTTTTTGTCACTGAATTAGTCTCCAAACAACTTGCTGTAATCCTGGTTGTCTGTGAACTCGCAGTGTGCAGCAGGAGATTAAGGGAGGCACTGTGAAAGACTGAGACATCACAGGTATTCCAAAGAGTTAATGGGAGTTTCTTCATTGGAAAGAAATCCCTTTACTGCCCCATAGAAATGGCTAAAAGCTTTTACTCAGCCTCCCTACAAGGTATAAGGTGTTGACAGCATCACTATAGAATGCACTATCCCAAATGGTGTCTGTTAACCAGGCCCCTGCCACTACTATTTCAGAATGTCTGTGTATGAATATCTTTCAAGCTATATAATTGAAATATTATTGCTGCTTCTCTCATTAACTTAGTTAACAGCCTATTGCAAAACCTGAGTAAACTTGCAATTCCAGTGCTATGGTACAGACCTGCTATGTCTGCCTAATTTAATCAAAATGTCTGGAAAAGTCAGCATCTGAAGAACAAAATGTCTTTTGCTATTGTGCAATGACTCTAACTGGAATCTCTTTAAGCACTACTGAAAGAGAGCAGACATTCTACTGAAAGAGAGCAGACATTTACCTCTGCCATTTCCCCTCCCTCTTGTCCATCCAGAGGAGGAGAGTCCATTTCCTCCACTGATTTAATTAAGGACTGAAAATACAATTTGAAAAGGAAGAGTGGAACTGAAGATTTATTTTGATATGCAAAAATCTGGGAGTTTGCTTGTTAGTTATTTTTTTTTTCTCATGTCTGAATGAGGAGGGTCCTCTGAGGGGTGGTGGCCACTTGGAGCAAGATTTGTCAGATGTGTGCTGTCCACCTTCCAGACTGGAGAACTGATAAGGCAGACAGGGAATATGATGTTTTGAGTGCTGCAAAAGGGACTAAAAGTAATTGTGTCTAGAACAAACAGGCCATCAGTCCCAAACAAATAGATCTCCATATTTTCTGCAAAGCACTATTCAGAAAAATAAATGGAAAAACTAAGAGGGAAGAGAATACTGCTCCTACTTACAATTTAATTCCACTGTCAGTACCCATTTTCTACTTGAATTAAGTTTTCAGTGCAGAAAACTGGGAGGGGATACAAAAATTATAGAACTATGGCACATTATATTAGTTACATCAGAAATAACGAGTGGTTAGATCTGAGCTGCTGAGGAAAGTTAAAGGTGAAAGTTGTTAGCAGAGCACCAAGGGAAGTGTCTTTGAATGAAATATTTGAGGCTTTGCTGAAAGGTATTACACAGGGTATTCAATAGAAGTTAATGTGCTCAATAGGAAAGTTTCAGGGTGGAATTATTTAGTGTGAGAACACTCTGGAAGTTGAATGATGATTCTGCCATTCCTTCCCAGCCTTCAAATTTCAGAGAGATCAATTTTTTCATAATTAAGACTTGAAGGCCCTGAAAAGGTGGCAGGGTAGCTCACCATAGCTGTGTGGAGTGAAACTAATTCTAATCCAGTTGTAAGAAGGAAGGAGAGATGCAGGTGCCTGGGGCAGGTGGACACACCAATCAGTCTGCTGCTTTGGTGGCAAGTGAAGTTGTGGCTGTGACTTGCACACTGCATCTCAAACACTGTCAAAAGCACGTCAGTCCTAGCGCAGCCTGCTGTAAACAGTGTTTTAAGGGGGCTTTCGGGTAGGAAAGAAAAAACCCTAACCACGAATGCATTGCTGTGGCCAGTAAGCTTCTCATGATGAGTAAACATATTAGCGACAAGCTGAAATGAGGCAGCACATCCATGGCCATCCTGCTGGTTGTCAGGGCACCACACATCACCTGCAGCACAGCTTAGTATCAAGATTTCTGAACTGGGAATTTACAAGCCATCTCAGCTGTCAGATTAAAATTAAACTAAAGGAAGCTGCTGCCTGTCAAAATAGCCAAAAAGCACATTCTGAAAGATAGGAATAAAAAACTATTAAAATTTTGAGGATTTTGGTGGTGGTGGTGGTGGTTGATTGTGTGGTTGGGGTTTGGGTTTTTGTTGTTGTTGGTTGGTTGAGTTGGGTTTTTGTTTGTTTGTTTTTTAATATTTTTTTTGCTAGTATTAAACAAGGAAGTAACTTACAAGAGCTAATTTCTTTTTGTTCTGCTTCTTAAAACTATCCCTGTTTGCACTGGCAATGTTCTCATTACCTGAAAGCCCAGCTTGAACAAGACTTCACATAGAAGATGGTTACAAAAATGACTCCAAAGGTGGCAGTATCCTTTAGGCTGCAAGAAGGTAATGCTTACACCTTCCTTGCATCTGGCTCATATGTCAGTGGTCAGGGAAGCCTGGGACAGTGTTTCTTACTAGGTTTCTGTAATAGGATGCACACCCAGATAAGAAAGCCACCCCTTTTTTTCAATATCAGTTGCGAGAGAGGAAGGGGGAAAGTCTGGATGAGTCTGGTGGGGTTTCTGTCCTCTCTTTTTTAAGATCAGGAGCGAGGAAGAGAAGACTGTGATGGTTACAAGAAGGCAGTGACCAATAGCGGTCAAAGCTACTTCTGTAAGCAGTTGCTCTACCACACGTACTACTTTAGAGTAAGTCTCTAACAAGATCTACTTACTGATAAAATGCTTGAAAGGGAAGATGAGAGGATTAGGGATGATGCTGAACGCAAGGACGGAGTTCAGATGGAGATCTGTAGATATTCTGTAGGCAAGAGCAGCTGTACGGGATGCTCAAAATTTGCCCAGCAGGAATACTTAAAGCATGAGCTGTTTAGTAAGGAGGCTGACCATCCAAGAAATAGGGAGATATCATCTAGTGGAGTGGATTGACCTCAAAATATAGACAACCACAAAACCAAAAAAAAGGGAAGTGGTGGTGAAGGAGGGAAAACATGATGCGCATGAAGAAGACATGTAATTCCCATAAAAGGTCCAAGGCTGTGTAGAGTTTGTGAAGAGAAAAACACTAAACATGAAGGTTGTGAGACCAAACTGATCATCTCTTTAAAAAAATCCCCTGCCCCAGGCAGAAGGTGAGCAGCTTTTGAGGAGTGAAGCAGTGGCTGTTTGGCAAAGAGAATTTCCATTTTGCAAGTCGAAAAGTATAGTGATGAATTGAGACTTGACAAAAATCAAGCCAACACTTGCAAAGGATGTTAAAAATAAACCATGAAGGATCCTACAGCCATACAAGTATAAAGGAGACAAAAGAAGTTAAGCTTCCACCCTTGCATAAAATTAGAAATGTGTTAATGAAATCTGTTTAGGACGTGAAGTTGGAAGTACTGGCAGTGTGAAGGAGAATGAGAATGTCATGCAGAAAACATTAGCTGATGCTAAAAACTAAAGAAATAGACATGAAATGAAATTTAGTAGAATGTCAAATTCATGAATGGGGACTGCTAATAGCAGTTTATGCTACAGGATAGGGCTGCACAAATGATAAAAGGATAAGGCGGGTTATCCGTGTAGTACAGTTATGAGAAAAAGAGGAAGGGCATCCCAAATTTGTCAGAGATCATATTTTCCCTTTCACATTGAAAGTATGAATGTTGTTGTCGAAAGTACTTGCAACATCTCCTTTGCATAGTGTCTGAGATACTGGCTGCTCAGAAGCATGAATTCAAGTGGAACAGTCACCAAAAAGGGCTAAGAGAACAGCTAGAGAGTCTGTAACATCGAAGAAGATGACAAGATGCCAATGAAATAGCAGTGGAAATTACTGCTTGTACACCAAGCAGTACATATGCACACTGTGCTCTATGTGCTACAAACTTGAGTGGAAAGGAGACCCAGGGCAAGGCTGAAACAGGAATCAAAAGAGTAAACTAATCATAAGTAAATTAGATTATTTATAATCACAAAGTGATAGTTGTTTATAAGCAACAATAAATTTTTAACACTTATACAGTGAATCCACTAAGAACAGGATTTAGATTTCTACTTGTTTGAAGACGGAGATCTAGGATGAGTGTCTGACAAGAGCAGTGGGGACTAAAATTGTAACTAGTTCCATGATGGAGTGTGAACATCTTACCAAAGAGTATTACCTGATATAATGCCCTGCAGAAACTGGGAGCTGGATTTAATAGCCCTTATGGGATTCTGTTTCTAGGAAAGAAGATAACAAAGAGTTAGAGGTCAAAGCCGAGGTTGAAGCCGAGGTCAAAGCACAACAGAGATCTATTCAGAAACCGGGAATCTTTACGGTTTCTCAAAGTGAAGGTCATGTCTGGAGTGCAGACTGAAACACATGTCCACAAAATGCAGATAAATATTTGTTTGCTTGGGAATCAGTAGTGAGTGGGGTGATAGAGGATTTCCCTGGTACTTGCTTTTCCCTTTTCATTGCCACTTGGATACAGAAAGACTTTTGGCTTCATAACTATACCATATTTTGGTAGTTTCTTTTCTCTAGAGAACAGCGAATATTATGTCTTAGAGCAACCTCTGCAAGTAGTAAGCTAACGTCCCCAAATGGTAATTCTCTTGAATACCAAACAGCTTCAGATTTGACCCTGCTTACTTATTAGCCAGTTGCTTTATTCACAGCAGAGTGTGAGGAATGACTGTTCTTCAATTGCATACAAAATTTCTAACTTGTTCTGCTTGGCCCAGAGAAACAAGAAATAGCATGTGATTTTAGGTGACCGGTTACATATAATATATGGTGGAATGAACTGGGGCCACTGAGTATCATCTTTGTGCTGTACACAGCAGTGATCTTGAGGCTGCCTGTGCCTCTGGTTCCTCTAATTCTCTATCATGCAAAGTCAGCAAATGCTCTGGCTTTCACTTTTGTAAATGAAAAGTCCATCTGTTACTGCAGTTGTGGGGTCGCTTTCATTTTGATTCTTCTCTGAAAACTGTTCCACAGACGTGATCACCTCTCTTAAAATTGTAGGCTCTTATCCTCTCCTGCTTTATCATATGCCTGCTGCCTGCCTAGGGTGCTGTTTTGGTGCTGGCCAGAAACGCTGTCCCAGTGCTTGAGAACATCTAGAATGACTGCAAGGTTTGCTCTCTCATAAACAACAGTTTTGTTAGTGTAATTTCTTCCATCTGTCACTTGAAACATGAACTTGAACTCTTCAGTGTGTTCATAACAACACTGATGTCAAATTCAGGTATGCTAGATTACGTGGGAGATGCTGCTGACTGCTTTCAGTTTATTTCAGCCTGTCCCTCTGCGTTATCCCAGGGAACGGGAGGATAAGAGAGAAGTGGGATAACTTGGGTAAAGCAAAATCAAGGATGATGCAAAACCTTTGTATGTTAAGAAAATATTTACTTGGCTTCTTCTGACTACATTCCTGCTCCTCAGATTCAGGTTCTGCCTGTCTGAATAGGTGAAATAAGAGTTAAAAACTGATTCCACACTGGAACTATTGTTTGGGGCATCCCAGGAATGCTGGATCTCATTTATATTTGTATTACATTTGGCCACAACTCAGTAATGGTTTGGTTAAAGCCTCTGGATGGTTTGTGACAGACTTGACTTCTGGGGTGTGAGACTCACGCTGTACATTTCCGTCCTTGAGAAGGAGGCAGTGTGGAAACGAAAGAAACTCTCCCTTCTCATAATGCACCCCGGTGTTCCTTTAGTCTAAATGTAAAATATTTCCATTTAAAAAATGTAACCTTGTAGTTGAAGTGAGATTTTAATTTAGAAAAACGTTAGTTTCCAAGTTGCCCATGAGCAACCACTGAGCAAAAGTGGTTGTGAAAGTGGTGCCACTTTCCATTGGGCTCTGGATCTTGTGTGTGTGCTGGAGCTCTGCTCTCAAGAGGCCCCACACCCACCATTCTAGATTATTTTGGGACATGGTGAGGGAAGGCTGGAGAGTGGTGAGAGCCCAGTTAATACACAGGGGCTCTCTGCTCCCTCCAGCTGGCATCTGGCAATGCATTCCCACAATAAAATGTTCAATTAGAAACCTTTTGCCTCAGGAGTGAGCGTATGTGGAGCTAAACTTGCTTCTTGGTTTCAGTGGAGTTTCACTTTCTTCCCTAATTATTTCTTATTTTCTTTCTTCAAACAAGTGCTAAATACACTCCCTTTTCATACGTCTAAATTGTGTCTCACCATCACGGGTGAGCTAATTGCCTGTAAGGCACAGTCCAGAGCTACAATGCCTTTTCAATGTGGTAATTGGACTGGTGAAATCTGTGAGAGTGTAGGGGAGGTTTTCTGTACCTGCTTTTGTACGATATAGTACATTCTTCTCAGATTAAACGTTTCCTGGGGAAAACTTGGGTTAGTGTTGTATGGATCAGTACATTTGCTACACTTAGCAAACTGCAGTCAGACCTGGCAAATGTCACCTCTTGATGAGAACCAGGAGCCACACAACTGTGTTCAAACCTTTGGATTTCTGTGACTGAGCACAGCTTCTTCACAGTTCTTCAGAGATTTAATTTGATTTTTGCTGTTGGTTTTATTGCAGTGACGAAGTGCAGGGATACCTCTGGCATGCACATCTAATTAGGCAGAAATGTAGAGAAATCAGGAACAAAGCCTCTTCCCTGAAACCAGACAGTCCAATGAGTGCCATATAATCAAGTGGTGTTTAAAAACCTTAGAGGGAAAGGAGAAGCTAGCTGACGGCTGTCACATTTGCAATCCGTATTTCAGGCCACATGAAAGAGAAATCTGGGAAAACAATCTGGACTGTGCATGTTTAGTTTCTTCTGATAGAAAATTTGCAGGTACCATCTTTTCACATAGACAATAGCAATGTTATTGATACACACTGAGACTGGAACTTTATTTATGGTATTTCTTTTTTTCTTAAAGGCTACTGTTTATGAGGATTAACAGCAACACATATCGGACAATTATGTTATAAATAATCAGAATTGTACACCCAAGTATTGCCAAGCATCTGTGTACAGACAGAAGCTGCAGCTGGTTGACTAGTCACTTGACAAAAAATTGAACTGCTTCATATAATGAAGAAGGAAAATTAAATCTTCTGTCTAACAAAATAGGTTTTCTGTTAAAATTAAGAGAGACAACTAGAGATCCAGACATCACCTCATTTGTGAACATACAGACATTTCTGACAGTTTAGTAAGTGATGCAATGTTATTATTTCAAAAAACTATTTTAAATTGGTTGTTAAGACATAGTTGTAATTCATATGAACTACAGGGAAAATCAGAACAACTGCAGTACCTCTTTGGTACCAGGGCTTTTAATTGTGTCTACTGCTCTGCAGGGCACGCAGCTCACACCAGTGCTTCATGCTCCACTTGTACGTTGCACAACACAGGCAGGAGAAATGATGTGACAATTTTCAGATCACTGCAATGTTTAACTTCGAGTGATCTGCAAGTCAGCCTGCTGAAACCTGCAAGTGTCATGTCCCACTAGGTGCTACAGGCCAAACCCAGAGGGTGATGTGTATATCCAAATGTCAGAGCAGCCTCCCTACCAAACGCAGATCTGTTGTGCTACTTTCCAAGGCTTCTTCACAACTTAAGCTGTTTCTGAATTGTAAAGCTGGAAGAGTTATCCTAGGCAAACTCTAAGCAAGGCATGCTAACACTGAATAGAAGTGACTTAATTTTTTATCAGAAGAATAAATTGTTCTTCAGGAGGACACTAATTATTTTGGCAAATAAGTGAATATTTTCTTCCAGAATCTTCCACCCACCCAGAGGAATCCTTGTCTCTGTGCTGTCGGCTTCAGCTTGTGCTCCCAGTTCTCCTCTGCTGACTGTCTCTCCTGCACGCTGGTCACTCCTTCCCATTCAAGAGACCTGTTGTGACTCAGTGGTTCCTCCAGCCACAATGCCGTTCCCCAGCTGCACCAGCAGCGTACCCCATCTGCAGGCTTTTTCCCAATAGTTTATTCCTATGCGCAGGGCTAAGCTGTTATTTTTCCCATGCAAAAGAGAAGAGCTGGTGCGTGGGCTGCTGTGTGTGCCACGTCAGAGCAGCTGGCAGGTGGTAACTTGTTCCTCCACGAGAAAGGGAGCTGCTCCTGAGCCTTCCCTGCCTGCCTGGCTGCACTGAGGCTGCGGCTTGCCTGTGGGAACAGGGCAGGAGTCAGAGAATTCGGGAACTGGAAGCTGTCAGGGGAGAGAGGTAGAGTGGGCAAGGACGGGTCCAGGCCCTGGTCAGGCACTCAGGACATGTAGGACTGTGAGGATTTCCTGGAGAGAGAAAAAGGAGGGTTGAAACAGTGTGTGTTGGTTTGGGTAAACCAGTGTAGACAGACTGAAGGGGATCAGAGGACAGGCAAACTCATTATTCCTCAGAATCATTTCCAACCCTGACAGGGGCTGACCCTGCTCCTCCTGTGTGTTTGGCAGAAGCCATGAACCACAACATGACTGCCTTGCCCTCCCTGGCACCCACTCCCACAGGCTTCTACTGCTGCCTGGTCACCTCTGCAAGGTGAGCGGTGAGCTACTGAATCTCTGCCACCCCTGGACTGCTTGTGCTGCCTGTTTCCCGTTCCAATGTGGGGGAAGAGCTGGAGCCTTCGCCTTCTCCTAAGGAGAAATATGTGTTCATACCCTGAGTGTGGCTGTCTATTACAGTGGGAGTTTTCCAGCACAGATGACATATCCCCATTGCCCCTTTGGTCTGCTTGGGGGAATAAGGTCCCAACTTTATTTCTAGAGGTCTTTATGAGAATACAATACTTTCCTTACCATTAGTAGCAGCTGGAAGATCGCAGATGTAATCAGCGCGAGTTGGAGATACTCAGCACTTCTCTGGATTTACTCTCAAGGGTAGGATGCCTCCAGCTATTGAGTCTGGATGTCAAACATCTGACCCTGAGCCCTAGTCACTTATTTATAAATTAGGTGAAGCTCTCACTTCACAAGTTTTGCTGTGACACAGAAGGTCAGCTTGTTTCAGCTATTAAGTGATTTAAACTGTAGCCACCAGGGAGTCAAGATGTTTCAGAAATGATGGGTTTGGCAAAATTTACTTCTGATCTTTCATCAGTCTGACAAACTACTTTGCAAGGAAGGCCAGCCTTGCAGTTAAATGCTCAGGTGTACGCTGCATTAAATTGCTTCTGCAATTTACTGGGAGGTGATCTCTGCTTTAGCTTCCTCAGTTGCACAAGGCCATACCAGTTCTTTCAGATTACAGGAGCTGAGATTTTTGATGTTGCTGCTTGAGATTCTTGTGGGTTTGGTTTGACCTGAGTTTTCAACTCTTCTGGAAGGCTCCAGTGAGTTTCTACCCAGAAATATCCTCAGCAACCCTCCTCTCCAACGAGGAAACAGTCTCAGCAGATCCCAGTTTCTTTAGGCAGGAAAGACAGTAAGTTTGCTTGTCAGTGTCTGAATGTTTATCAGCTATTCTAAGTTCATTAAACAAAATGGAATGGGGCTTTTAGCAGTATTATTAGCAAGATGAATATAATTTAAGGGAGTAGGAGAGTGCTTAATTTCCTACCTTTAGCAATAAACTGAAAATAAAATGTAAATGTCAAGTGGTAATGTGGCAGTGTGCTTAGCAACCAGATGATCAAATGTTATGAAAATGCCAGCAGCAGTAAGTCAGAGCTGCGTGCTTGTGTGTTTGTGTGTATGTAAATAATCTGCTTTCTCTTCCTAGGATCCAAGTGTTGGCGAAGGTTATTTTCTTCCGTTCCACTTCTCTATATGAGTGATAATCAGCTTAATGAGATTAACAAATAGAAGAGAGACAATATAACTTTGATAGATAGACATGCCTGGAATCTCCAGATACAACAATATGCCTTTATATTAGTGTGGCAATCAAAGTGGTATTAGGCTCGACAGAAACGTGACGAACTTTTCAGACTCTTCAAAATGCTGAAGTTGCTATGAAGAGTGGATATCTGATAAGCATGACGTTGTAAGAGACGCCCACAGGCTTTGAGATAAAGGTTGTATACTTTTATGGGGATTTAGATTAAAAAAAGTATGTAAAGGTACAGCCTCCCACCTTAGGATGTTTGTGAGCCTGTCATGTCCATTGAGAAATCTTGTGAGACAAGGAGAATGCACTCCTAGGCTTTGGAAATAACTCGTTTGACCCATTAGGAGGAAACAAGGGAATTATTTTACAAGTTATCCAAACTTTTGTGCTAGGTGTTAGCATGGACTCGCTGACCACTGTTTACCTGTCTTCGTAATTATACCATATTACATTTATTTCCTTTCTCAAATATTTGTAGAGTGTTACTAGTCCTTGATCATATGCTCCTAAGGGTTTTTCTTGCCTTTCCTGTTGAATCAGCCCCTCTATGGCATTATGCATTTTTGTTGCTTTTCACCGAACTACCTGTATTTTATCAGTACCTTTTTGGCAATAAGTTACCAGGTCTCTCTGTGCTATCTGAAGAGTGATCTCATGAGACCAGTAGCTATTGCTCCTAACTCTGGAACAGCTGCATTTTATAAAGCAAAGACGCTATTTTTTTTCCCTCCAGGCCATTTCAAGCTGCCTGCAAGCAGCAAAGGACTGAGCTACCCCACAACAAAGCTTTTCTCGTGGCATTGGCAATGCCTAAGTTTTGTCCATGAACATGCAGCTAGATGTAGTGCTAGGAAACTGTGAGCGTCTATGGGCATCACTAGTGGAAAAGGGCCCTGAGCTTTTTCCCTGATAGCATACAGCTTTTTGGAAAACCTGATATAAACGTATAACACAGATGGAGTTCTTGCTGCTGCACAGCTTCCCAGTGCAACCATTCACTGGTTGCAATGGTTTATAGGCCAAAAGACAGGTCCTCGGTAAATATAGTGCCTGGTTTAGCTCTTTGTAACTGTTGGATTGATTAATTTAACTCAGTGTCCTCTGCCTCATCCTGCCCCTCCTCCCATATTGATTTTCTTCATGTCGGGGAGGAAAGCTTTGTTCACCTGGGAGCGATAACCCCGGGCTCCTGCCGTCCTGCCTGCCTTGGATCCCAGCTGCCTGTCTCCTTCCCGTTTTGGTCTCTTTTCCTCAACAGAAAGGCCACAGGTTGAACAATGTTTTGAGTTGTTATTCGTCATCAAAATAAAGGAAAGCCAGAGCTCTCACTGACTTGACTGAGCACAGAAATTCATGTTACTTTAGGGCTGTGATTTTTTATTTTATTTTTAAACAGAAAATATATGATTGGATATATTGTGATCCGGTTAGACCCAAATAAAGCTTTGGGTTGTGAAAGAACAGTTACCATCAGATAACCTAAAAGAGAGGCTGACACCATGAATATCTAACATATTTTTTAATCTTTTGTCTCCCCTGTGCCTATGCTCTTGGGCTGCACTCTTTGCTAATGACTATATGTAGGCAGGAACTGGATTATTTCTCTTGTGAGAAATTCCAGGGGTTCCTAAATGTTTTCATTGTTGCAAAATTGACTAAAACAAAAAAGAAGTTAAATGCTTTTTCTGTGGAAAAAAAATTGAAAGCAATCAACAAGAAACAAAACAAAAACTATTCTGATTTTGATGGTTGCCTTAAAAATTTTGAATATTCAAATTTTAAAAGCATGGAAAAGTTTTATGGGTCCTTTTGCAATGATAAATGAAAGAGTTATGTTCTGAAAAGGTAAAAGAGCATATGCTAAAAAAACCTGAAGCAGATGCTACTTCTAGACATGATATTTACATTCCAACTTTCTCACAAAATAGATCTGCCTTTCCCTTTAAAAAACCTTTTCCAAAGAAAAGTTTCTTGCAAAGTAAGTGGCTGACGTGAGGTAGCTCATTATTACCACCTGTGCTTTGGCTTGCTCAGCTTCTCTAAACCCTTCTGAGGTGCAAAATCCTCTAGAAATATCGTGCACATAGATGGCTACATAGCATATCACAGAGGTTGGAAGGGACCTCTGGAGATCATCTAATCCAACCCACCTGCTAAAGAAGGTTCACCTGCAGCAGATTGCACAGGAATGCGTCCAGGTGGGTCTTGAATGTCTCCAGAGAAGGAGGCTCCACAACCTCTGTGGACTTACTTTTCTAAGTCACTGCTGTGAAAATATTGGTAGGAATTTTATAGGCTGAAGAGCCTTCATGCAGCTGCTTCCAGGCTGTGTGAATGCTGCATCCACGTCATGGGCAGTGACGGCCACCTTGGCATGGTCCTCACTGAAGAGGCAACAAGTTGGCTTGCTTGCTAGGAACCAGAGAGGGATTGCTTTTTAATAAAGGTTATTACTAAAAATATCAGACCTTTAGAGAAAAGGTAGGTTTCAAATGTAATTAACTTCTACCACTGAGTTAATGAAGGGAAAATAACTGTAGCTCTTTTCTTTCACTGTCACTGCTGTTAAATACCAAAACACCAGCAATACAGAACTCTGGTGAAATTCTGCTTTCCTGTATTGATTTCCATCTATTTTTTTTGTATCAATATAATGACCAATTTAAGTTACAATGACCTGAAAACAGCAAATACAGCTGACTAACAGAAGGAATATCTGAGCAAAAGGAGATCTGTTGACAGCACTTAAACTCCTCTCAAGTCTTTGACTTTGTCTGTGTAACTATAAATTGTCATAAGCGTCCTTTTAGGGTCTCCTATGTATAAGGGTTGGTAACTAGTGCAGTGTACAAACCATTCTGTGTAATGCTATGGTGTTCTGTTCCCTTACATTACGGGAATTTTTGGCCTTGTTGGTACTGACCCAAATCAGGTCTGAGCTATAATGCTGCAATTCATAAAATCATAGAATGGTCGGAAGGAACCTCAAAGATCCTCTCGTTTCAACCCCCTTGCCATGGGCAGGGACACCTTCCACTAGACCAGGTTGCTCAAAGCTGCATCCAACCTGGCCTTGAACACTTCCAGGGATGGGGCAGACTTTTCTGAGCAGACTCACAAAGAATTTCTTCCTTATATCTAATCTAAATCTACCCTCTTTCAATTTAAAGCCATTACCCCTTGTCCTGTCACTACATTCCTTTCTGAAAAGTCCCTCTCCAGATTTCTTGTAGGTCCCCTTTAGGTATTGGAAGGCTGCTATAGTGTCTCCCCAGAGCCTTCTCCTCTCTCCTCTCTAGGCTGAACAACCCCAGTTGTCTCAGCCTGTCCTCACAGGAGAGGTGCTCCAGCCCTCTAATAATCTTCGTGGCCCTCTTCTGGATTTGCTCCAACAGGTCTGTGTCCTTCTTATGTTGGCAGCCCCAGAGCTGGACGCAGGACTCCAGGTGGGGTCTCATGAGACCTTCAGAGTTGCACTGGGAGCAGACCTGGATCCATAGCCCAGATAGTTTTATTCTGTGTAACCTATTTTTTAACTACCAGTGAAGCACAGATTACTGCATAGTCTGCAGTTTGCTGGAAGAACTTGGATCCAAGGAGGAAAAGGAGGCTAAGCAAGGAGCTTGGAAATTTTGCCCAGACATCAAAGTTGGGAAGAAATTAAAGCATCAAAATATCTGGACAGCTGACATAAGAGAAATTCTTGGAGGCCTGGACACTGCTGCTTGCTGCAACAATGCAAATTACTTTTGCTGGCATTTTTGCTTCTTAATGCCACTTGCACTCAATTGTACCTGTGTGCATAATATAAGAAAAATTGCAGTAGCCAAGAACATAACAACGTGTCTGCTTGCTCTCTCCACTCCCAACAAAGATATAACACAAGCCATTAGTGTCTCCTTGATGATTTGAAAGCCCAAATAGCACATTTGTACACTCTGTGTGTGCTTGCATTAAATTATAAAATCTGTATTAGATGGATGTTTATGAAATTGTATTTTAAGGATTAATGACTAATTTTGCCATTTTTTCCAAAAACTCTGTAGCTTTGATTATTTTCTTTTTGAATATAGGAAGACTTTCAGGGATTAGATTCATCATCACATCCTGGGGGATTTTTTCTTAATGTGCTTGCTGGCTCACATTTCACAGCTCTGGATTGTGCTTTTCAAAAAACTTAAAGTGAATACAACTGACACCAGACTTCTGAGTGGCAATTAAATGAGTTCAGTGCAGGTGTTTTCTGTCATTATTTTTAGCCAGTAATATTTTTACCAAGGCCTCTCTTCTTTGTTCTCTAAATTGCAATTACTCTCCTGACCAGGAATAAATGTTGTCTACCCAAATGCTTCTGTATGGTTTTGTGTAGAAATTAATTTAACATATTGATCTCATCTCACTCCAGGCTAGAAGCAGAGCATCTCACATGTTCTCACATTTTAAAATTAGTTCTGCCAGATTTGCTGTGATTAATTTTTCAAGAGAATTTAACTTTCAGAAACAGGGGAACTATCAGACGGTTCGTCTTAATGAAGCTGTTTTCATTCTGCTCCTCCATGACGGATAGGTTTTATCTTAACTAGTTAAACAAAAACGCTGTGATAAAAAAGGAACTTTAGAGAGAAATAATCTCTTAAGATATTCAGTGTACCAGAATTAGCTCTCTTCTCTGGATGGCTGAGTGTGTGAATACATACATATAATCTTTTCAGAAGGTTTTTTGTCTTGTTGAAATGTTTTGCACAGAACACTGCAACTGTCATTTAATTGGCTTAATATACTTTCTTAGAAAGATTAATAGATTTACAATGTTCCTAAAAGGATTCAGACACATTAGTAAACACAAAACTAGGAGGCTCACAGTAGTTAATTTTTAAAAACCCAATTTAACAATTTAATGAGACTGCAAACATAGTTCTGGGGAGTTTGCTCTCTTTTGTATGTGTGTCTGTGAAGACAGAAATAAAACATTTTCTGCCAAAATCTCTGTGAAATGCTGCTTGCTGTGTACATGGTACATAGACTGCATGTGAACCCAGGACCAGCAATTTGTAATTCACAATGAGAACCCACAGCAAGTTATAGAATGTTTTCCAGTCTGTTTGGTCTACTCTGTTGAAAACCAAACCAAACCAAACAAAAAATTAGCATTATGAAATAGAAGAGCTGTACAATTACATGTCAAAGAACATCCCTCTCTTCTGTTGGATCCTTTGATTGCACTGACACATCTAGCCAGGTCGGAGCACAGCATTAATGGGCTCCTCCACTGGCACCCACCTCAAAGGCAGGCAGGCTCAAGGGGAAGGAGGGAGAAAAAAGGGAGTTTTAAGGATTACATCTGGAGGCACTTCTAGAGCCAACAGCTTAAAAAGAGGTGAAATCTTCTACAGACAGTGAAATATTTTTCAGACTCCAAAAAGCTTTTGAATTCGCCTACTCTGATCTTCCAGCTGACATGAGCCCTAGACTTTCCCTAATTCTCATTTGGAGTCAAGCACATTTTTAGAGGGAAATAATTACAGCTCGATATTTTTCAAAAACCGAGTAACAGAGAAGCTACTAGAAAACCCAAGAGCCTACTCCAGGGTCTGACAGCATGTACAATTAAAACCTTATACTTTCAAATTTTGTCTGCCTTTGGGTTCCTGCCTGTTACACTGAATGGCTCTGTATCTCTAGCTTTGTTCTGTATCTCTAGCTTTGTTCTGTATGGCTCTTATTTATAGGCAAATACACATTACCTAGATATGTAATGATCTGGGACTTGATCAAGATACAGAACTGGACATGTGTGTTTAAAGCATATTTTCCAGTCCTTTGGTTGTTTTTATGTCTTTCCTCTAAATCTCGTCTTGCCTATAACCTCTATTAACCCCTTTCCACAATTGTACGTGCTAGAATTAGTGAAAGATCTCTAATAGCACTCACATCCCATAAAAAGTACAGAGGCAAAATAGCATCTTTGATGCTGCCCCATACTCCTCTGTTGCTTAGGATGGGATCGTGTTGTCTCTTTCAGTTGGTTGCACTGGAGACACAGCTCAGCTGATGGTTCCCAGTGATACCAAATTTCTTATCAAAGCTGCTCTTTGCTGGGCGAGACGCTGTTGACCTGTGAGTCTGGTCGGCAGACTTTGTTTCTAGATGTTTTGCTTCACAATTTTTTTTCTAATCTTTACGTTCAGTTTTGTAAATATCTGTAGCCTTGTCCTCCCAATCGCTCCCCTTTTCTGTTTTTCAGATTACTTGCATACTTGGGTCAGTATCATTTTTTATAGCACCATTTCACTGACAAAAATGTTGCAGAATGAATACTCGCATGAACATGTTGGAAACTCACCTCTTCGCTTATGATTTCTTGCTTATAGGACCTGTGCTTGTAATTTTGAATCTGATGTTCACTGTTGATTCTTCTTTCCTCTGGCTTTTTAACTATATTTAGATACTTTATATACATCTGAAGTTATTATATCAGTGCTATCACTTTAATGACCAAACTTGTAATTTCACAAAAAAGTCATCAAATTCATTGGGCAAAATTGACTTTGCTGTAAAGCTGTATTACTGACATTAGTTGTCTCATCTTCTTTTAAATCCTATTAATTGTCTCTTCTTTCAGGTTTTCAATTATGTTGACTAGGATTGTTGCCCAACTGATGATCCAGTATTTATTTATTTCAACTTCCTTTTAAAAGTCTTGGCACAATATTTGGTTTCTTTTCAACTTTTGGAGCTTCTCTAGTTTTCAATGAGTTATTGAAAGCTGTCATACTTTTTGATTTGTAGAACTCATTGGCCAACTGTGTTTGATATTTGGATACAATATTTCAGGATTAGAATTTAGAAAAAAATTTTTTGTTTAGATCTAACTGTTTATCATCTTTCTTAGCTACAGATCAAATAAAAAGCTTCTTAGCAGCCTCTGATTTAACTACACCATCTGGCTTTTTTGCACACTGAAACTCAGCAAGGAATTTTTGAACTCTAAATTCTGAAATATAAGATAAAAATGTTCTAAAACCAAGTTAGAAAATGGAGCTGTAAATCCAATAAAATTATCTAATTAGAATATATAAACAGAATATTTAGGTAATCCCATAGAGGAATAATGAATCTCCAGAAGTTCTGACCTTCCCAAGTCATCTGGTTGAAATCTGCTTGTATATCCTTGAAAAGACTTAAACGTAGCCTTATAATACTGAAACGTCTTCTTCAGGTTAGGGGAAATACAAAATGACCAATCTGCCTAATGACAAGTGTGGATTAAAGCAGAGTGACAGCATTTCCAGTGAGAGAGAAACAGAGAGAAGTGCCAGCAGGAGGGAAGGCTGGAAGAGGTTGTACTCGATTTTAGGAGCCGCAGTGTTGCCTGGGGGAGGGAGAGGACTCTCAAGGTCCTTATCCAGCAATGACAGGCAGGCATGAGAGTAGCTTAAGAAATACTCCAACCTTGTGGCTGACTTCCCATCAAGAAGCAGGTGACACACACGAAAAAAAACAGGCATGCAAGGAAAGGTGAATGATGGTATTGTGAGCACCAGGAAGCCCTAAGGGTGCATTGCAGCCTGCAATTCTGTGGATCAGCAGGGTGGGAACTGTGCTACTGCCACGTAGCCACGGTGGTAAACGAGCATATCTAAAAATGAAATCATGCAGCACTTGGAGGGCAAGTATGTCATGCTGCATGTCTCTTCCTCAAGCCCTTGGATGTGCCTCTTGCCGTCAGGCGTATAGCATAGAGGGATAAACAGGTGATGAGGCAGAGAGATAGAGCACCTTTTATGGCTCGCTGTCTTCTCCATGTGGTATTTCCTCAGCTTCCTCATCCAGCCCAGGCAACAAAGCAGAGAACTTACTAAAAGTCTTGTTTTCCAAAATAGTTTTGTGTTTTCTACCTAGTAACACCACAACAGATGAAAAAAAAAAACAAACTTCTGCAGCCCAAGGTAAATTTGCTCTTGTAATAAAAATGGTTTTACAAAGAAATCCAGAAATCAGGAAATTAGACTCCTCCTGCCAATCAGCCCTTTCCTCCTCTTGCTTCAGATAACTTTTGAGCATGTTGACCAATTCCACCCACGCCTGACAGAAAGATGTGCAGTATTAGATTCCTGCTGACTTCACCAAAAGAGATGCTTTGAGGCAGTGAGAGACCACCCCAGGTTTGATGGAAACTGGGGCACATGCTCAACTCTTGTTAGCCCTCAGAGAGTCCACATTGTTTCTTACCTTTAGGATGTGAAAGACCTCAAATTTCCATGCAGCTTACAGAACTGCTGCCTATGGCTTTGTTTGTTTATTCCACACCTCTGTCACTCTTAATCAAAAGCATTAATGACAGAATTATTTCCTGTTTGTGCCCTTATTTATATCATTATCTGTACCTGAAAATAAGCCCGCACTAAACCTTTTTCAGTGCAGCAGAATATTTTGTGATAAAGATTCCTGGAAGTATGTAGCTCAGTTTGTCTGTAAACACATTTGGCACTTGTTGACATTTATGCTATATCGCTCTACCCTGAAATGCTCTTGGCGAGGTGTGTTGGTCATTTCTCTGCTCCATCAATAACCCTTTTTGGTACGAAGTAGAAGAGTTGGTTTTACTGATCAAAAGCTAATCTACCACCTACAAGATTTCAGAAAAAATGCTGTTCTGCAGTGTCACAGATCTGTTGCAGTCTCTTTTTTAGGGCCCATTTGCATCCTCAAAAAGATGAAAAGAAAAAGGAGATCAGGTGACATGTACGGCAGTTCCAAACACCCTCATGAAAATAAGCTGATTCAATTTGTTTTCTAGGAAAAATATTCATTTAAGTTTATTTCTTCAATTACATTGAAACTCTGATTTCTAATACTTCACAGTGAAGCAGATGTAGAAGTCCTGTGAGCAAACACAAGTCACTGTTAGTCCAGGTGCAGAGCTAAAATGAGAGCAGGGTCACTTGGGCACCTTTTTAAAGGCAGTGAACCGGTGTGATATCACATGCACACTGCCTCTCTCCAACTGTGGAGATGTGAGGGGAAAAGAAGTGGCTGAAGGGACCCTTCCAAGGGCTGTGTCCTTCTCAGGGCTAAGCCCAAGCCCGCTGTTGATCTTGTGCCTGCCACAGACACCACCGCCTTGGAATAGTATTGTTGTCGGTCACACCACCATCATCGCATCTTGAGCACTACTGATGTTCATATGCAAATGGTTTAGTTAAGCAAGAAACCCACGAGAAGTATTTTCTTACTCACTGTATAACTTATTTAGGGGAACATGACATTTCTTTTTATTTTGATGTAACAGTTTCGCTTAAACCCTTGGGTACATTGCTCCCAATTTACTAAAACTTCTGCATATGCCTAACGTATTCTTTCAAGGGTAACTTTTTCAAAGTGTAGAAGCCAGCTTAGTTACCATCAAAGCAGTAAAATGCAGTATTTCAATTTGCTTGTTAAGGCTTTATTAAGTCATTAATTGTGCTAGTGCCAGCAGGGTATCCTTGCAAATTTGAAGAACAAAGGCAGTTATTTTGTAATATGCACATTCCAGGATATTTAAATTATTGACCATGTATGTAAATAATTGATGGCTCACAAACATATCAGTGTAAGAGCCCTGGAAAGCAGTACATTCATTTGCCAGGGAGATGGTGGGGGTCAGGACTTCTGCAGCGAATAATGATTCATTCTTTCCTTCCTGACTCAAATGCCATTATCCTGCTCAGCTGTGTGAACAACACATTTAGGCTCAAACCAAGGAGTAAATGCTTGACATATGCACTAAGTACAAGGAACATTGTGTTAAGGTGCCTTTTAGTGATAAGCAAGTGAGTCTGTTTTCATTTCTGTCCTGGCTTCAAGCTAAAGTGGCTTTGGAAATGAGGAAGCCCTGTGAATTTCTCAAAAGTATGAGCTGGCAAAAAGAAAATCTGTGTGTGTGTTAGGGAAAACTGACCCCTACATGTCACCATCTTGCTGCCTCCTGTTTGTGCTGTGGACCTGGCAGCTCTGCCCCAGCACAGCCATTGCGGGCAGAACCCACCACGAGCAGTGCTGTGGCTGCTCAGGACATCACAGAGGTGTCAGCTCCTGGAGGAGAGTGTTGGAACATGACCCATACCCACCTTGTGTAGAGTACAGGAACAGTGGATTTTGGGGCTGTGGGTTACAAACAATGGCACAGTCACCATCTACTTGCTGTAACACGGTTCTCCCTGTCAAGGGACACCAAACTGTTGGTGGTGCTGGAGCAAACAGCAATCCTTAGTGTCAGGCAGGCTGAGTTCCCATCCCCACATCGTGGCCTTGGCATGAGGCTTGCCAGGCTTCATGTGTGGCTGCTGATCAAGAGAGGATCTCAGCTACGAGCCAGCCAGGGCCTGGGATGGTCCCACCTGGAGTTGTGGAGGGACATGGTGTGGGAAGCATTGTCAATGAGCTTCTAGTCCACAACACCATACATGAGCAATAGTCCATGCCATACAATTTAGAAACATGCAGATAGTGATGAAGTTGACCAGAGGGACGTAATATCCAAAAGCACATATGTCACATGAGTGGTGAAACCCTCTGTCTGGCCTCTGGAGTGGGAAATTCTTTCCCTTTCCTGATAGCTGGTGTTGGAGCTACGACTCTGCTTCTGCCCACATAAATTTTGAAACATTTTAAAATTCAGTTTAAGTCATCAGTTTTTTAGTTTGCTGCTTCTCCCCACTTGGCTTTTGCCACAGCTTTGCTGACCTTTTTTTCATATACCAGGTTTAGCCCAGTGCCTAAGACAGAAGAAGGAGGGCACTGGAACATGAGCAGTGATAGATGACCTAGAAGTAGATGTACAAGAGTGTGACAAAATGTGACCCAAGCTCACTCTGGGCAGTGGGCTGCTCCAGCAAAAGGTGAGAAGAGTGAAGAAAGTCCAATGGGAAACCCAGAGAAGACAAACAAGATTAGAAACCCTTCATTAGGAGGAAGATATAGTATGTCCTTCCTCAGCAAATGAGAAAAAGGAACAATTTAACGGTTGGGAATGGCGTGGGAAGGTGAAAGGTAAAGAAAGAGCCTGAAACCTTGGTGGAAGGAGATAGCACCTGAGGGGATCAGCAGCCCCAGCAGCCTGGGTTAGTGCTCACCCAGAGCAAAGGAGCCGCACCACCTGCTTTCCTCACGGGTCAGATTTTCTCAGCATTAGTTATTCTCCCCTTAAGTCTCTCAAGATTTGCCTTCCCTTTGTCTTTTAAGTGCAACACTCCAAAAGAGACTTAATATAGTACATTAGGGCTGAAAAGAGCGAAAATGTTCCTCCTATGTCTCACCAATGGTATCACTCTCAGTGTGCCCCAGGCTTACACATCTTTGTGCTACTGATACACGGTATGTTTGGACTCACTTTACCCCCCAGGTCTCTTGCCAGTCAAGTGCTGTTCATTTTGTACTTGATTATTTTTCCTCTACTGCAGTGTAGCATTAGCACTTGTCTTTGCTGAATTTCTTCAAAGTGATTTCATACCCTCCTCCGAGCTATTATAGATCCTTTTAGCCCTAACCCTGTCCTCCAAAGCATTTATGATTTACAGTTTTGTGTCATCCGTGCTGTGTACCATCATTTAGTTGTTAATGAAAATATTGAGCGAAAGAGAGCAGATACCACCAGGTCTCTGCTTGACAGTCTCTCTCCCCGTCTGACAGTGACTCATGAGTAACCCCTGTGCTAAAAGCAGATTATCAGCTTCTTGTGCCCATACCTAAGGCTGGTTAGAGATAGACTGTGTTGCTAAAGCTTGTTTATGAGGATGTCGTGTGAGATGAATGCAAGTCATGTATATAGCTTTTCCCTTAGTCCACAAGGCCTTGTCAGAAAAGGATGATAGATTTACCTGCCATAAGTTTTGGACAAAATCAAACTACTTGAATTGCTTGTTTTGTTTTGCTTTTTCCTGGGACCATGGTCAATCTGTAATTCCCACATCCTCTTTTGTATCAAATTTGCTTTCTGCAGACCTCTCCCCTCTTCCACACGATATTGAAAATAATTGGTAATGATTGAAAGGTTTTACTGGCACAGCATTGTTACAATGACATACCCCCACGCACACCCACCCTCCTGGGGGAAGGGCTGGCTGACATCTCAGCCAGAGTCTCATGAGAGTTTCAGCCAGTGCCAAATCTTCTCCAGTCTGGGAAGGTCAGTGGTTGCTCAGAGCAAGTAATCCAGTTGTAGATGAGAAATTACCTCAGGCAGATGGACATGAGAAATGGGGAGGGGAGGGGAGAATGCAGCCTCTTGGTGATAGCAGTGTTTTTGACAAGCTGATGGTAGCATGATATATAGGAAAGTTGTTTAAAAAAACTGCTGTTGTGACAAGGTGGGACGTTCAGGTAGCCTTTCTTTTTGCTAACAGCTGACTGCAGGCACAAAACTAGAAGTATGATTTAAACATTTCTTTCCAGAAATGTTTTATTTTGGAGGATCCTGAATTTCCGTGTTCTTCAAGGGGGTATTTTCTCAGTCCTGGTTACAGATGATGTCCAGAAATGCGTCAAAGTCAGGGAATGTGATGGTGCTTGTGTTCCACCTGGGACTCTGATTCCTCCTAGATGCAGGGATTCAACTGTGGGCAGACATGACTGCAAGAATATCATGAGGGAAGATAATACCATACTTACAATATTTAAAGACTCTAAGGTAACAAGCAAATTTGAAGCCAGCAAGCTCTTCTATCCTTCTGAAGATTTTTTTCTTGATCTGAGTGCTCCAACACATGCACACACACACACATATATATATATACACACACACATATATATATCATACATACTTTCAGAAAAAGGGAAAATAGATGTCACCAAATGTGTGTATCTGAACATCACCTCGCTAAGTCTGAACTAGTCACCCTAAGATTTATTTAGGTTACTGGAGAGAAAGAGGCCCCTCTAGAAGGTAATTCATCAGACCCACTTTGTTTACCTGTTTTCATGAGTCATTCTTGTGAAGTACCTGTAGCTTTCTGTCGAGAACAAGTAGAGCCCAGGATGGCTTGGATAACTTCAGGATGTCTGTGTTAAATAAGAAAACTGTTCATCAAGCATGCCTGAACTTGTTTTAAGAAATACTAAGAGCTATTGCATTATTTGAATCTTTGTTGTTTTGTTTTGTTTTGTTTTGTTTTGTTTTAAAAAAATACAGTACCATCACTAATAGAAGACCCTTAGAAAGCAAGTTAGTACACTTTGACTGGAGGCTGTTGAGCTGAGGAGGATTCAGGAATATTCAAATTCCACTCTTCTGAAAGGCAAACCAATTACCATAATCAGTTTTAATGTTACAAAGCTTCAAGCAAATGCAAAGACATTCGAAGATCAGCCATTTATGCTTTGTATTCAGTACAGAAGTAGCTGAACATTTGTTTTCCTAATCTTTTACGCCTACTTTATTGTCATATGTTGTTTGACATTCAGGAAATAACACAATGTTTTAATCAACAGTGTAGGATTGCATTAAAACTTGATGGCCCATGGCTTAATGGCAAAACTGAGTAATTAAAGCTGTGTCGTGAGTAATAGTTGGAGGTAAGTTCTGCTAAGATTTCTTCTGCAAACAAGGGAACTTCCAGGACTTACTCACCCACGTCTGGGAACACAGAGGTGGAGGAACCACTTGTATGGCTTTCCTCTGCCTCGGGCTGTGTAGTGAGCCCACCAGTACCGAGACCCCCAAATAGCCATGCATAATGTAGTACAGCGCCCTTTCTGAGACGCAGCCTGTGGTGATGACAGTAGTGAAACCATTGCCTAGCCTGCCAGACCTGCTACCCATTGGGCTGGTAGTCCTCTAACTGGAATAAGCAGCAGTGAGAATACCATTATTGCTTGATATTGAAGCTACTTCTGGTGCAGAGGAGGTAAACTGCCCTGACCAGCCCCATGTAGATATCATGTATCTCTGACAGTTAACATGAGGATTTTGATTACAACCAAGAAGAAAATCCATGCTGAAACAGCCTGGTGTGAGGTTTCCCATCATGTCCTGGAGCCATCTTCCTCCTCTCTCATTGTCACAGGTCATCTAGTACGTCAAGTATGAAAGATGCCTTAAACTTTAGCTTTGCTGTCATGTCTGATATAAAACATATTTTAAAACTCATGTCTTAGGATGTCTCATTTGTAACATCTTCCAGCTGTATGTAACAAAGTAAAAAACAGTTCTGGTACCTAGGAAGAACATTGCCTTCCTGGAAATGTTTGTCATCCACACATTCACACCTTGCAGGTCTCTTTTGCCTATGGTATTAATATGTGGTGGTTAGAAAAGAGATGGTCATGGGAAGGAAGAGGGACACAACATTTTCTTTCTGCCAGCTCTGCTTTTCATAACGCTAGCACCTCGTAGGTTTGGAAGTATTTGAAAATGAAAGCTTTGAAACAAATGCCCATGTGGCAGAGTCCTTCGAAGGAGTTGGTGTGAGATGATATAAACAAGGCTTTGTGAGGACAGTGTGTTATGGAGCAGTGAGACTTGGCCAGATCTTAGGAAGAAGGACAAGTGAGGCCACACCAGTGATGCGCTGAGCAATGCCTTGCACATCACTGCGGTTGCATTTCCACCAGAAAATTCAACCGAGCGCTCAGAGCGCTTCCTTTGTGACATGTAGTCACATTACTTAATAGAAAAGCTCTCTCTGTAATGTTTTAATCACCCTATAGAATTCAATATACATGTATTTTGCTTCTGAAAATATTGATTTAAAAACCCATAAAGATAAGACATGCTTATGCTTTGTAGCACAGTGGCTGTAGCATCCTGTGGATTCTGTCCCTCTTCAATAGGGTTTTTTTCTCAGGACAGTTTCTGAAGCATTTCACTCACTTCTCTTAGTTTTCAGAATTATTTGGGCTTGGGTGTGCGTCTCAGGGATTGTTGAGGAAAAAAGTAAAATCCTGAGCAAACTGCAGTCTTATTCATGAATGTTTGCTTCCAGTCATACCTTCCTCATATAGACTGAATTACATTTTGGGGTTTTCTAAAAGGAATAATGTGATTACAGTAGCAGTACAATGGCAGGCAAAAGGAAACCTGCAATCCATATCCCTTCTGTTGTTCTGTGTAGAATGATTAAGAGCAGAGGAGTAGGTATTTACCACTGCACCTCAAACTGATCCTATGGTACTTGGTTTGGGAATTATAAAAACATCTTGAATATCTTCTTGAAGATACTGGTTATGGTCCAGGGATAAATTAATTTAGGTCTTCCATGGTACTTCTCAGCTGTCTTGTAAGAATGGTATTTTTCTACATTACAGCATAGTAAGTATTCTAAGTAGTAATAAAAATGCAGTCCCTCTTCTTCCCACTTTTTCTTTTCTTCATGGGATGTAGCTTTTCCCTGGCTATTTCTGCCAGTTAATAACTAGGGAGGGAAGAATTACTTCTCTGATCTTTATGGCCTTTCTCTTAGAGACTCAACCCTGAACACGGAGTCCTCGTATCCCTCAGAAAAGGAGCTTAATTTTCATTCTCTTCACATATGCAGTAGAGATACTCCACAGTCAGTCTTCAGTTTCTGTATTTCATATGAGATAGAGAGAAGACTTAAAGTAATTATGCACTGAAATTTAAAGTGCAGTTCACCTCATCAGTCTGTAGCAGCAGAGATAAGAAGCAGCCCACACTTACCTGAATAAAAAGATTGCTCTGGCTGTAATACCATTCATTTGTTCATTCATGTTGCTCTTTGTACAGAAAGATCATCCAAGAAAGAAAAAAAAAAATATTTAGAAGACAAAAATAAATGCATCTACCTAGCAACTAACCGGATGTATTCCAGTACTTGCTGAACTCCCCGTGGAGCAATTCTTATTGATTTGTAATGGAACTTATCAAAAGACCTTTTTCAACTGTAGATGTGCTGTCTGTGAGACTGAACCTGGTGAACTGTATTGTGCTCTGTTCCTGGAAACCTTTCTGCTTCTGAGATCAAAAGAAAAATTATTTATTATTTTCCTGTCCTTTCCATATGCTGGTATCTCATAGCTCAAATAATTTAGATGCTTCTCAAGTGAAGCTAGCAAAGGATTCAGAGTGGGAGAATTTATTTACTTGTGTGTGCAGGTTCGCTGTCAGTCAATAGTCCAAAAAATAATCATGCTAATTATGTGCTGAGATAAGGTCTGCACAGTCTGGCTTAAGGTAATCATAAACTGGGTTCTACTGGGTTGAGTTCTGACTTTCACAACATTATTAAAAAAATTTCTTTTGTAATTTTGACCAGTTTTTCAACAGGAAAGGATTAAAGATCCTTGTACTGAGAATGGCTGTACCTCCAAGTACATCTGTGCATGCAGAACTGTGGTCAGGTTTTGCCTAATGATCTCAGAAAGCTGTCTTGTAATGGCCTCACAGCATCAGTATTTGCTCTGAGAACATTTAGATGTCTGTATTGAAAAGTAAACAGATTCCAGGAAAGGCGACTCCTCCTCCCCCACCATGGTAGTATTTGGAGAGTTATTCAATCAAGAATGGGAAAAACACACTGAGAGCATTCGTATAAGAATACTGAATGATCTAGTTGAGAGAGAGAGAGCAGTAAAGCTGATGTAAAAGAAATTACGGGAATAGACATGTCTGAAAATACTTGAAATTTATGGTGTTCTCACTTTTTTTTTTCTAATACTCTAGAGCAACACAATTTACATTCAAACAGACTGGTAGGTTTAAATTTTAAATGAAGCTGGCTTAGAATTATGAATAAGGCCATTAAGTATTGCCTTAATGACCTTTTATTGCATAGAACAACTTCTATAATTGCAGAGGGGAAAAGAACTTCAGGCATTTGTATTTGAGTAATTGATGGGCAATTTACAATGTTTGTTTTCTGTGTTCTGGGGAGAAATGAAAGGGCTCTAATTCTGTTGTTGACATTTGTTTTTCTCTAATGGGGTTTTCAGAATACAGTCCCATTGATCTGGAGTAGCATGCAGAGCCTATAGAAGTAGCCAGCCAGTTTGAGCCTCGGAAGACGGAGATGATAGAATTCCATGGGATGAGGAGTGTGGCTCTAGTTTGGGCAAAGTAATTTGTGCACACTTACTGCTGCTTTATGCGCTGTCAGCTCCACTGGTCTTACTGGAGTTGCATTTTGCACTCACTTGTAAGGTTGCAACAACTCAGCCAAAAACACTGAATACCAGATATACCCTGGGGATGAGGAAATGAGAAATAGGACTGAGAAAGAGTTCTTTACAAAAACATGCTGCAATATCTGTCCTTTACATGGGGAAATGCACAGTCCCACTGGCAAGTGTGGCCGCTGAATCAGGGCAGGTACTACAAAGAACAGATTGATTGGTGTCATCCTGGTGTTGCTAAGGGGCTTTCAAATGCAGCATTGAAGATTAAAAGAAGTGAAGCAGAACCTCAGTTGATCTGAGTTATGCTACAGGTTTGACTTGATACTTATAATGCTGGCTTTAAAAATCTCTTGTTGGATATTTTTTTCCACTCCAGGATCCTTCAGGTCAAGGCCAAGTTGTGTGTTACTGGTGCTGCCCATGCAGTCTTTGTTTATGGATAAATATTATGAGTGTTCTTAGCCTGGCAGCTTTCACAGGCTCTAAATAGTTCCTAATGTCTTGATTTTAGCCAACATATGAGGAAAGCGGAAAAGAAACTAGAGGCGTGAAGAAGCTCTAGACAAAAGTACCAGTATTCAGATTTCCCTAATGCAGATTAATTTCTTAGAAAAAATATCATGCTTGAATAGAAGCTTGAAACAGTCCAATGTGGAAGTGACAAAGGGTGAAGACCACCTAATGAAAGACACCTACAATGATAGAAATTACATTGGGTGAGGCACAAAGCAGAAACTTCAAATTCCTCTGAAATGCCCAAGTATTGGGAGCTTGGGAGATTACTTCTATTAATCACATATTGTGTTTTCTAAAGGAACTTGGAAATTAATTAGCCATGATGCACAACCTCTTGTTTACAACTTCATCAG
The DNA here is from genome assembly GCF_963082525.1 of Nesoenas mayeri. Taxonomy (NCBI): domain Eukaryota; kingdom Metazoa; phylum Chordata; class Aves; order Columbiformes; family Columbidae; genus Nesoenas; species Nesoenas mayeri. The sequence continues at coordinate 46,731,088 of NC_137544.1, read as the reverse complement.
TATTTGAAGAACTGAATGCTTTTAAATATTACACTAATTTTTGAAGGTGTTTCAGAGGAGATCTGGGAAACTACGGATAGATACATCTGCTGTGTCTGCACCAGGCAAATCACTAGGAACTACACTGAAGAAAACAGTGTTCACATGGGTAAATATGATCTTTGAGGGAAGAGCAAACATTGCAAAAGCTTATTCCTCAGAAATGGGTAGGAGATTTTATTTTTCTGAAGAGGTCAGCAGGGATGTTGATATAGAAGATCCAGCTACTTAGACTACCAAAAGGCATGCAACAACTCTTTAAACTGGGCTGCTGTGAGCATGTGCTGTTACAGTTAAATGAAGAGGGAAGAGAAGCTTTGTGTCTTGGATAGTTTTCACATTGAATGCCAACCAGCAGAGGCTTATATGACTTTATCTTGGGGCAGAGTGAGGTTCAAGTTCAATGAAAGGTCTGAATGGTTAAAGTGACCAAACTAGCAGTAAGATATTCAGGTTAGTAAAAGTAAGGGCTAAATGTGAAGGATCTCTTAATAATTTGTGATAAAACAGCAGGTGAAATTCGACATATATATACATTCAAAAAAAAAAAAAACAGAGGACAAACCCCACTTTTAACTTCACAGTGTTGGAACCTGAGCTGCCCTGTTTCATGCAGATGTGAGACATCAGGGTTGTTGCAGACATTTCTAGGAAACTTTGGAAAGAGGATCTAAACAGATTTTTAAAAAATTATGTCATTGTATAATACTACTTTGTGCTCCAACAACCCCCTTCCAGCTCCCAGAAAAGGTATAACAGAACTGAGAAAGGTGGAGAAGCAGGAGTGAAGGGCTGAAACCAAACAAGGAATGACTAAACAGCCATGGGCTTTTCAGTTTGGAAACCAGATGACCAAGGGATGGTCTGGCAGATATCTATTATATTGCTAGTGGGTATGAAGAAGAAGGCTGAGGAAAAACTGCTTGTTATGTCTTGCAGGACAACAGCTAGGAGTCCTCAAATGAAACTTGCATGTGGCATGTTCCAAACAAACTAAACAATTTTTAGGAAACACGCAAATAAACCGAGGAACTTCTGACATAGGACGTTGTACAAGTCAGACATTTATATTTGTGCAAAATGCAACTGGATAGATTCTGTGGGGAAAAAAAGCAAAGATGCCCACTTTGAACCCCAGAGGCCCTGGGGGACTGGAGCATGTACCAAGAAACCATCCAGGCTTCTCCGGTATGGCTATTCTTCTGCTCTTAAGATAATGTAAAATGAAAATGCAATGAATGTATTTTGCCTCTGGTTCTCACTGGAGATTAGACCTGGTGGAAAAAAAACTTTGGACAAAAGTACATCCAGACCATGCAACTTGTAGTCATGACTTGCTGGGAGTGGAGTAACCCCAGCAGACACTATACAGATAATTTTCCTGTGATTGCCATGGCAGTGTGTCTCTAGCACTGAAATTTTAATCTATTAACTTTAAATCTCCATCAGTTTTCACAAACTGAGCCTGAGAGAGCTCAGCACTTCTGTGTTTCTTCCTGCTAAAGCTGAGAGTTTATAGCATATATATTCAGGCGATAAGCAGCTTCTGGGAAAGTATACAAGAAGGTAAGATATGAAGCTGAATAAGGAAACAGAATTTTAAACGGCTTTTGTTTTTCCCCTTACAAAGCTGTGGTAAGTTGATTTTGCCTTTTTATACCTTCAGATGTGGAAGAAGAGAAAATTAATCGGTCTTTTAAAAATATAACCTTAGATCTGTGCTTTACACTAAACCAATTTTGAGCTGCAGCAACCAATATTTGAGCTAGACTTATTATTTACTTGCCACTATATTACACAGCTGAGTGCTTCCTGCAGAGCAGCGTGCTACAGCCGAGGTAATTGTTTCCAAGTTTCAGTCCTGAATGTGCATTTCCTTTTCCGCAGATGTTATCTGAGCACAGCAGTGAGAAATTAGGCCCGCGCCGATTGTAGCCTGTGCTGGCTGGCTGCACACACAGCACACACAAGCTACACCAAGTAGAACTTTACACCCATACTCCTTCTGATATGTAAACCTGCTCATTTAAAGTTTCCTTGGGCATCTCTGTTTCTTGGAAGATTTAAACATAAGTGTAATGTCAACTAAAAAAAACCCGACAAAACAACAACCATAACTGGAAATGAAAGCTGTGTCCTTGGCAAAACTGCAGACTTTCTCCTTTAGTGTCCCTCCACACAGCCAAGCTTTGCTGCCAGAGTAGCATCCCGGGATTAAAACCCTGGTTCATGGGTATGGCCATGATTTCAGTGGCTGTAGGAGATGGATCAGATGTGTTACATAGACCCTTGCTGCAGAGGGAAAGAGGAGGATGCTCAGTACTGTATGGTGGGACTGGAGATGGAGAAGGCGCTCACCTTCCTCTTGGAGTGGCCAAAGAAAGGCAGTCCTGGCTAGGCGTAAAGTATAGTTTTCCTTATAAAAGCAAAAAGGTATTCACTACAAATGTTTGCATAGCTTCCAGCAACCCAAGAAGACTGCAGAGAACAACTGAGAATGGGAGTTTTGAAGCTCGATATAGAGCTGTTATCTGTAAAAGATAGTTACAGGCTGTGCTGGAACAGCAGCTGGTGTTACAGATCCACTTGTGACATATTTTTGCCTTTTTTCCTGTCCTTGTCTCTTCTTCTTCAGTGTTTCATATGAGATCACTGTCAACCTGAGATGCCTGCTAAGATCCTATACACGTATATATATCTCATTGTTTTATAAAGGAGCATTAGGTAAGACTTTTTCATTGGCTGGGTTTTTTTTTTTCCCTTTTCCCCTGACATTTTTATACAAAAAGAAGCTGCAGCACAAAGGCTGAAGAACTTGCATGCAGTATGAAATAGGAACAGGTCTAGTTTGCTCATTTCACCATACCTTGGCATCTTCTCTGCTGACTCTCATTCACTCTAATGCCAAATCTAGCTTTGTGCACTAAGGCTTACTATGGACTGCTGCACTCTCCATATCTGCTAGCCACTTCATTCAAAGCTTTTACATATCCATAATTTCCTAGAGGTCAGTTCTTGTGTTTGCTATACAAAGGCTGACATATTTTCTTTGTTATTTACATTCACAGTTAGATATTCATGGCTTTGACATATTATTCCAGTTACTTTCTGGATACCTGTTCAGGCAGAGTGAAGGAGTCTTCTTCATTGTCATTGCCATCATCTGGACCAGCAAAGACACCAGGAACCGTGTCTTTTCCTTTTTCCTTAACGGTGCAGAAACACTTATGGTTTTGCTACATGTTGGAAAACTCCTATCATGCAATCTCTGGAGTAACAGTAAATGCTTGCTTAGGTAGTGGGACCCATGTTGCAGTTGGTCAAAAGGATGGCTTACTGTGTGGTGTGCATGACTGTAAGTCTCTTCTGATGCCTCCCTTTATTCCGCTACCCATTTTAGTGAAAAATAAATCACAAAATAAGCACGGAAACGTTTTCTTATTATTTGACTCCCCTCTGTTCACAGCAGTGCCATGCTATATACCTCACTCCATGCCCTCCCATGACTGCAGAAGGCTTTTTCCAATAAAATATGCTCAAGCTAAAACTAAAAGTCAATACATCATGTGCCTTAAAATTATTATAAGTGACATGAATGGAAGCAAGTTGTTTCCACCACTTACCATCACTTCCTACATTCTAAATCACAGCTTAAGAACACACCATTGATGCTGCTCCTTCTTCAGTTCAGAATTGGCAGATGTCACTGGAATAAATGTCTTGACAAGCAGTTGTCATAATTTCTTTTCCTCCTTCTTTATATAGTAACGGACTATATAAATGCCAGTTTTCCCACACACTGTGTCATACGTTTAGAATGCATTACGTATTAAATTACTTTGAAATAGTTGGTACAAACTGGCTGGGATCTCTCTGTTAACTCCTGAAGAAGCCAAACATAATGTGCATGCCCTTTTAAATTATCTATAAGCAGTTCTGTTCTGATTTCAAGGGTGAATGCTCAGCTGTATTTCACTTCTGTTGCATTTTTGTTCAAAGCTTGTATTTAAATGTGAATATAGTAGTGTACGGGGGGCAGGGGGGGCAGGAAAAGGAAACTAATGTATATTGTTAGCTTTTCCATAAATTTGAATAATTTCAGGTTTTATATTTCACATAAGAGAATGGAGCATAAAGCTAATTAAAATAATAACAACTTTCAAAGGAATTTTAAAGTAGGATCTAAGCCTACACAGTTTCAAAACTATATTATCTTGAAAGTGAATGTGAATTCTAACTTGTTATAGCATTTCGCCACTTTGCTTTTGAGCACTGCTGTTTCTCTATCAACACCCAAAAGCCTTTGGTAAGAAAGCAGATATAGAGAAACTCCCTCTGCAATCAGAGCTCTGCTTTCTAATCATGAATGGTCCCTGGGTCCTTGGATGAAAGTTGATAAGACTTCCTTGAATTTGAAAAGGACACTACTTACTAAATTGTTTTCTTATTACAATGAAACTTTAAAAAGACTCAGATGAGTAGCTATGATAAAGCTTATAGTATGAAGCTGGAGAAATACTTTTATATGAAAGAAGTTCCTAACATGACTGCATAAGCCCTGCAGAAATGGTCCCCACTTATGCGAGGGGACCAGCTGTTGTGCTTATCACAACATATGTCAGTAGAGACATTGCAGGGTAAGTGATTAGGAAACTATCAAGTAATGATGTCCCCCAGTGTGACTGTCATGATGTGTTTCAGAAAAAGGCTGTAGATGGCTGTTTCTCTGATTATCATCCAGGCAAGACACTAGGAGACACATTGTCAAAGCTGCCCCTTGTATAAGCTGCAGATTAGCATGATTCAAGGGCAAGATTTGCAAACAGAGTTTCAGGGAAAACCCAAGAAAGGACCATGAAAGAAAAAATGAAGGAAAGGGAAGGAGCGGAAAGGAGTGGAAAAAAAAGGAAAGGAAAGGAAAAAGGAAAGGAAAAAGGAAAGGAAAAAGGAAAGGAAAGGAAAGGAAAGAAAGGAAAGGAAAGGAAAGGAAAGGAAAGGAAAGGAAAGGAAAGGAAAGGAAAGGAAAGGAAAGGAAAGGAAAGGAAAGGAAAGGAAAGGAAAGGAAAGGAAAGAGGGAAGGGAAGGGAAGGGAAGGGAAGGGAAGGGAAGGGAAGGGAAGGGAAGGGAAGGGAAGGGAAGGGAAGGGAAGGGGAAGGGAAAAAAAAGAAAAGAAAAGAGAAAAGAAAAGAAAAGAAAAGAAAAGAAAAGAAAAGAAAAGAGAAAAGAAAAGAAAAGAAAAGAAAAGAAAAGAAAAGAAAAGAAAAGAAAAGAAAAGAAAAGAAAAGAAAAGAAAGAAAAGAAAAGAAAAGAAAAGAAGGAGGAAAGAGAAAAGAGAAAAAAATAACAGCCTTGAGAAGGTGAGATTCTCCTGAGCTCCTATCTTGATGGATGGAAGAAAACTGTAAGTAGTCATGTATAGCTGGTCTGATGGATAGAGAACAGTTAAGTAAGTTAAACATGAGTTTCTTTCACTTCTGTCTTTAAAAAGCTTTTGAACTGCCTTATTATTTTTGGCTTCTGCAAATAAACATGAATGCAAATGAAAGTATTTATCTTGGCTTGTGCTGAGTATGAGTTTGGGATATTAGTTAATATCAGGTTATCCCACGGTTATCATGATAACCTCTGGACCACACAGGGACCCTGGCACTCCAGTACTTTTCTCCAAAGCAGTGAAACTGAAATTGGGTGCATTCACCGAAGATGTTGCCAAGCCTGTTTGAAAGTTGATTTGAAAAGTTTTAGTAGAAGCTGTCTCTTCAGATGGCAACAGGAAAAAAAGAGAACCTGCTGAACCTCAGGTAAATCTGTCATCAGGACTTGCCTTGAATATTATAATCAACATGTTGTAAATAAATATTTGAGAAATCCTGTCTTGGAGAAAGTATTAACCTACTAACTTAATACTTGCTCTAAATAAAAATGTTTGTTTTCATGACCTGATCATGGTAATTTAATTTCCACCAAACACAGAATAAAATAGACAAGTGATTTCCCAATGGGCCTTGGGCACAATGAAAAATACCAGTCATTCTGAATACCTAGTCTAACACCTCAATGTACTTAGACATAACTTTAAAGATATCTCACAGCCTTTAAAATATGGTAGATGATCTTGAGAGTGCACCACAGCAGCTCTGCCTGAGGACTACATCTCATACAGTATTCAGACTACATCTCATACAGTATTCAGACTACATTGATAGAAGAGAAGCAGGATTTCCCTCTGCAGCCCAGACCTTGTCAGTCACTTGTATTCAAGACTTTTTCCTCTCCTCACTTCCACTTCAGCACTCACTGACTCACAGAAGTGCCCTGGCCCCTCTCCTCACCCATTCCTGATTGCTGCTGTACAGCTCTAGGAGGGCCTGGTGTCCTTCAGCATCACTCAAACTCCAGGTGAAAGTATAATCATTATACTTATTTTGTTCTTTTTTGTTCCTTGTTTAATTGCTGCTACAAAGTGTTCACCTCTATTATTTGTTTAGATTTTGTAAACAGATGCTTTTATTTTAGTTTAGTTTAATCTTGCTTGCTTTAGAGTGATTTTAAAGTAATTATCTGAACTCTGATAATGTCTCTGGCAATCTGAAAAAAAAAAAAAAAAAAAGATCCTGTCTGCTTTTCAGGTTCACAAGGTCTGTACTATATTCCACAATATAGGCCTAGGTTATGAGGTGGTTTCATAGGAAAATACTATTTTGTGTCTTTCTGTGACCAGCAGCTAAGGCGGAGGTTATGGTTAGCCTGGCCTGATGGAAAGTACATAACTATGTGGCAGTTTAGAGTCAGGACCAGTAGCCGAGGGGAAGAGCTCCTTCTTTTTTTTTCAAGCTGTGATAAGTATCTTGGGACTCTAGCTATGTCCAGACATCAGATTAGTCTAGTGGACAGCAGGGCCAGAAGAGCGATGCTGAAAGGTGAAATACAGAAGGCACTGCAGACTAAGATAAGGGCTTGTGCCAGAAGGCAAGAATATTTTGTGCTTCTCTACAGCCTGCCTAAAGGTTTCAAAGATAAAATCAATTTTAAGGTTGGAAACAGCAGAGCCTGAAAAACTAGTTTGACTATTTGGATTCTTAAAGGTGCCATGTCTAGAAATCAGGCAGATGTAGATTTTGTAGACTCATAACCCAGTCTATAACTATAGCAACTGGAGTTCAGATTTTCGAGTACCATGCCCTTAGGAGATTGGCTTAATCCAGGAACATGCAGACTTTGTGCAAGAGGTGGAGAATGGTCTTCATATTACTTCTGCCTCCTCCAGAAGGCTACGCACACATATATAAATAGTGCATGTGTATGTGTACTTTATTTTCTGCGTTAGGGTAAAGGGCAAATAATTTGCCTTGTGTTAGGGCTGGTAGAGTTATTAACAAGTCCTGAAGACATATATTCATGGCTACGGTCTTAAATGCTTGATGTCTTATAATAAGGACCACTGCTAGGAGGGAAGAATAGCTTACAGTGTCTTTTTTCCAGGTAGGCCTCTCTGTGTTAAGTAATAAAGTATTAGTATGTAGAACTAAATACATTTAGTATACAGGACTAGCCTAAGCCCAAGTTTTGTCAATGAGTCTTGTAACACACTCACATTTAGAATGAATAGCTGAGAGGAATTGTTTGTCCAGCACTGTTGTTCAGTAGCCACATACTAACGACACTCCTAATGCTAGTGGTACCAAGAGACACAACCCAGTAGCAGATATATTCATAAGGACTTTGCTCCCTTTTGGTACCAGTCCTTGTCCAAATCTGCTAGGCCTGACAATATCCAAGTTCTCCAATTGCTGCTCTCTATAACACAACCTTAACCATAAACATAACCACAACCCTAGCCACAGGCTTAATAATAACAAACAACTTATCCAAACAAGAAGAAAGATCATACTTTCCTATTGGTAGCAGTCCAGTTCACAGGAATCTCAGTATCTGTAAATCAAACTAGCTTTTCGGTTGAATCTTGGCTTAATTACATAGCCCAGAGCTGCCTTTTCTCTTTAGTTCTCCCTTGAACTTAGAGTAATAAAGAAACCATCCTCACATACAGCCCCACATTTCATCCTCTGTCATTGAACCTTGCGCCACTAAATTGAGATCTTTGGCCAGTTTTCTGTAACTCTCATCCACTCTCTAGTCTTAATCTTAGGTATAAATGATTTTTCAAGAGACATAGAAGCCAATTCAGCTACTGAGGTAGACTTGTCATGACTAGCCTTAAGCCAGTTACTCTTTCCAGCATGGATTTCCATCCAACTCCTCTGCACTTCACAGATCTGTGATAAAGCTGTTCCTGCTCTCAGAAACTGTAACCCTAAGGAGTGCCCTAACTTTTCTTCACAAGCATTCCAGAAATCTGAAACTAAAGAAAAAACAAGCAGGACTCAGCAAATGTCGTAACAATTAGATCCTTCTAGTCCAGAGCCTCACATCTAAGCCCAGCCTGAACTTACACTGTTATAGCAAGAACAATTTAATTTCAGCATTGGCGCTTATTGTGGCTAAGAGTGCCTTGTATTTTACTTTGACCTTCAGTTGCCTGATCTTCACAACCCTATCTCCAGCACCAGTTCTTGCTGTAAATCTAACAATAGCCTGGAAATATCTACCTGGACAAGAAACAAAAATGTATAAGCTACTTTGTCCTTCTCTTGACCGCATTTGCTTTCCATATCAGTGGACCATGCAGAAATGAGCCTTGCCTCCACTGCCGCATGTGTGCATGCTTTATCTGTGTTCCAGCTCATTCTCTTCCTGCCCTACAAGTGACACCAGGGTTGCTGCCCAACCTTTGAGTTTGGTCTTTGTCCAAAGACACTGTATGGGAGAATGGTGGGCTTAATCTTACAAATACAGCGACTGCTCTAGGAAAATACCTCACACGAACCACTTGCAGACCTCCTGGGCATCTGTTTGTTTCAAGAAGAAGACATGAACCATGAGTTCCTCAAGATCTTTGTGCCCATGGCTTCTTTGCTGATGGCAAGCTGGAGGATCTGGGCTCAGGAGAGAAGTTTGGTCTGGTGGGATCACACTGTCCTTGAGACAAGGCATCCTTGAGCAAGGGGTGCAAAACTGCAAAGGTCACAGGTAAGGCTCCTTGCTGGAGTTAAAGTTTCATTGTTACTGGACCAAGGCTTAAGATCTGCATTTGTGCTCCAGAAACTGGCTGTTTCCCTGTGAAACCTCACAGCCACAGACTCTCACCATGGGTGTCTGTTGAGCAGGCAGGAGCAGACAAATCCTCTTTTGACCAAGTTGTGTTAAAGATCTCTGAATTTATTGACCAAACTCTCTATTTCTGGATTATGAGACTGGGAAATAAGTATGAAATCATCCAGGCATTGACTTTCCTCAAGACTTTGCAAAATACTGGTGTCTTTCATGGGATCCAGTCCAGCCAGTGTCTGACTGGGGACAGGCAGAGCCGCATCAGGGTGCAAGTTTATTATCAACAACTATGGGACATGTTAGATTACCTTTGTATCTGTTATAGTACAACTAAGCAAAACTGTAGTTAAATGGGAGCTGATCAGATTTTACATATCACCATAGAGCATCTCGAGCTCTTGTATTGTTTCTCAGGTTCTGGAAATGCTTCTTGATGTTGGATCCTGATCTTCTCTCTTTAGTTTTCTTCTCCACTCATCTCTCCTCATCATTCACTCTTTACAAGCTACTATGTGCTATGCAAAACAGTTTTTTACATCCAGTCAGAAGTTTTATCACATCTGCTACGGATATGTTAGTCTCACTTGGCATTTCTTTTAACTTGCTACAGTCTCTGAACTGCCTCCATCCAGTTTATGTTCTTACTGAGCTAGGTTAAAGACAAGCAAGACCTTTTCTATTACAAGGTCAGCTTTTTCTCAGGTTCTTATATAGCAGTTTATCTGGCCAGGTTGTTTTGGGACCCACAGTACTATCTGAATAACAATGCCTCCCATTACAGCTTGTGACATGCTGCTAAAACCTGTTTAGGAATCCCCAAGAACACACAGTCCTGAAGACCTTTGTGCATTAGCAAGACAATTACAGACCCACATGCCTGCTTTAAGGGTGGGAGTACACTTGGAGGGGGCCTCTCGTGTTTGTTTTGTTTGCAAATACTCTATTTACATGCACCAAAGCTGCACACAGTACAGCTCAGTGCATGCTGAGAGGGAACGATTAGAGAATTAACTTTAAAAGCATGTTGTAGGTCTGATTTAAAAAGCTATTGTAGACCCACACAGTAACATCCTTAGACCTATGCCAGTAAGCCTAACCTAGACCAACACAAATATAAGGTATTCTCCTTCCTGATAATGCTGCTACTTTAGGGCAGCAGGCAATACACCTATGCTCTACATTTTCAACCATCCCCAATTAATTAGCAAGATGGAAGCAGAAGCACTCTCATCCCTCCTGTAAACAGCAGCAGTTTTCTCCTGCTTTTCATCCCAACTATCCATGTCCCTGCTGTCCAGCCCCTGTTACCTCACACCAACCCTGGGGCAAATGAGCCGTGCTCACACCTGAGTTAAGCTTTAGTCTTCACACACAGGTCTTACTCTAGTCCTCACAATTTTCTGATCTGCCAGCAAACCTTGGAACCTACTGTCAGTAACCCTAAATGCTGCTCAGTCTGAAAGGTAAAATTAAACCTTCCACCCCATACACTATTCATATGACTTTCTCCTTACCATAAATTAAACTCTTCACTCTCTGCTTTCCTAAATACTAAGTCTTAACCTAGCCCTAATCCCAGTGCAAGCAGTAATCTTGTTACCCCAGCACGATCTGGTGCTGGCTTTTTGCCAAATTACTGTGAATCTTTTTGGAGCCTGGTGTTTATTTTTTTTAAAAAGTACACTGTAGCTCATTGTATTCAGCACCATTTTTTTCCTTATTTGTTGCCAACTCTGTTATTGATGTTAATAAGCAAATAAAAAGCACATGTGGTCCAGGCCAGCAGCCATGTTATAGTCATGGCCAGGACTAAGGGCTGGCATGTTTTATTATTCAAGGCCAATAAAGCTAGAATTTGGAGTGGAATTAGGTGTCAAAGTAGGGCTGAAAAGTTTGTCTTTAACACTGATTGTACATGTGTCTCTGGGCTGTGGGCAGCGCTGAGGGTACCAGAAAGTTTGGATTTGGAGTTACGCTGTTGTGTGCTGAAGAGATTGTTTGTTTGCTTGTTTGTTGCTGGATCCCACAGAGCCTGCATGGGTGATCCAGAAAGGGTTGTCCCTGCAAAGACACCGCCCACACCAGCACCCAGTGCTCCCTTGTGAGTAACAAAGGGATCTTGTGTTTTCTTCTTTTGGTCTAGCTTGTAGGGCAGTTTGGTCAGAGACCGCTGCTCCTGATGTTCCCCAGGGCACTGGGGCAGAACACTGGGGCTGGTGGCAATGGGCAGCATATGGATTGAGAACCCATGACAAATCCTGCTGCAGTGTTTTTATTGCAGAAGCTTGCTTGAGAGCGGATGAGGTAAACACCTCCTTTGAGAGACATGGTAGCCAAAATTTTAAGTCATATGGAAATAATGTTTATGCCATGGGAGTGTCACCAGTGAAATGCAGTCCCTAATAGCCTTATTCCCATAAGGACTGCAAAGAGTTAAGCTACAAGTGCCTCCTTCATCATCCCTATTAATTTAAATGAGCACCTGAAACTCGCATACCATGCCAGCGGGCCTGAGCCAGCATAACAGGTTCTACTTAGAATTGCCCTAGCATTTGGTTTAACCTAAAAAACAACAGAAATCTTCTTGATGTGGCAAGAGGCTAATTTTGCTGAGCCAAAAGGCTCATGGACAAGCAAAGGTCCCACGACAAAGACAAAGCAGCATTTGCAGTAATAGAGGTCTTTAAAAATGGTCCTCATCTCTGCTGGGATTTGTATGAGAAAAAAATTATACAAGCATGATACCTTTAAAAACTGAATGTAAGTCTTGTTGAAACATGTCACATTGGCAAGTCTAGAAAATTAATTCACTGGTTATGTAAGGCAATTTATTTACTGCGATTTACAACACAGGCCCATGTGAAGGCTGAATTCATCATGGTGGGCTTAAAGTGAGATGGCATACATGTGTCGAGCAGTTGGATTTTTCTAAGTGATGACAAAATCGAGGATTTAAAAGGCAACTTCCATTCCCTTTGTTTAAAAATATTTGTATTTCAGAAGTTCTCAGCAGTTGGTGGAAAGAGGGTAAAAGGGCTGTGCTGTGTGGCTGTGTCTCAGCCTGAGACATTACATACAGTGTCTAATCCCGTAAACCATAAAATCTCACGTGAATAGTGCCATTGATGAAGCTTGCAGGTAAGGGCTGCTTGTGTGAATGGCTGCTTGAAGGACCCAGCCCTCCAGTTTCAGTCCATAGGAAACTTTCCTAGCTGTGTTTTGTGTAAAAACACCTAAAAATCAGATCCTAGTAACATTCCTGGCAGACCTGCCACTGTGGTGTAGGAGATATTTAGCTGACTGCTGTGACTGTGGAAAAAGATGAACAGACTAAGGTCCTGGCCAGACTCCCAGCAGAGCCAGTCGCTTGCACCCAGAGCAGAAGCTGCTCCTAAATGTTGGCGAGGCTGAACCCTGGGACTGGTGAGAGAAGACAGAGGTAATCTCCAAAAATGCTGTGAAATGAGGTGAAGCTGACCTTCCAGTCTTAGCTTTATACCCAAAGGAGAAGAAGGTGGGAGGCGGAGAAGGGGGAAAGACTGTAACTTGTGTTAACGATGTGAGTCATTCCTCCAGTGTCTGCAAAGCAGCAGTTAATTTATCTGCCAGGAATAAATTAACACTGTAAATGCTTTGCCAGTCTAATTACCTTGCAAACTGAAAGGAAATGAGGGCTTGTTGTTCCTTAATAGCTTTTTTCTTCAATGAACTGCTTCAAACATTTGCACTAAAAATAATGGAGATGAGGAGGTGTGCATGGAGCTGTAAGTAGCAGTGCTTGCTCATTCTTACGGAAACTGGAGGGAGGAAAGTTTTATGCCCTGAGCTGAACAGATACAGTAGGTTTATGCGGCAGATAAGTGTCTCAGGGTAAGGTACTTGGAGAAAGAGACCTTGTCAGGGCTGCTCTGTTCCATAGAAGGAAGATTTCATTCTCCTAAATGTTTTACGCTGATAATGTACTATTGATCATTCAAGCCAACAGATAGTAATTTTTTTCTTTTTTTTTTCTTTTTTTTTTTTTTTCTTTTCAACCATTCATATCCTCTTCTGTGCAAGACATAAATGGAGAGGTAACTCAGTTCACATTATCATTTGGACTGATATTCCTATACAGAGCTAATTTGTCTTTTTTTCCCTTTTTTTTTTTCCTAGATGCAGCTATGGGAAGGAAATATGACAAACAATATGGTCCTGCGAAAGTGACCACAATTTGACCATACAATTTGAACGTTCCAGGTATCCAAGACTCAAATTCTATGCCTATTTGCTCTTCTCAGGAAGTTTCAAATGATGCCACACGTATGGTTGTGGACATTAGCTGTGGAATATGTCACCGGCTATAGAATACGCAATTTGATTTGAGGAAAGCAAACAGGCAGTTGTTTATCATACAATAACCTTATTCCTATAGATTTCTTTGGGGAGAATCAAACACCATGATTATAAGGACCTATGAATGATAATAAAGACCTCTGCAGGCAAGTGTTGAGGGATTTAATATTTTAGCCTGAAAATCTCACAGGATGAAAATGTCACAGAACTAAAATGTTACAATGTACATAACAGAGAGATGAGCTTATGTGGAGACAATAGTTGAAGAAGCAAGAATCAAGAAATGCTCACTGGGAATATTTGTACCTGCAACTCCCCACTCATAACTGGTATTTACTGTGAACAGGCTTTCAGAGACTATCTAATGTGACAGTTGGTTGGATTAAGTGCCAATTATTCATTACTTAGTCACCGAAATGTCTGACAGTGCATTAGTTTCTTAGCAATTGTACAGCTGGTTAGAAAAAAAAAAATCAATAGAACACCTACTCAGCAGAATTTATTGATTTTTGTCAAAATTAAAATGTTATGTGGAGATGGCTCTGGTTCAGTGGAAGCTACACACAGATATTTTCTGCCAGGACCACTGTGCTTGATGGAAGGGGTTGTTGCAGCTCCTCTGCTGTAGGCTGCTCCCCAGATGAGCTCCTGGACAAGTGCTCCCTAATACCCGTCCTGCAAAACCAATCCTGCCAAATCAAAGGGGTGGATGGGGAATAATGGTCCTGACTGTTGAAATTTGTTTCAAATGAAAGAGAGAGCACTTGGGTAGGAAAATCCTGGAAAAGACCAACCTCTTCCACCTGCAGGGCTGAGTCTGGAGAGGACACCCAGAAACATGAGTTCCTGTGGCACATGGGTCCCCATGGATCAAGTTTCCTCATGTCCCTCTTTTGACTCCAGACACCTTGCCTTCCTGGTTCCTCTGTCAGGAGGTTTCCAAGCCTCACAGCACTGGGGCACCTGGCCAGGCAGAGGCTCTTTGCTGGCATTTGGTGTAGATCTCACATATTTTTATACTGACAGAGTTCTGAATTCTGCTGGGAACAAAACTGTTTTGAAAGGCTGAAGTCTTCTGCACAGAGGAGTTTAATCTCTTAAGATGTCTCTGACTGTTTCAAAATTAAAATGACATTTTTGACTGAAAATACATGAAAAGGCAGGCTCAGAAAGTGCTGAAGACTGAGATACACAGGTGGTTCCTATACAAAATGGGCAATTTTACTGGCTGACGTGGAGTTGTCGGAAACTGAAAGGATGGTAAAATGAGTTTGAAAAATCTCTTCAGGGATAAATAATTTCAGCAGGCTTTTGAAAACCTTATGGACATTTAAAATAGCCTCTATCACCACTCTTCTTCCCTTGTTATGTCTCCGAAATAGAAATAGTAGAATAGAAGAAGGTTCAGTATGCAGTAATCTTCACAAAACCTGTATGAAGAATGTACTTTGGGGCAAAGAATTTAATGGAACCAATATAAAACCAGTTTGCCACAAAATGGTTGTAAATATAGTTATGCTAATTTTCTGAATTACTTTCTTCTTGAAGGGTCTGCTTGAAATACGAAGACTTCTTGCGTTACAACAGTAAGCCCATGAGTCTCCCACCCTGCTCATATAAGGTGGAGATGCTGCTCAGGAAAGCTGCCCACTTTATTGTGTGTCTGTGAAGTGTATGGTTTCTATATGAAGGCAGCAGTATATCACAAAAAAAGCATTCTGTAGGTCTTAAACTTTTGTCAGAAATGCAATAAGAGCAACAGAAGATGATTTTGTCCTCAAGTCTTTTATTGGTGGCACTAATTTAGCAGATTTGATATACAAATTTTGAAATTCACATTTAACTGATTGGAAAATGTATGAGTTTTGGAGTAAAATTACTTGAATCTTGTAAAAACTGCAGAAAGTACTATGTAACTGAGTCTTTACTTAAGACTGTGCTTTCAATCTGTTTAAAAACAATAAACGCAGTCACCTAAGAAAGCACGTTAGTCTCATAATTGTATATTTTCAGTAAAACAGCAGTTGTATTTAATATGTTTTTCTTTCATTAAATTCTCTTTCCAATTATTGATTTATGTTCCTGTTAAATAGCTTTTAATTTACTTTCTAAAACAATGTTTGTTGATTTTGAAGCAGATGGCCAAGGAGAGAGTAAGGAATCACAGGAAAAGTAGTGGAGAAGAAATTTGTTCGCTGGATTTTCTATAAGAGAACCAAAATTGTCCAAGAAAGAAAGGGATGAAAATTTTGCTTGTAGTTAGACTTACAACAACAATTTGTTTGGTTTCCAGGCAAATCCTACATTGGTCAGATATGACCCACTAAACCAGGACAAGGAAGGTCTGGAAACCCATATCTGGGTGGTGTTCTGGGAGCTGAAAGAGGTCTCATCGCCCTTCTTAGAAGAGGAGGTTGTCCTCCAGGTGACAGCAAGGGATCTCCATGGGGTCCTCTGCAGTAGCTCACTTCCATCAGGAAAGATGGTGCGGGGACGCCTTTGTATTCACTCTAACACAACGGCCAAGATGAACGGCAAATGTAGGGTCCTGCACCTGGGAAGGAATAACCCCAGGCATCAGTACAGGTTAGGGGTGGACCAACTGGAAAGCAGCTTTGCAGAGACAGACTTGGGAGTTCTGGTTGACAACAGGTTGACCATGAGTCAACAATGTGCCCTTGTGGCCAAGAAGGCCAATGATATCCTGGGGTGCGTTACAAAAAGTGTCTCAGCAGTTTGAGGGAGGTTATCCTCTCCCTCTACTCTGCCCTAGTGAGGTCACATCTGGAGTACTGTGTCCAGTTCTGGGCTCCCCAGTTTAAGAAGGACAAGGAATTATTGGAGGGAGTCCAGCAGCGGGCTATGAAGATGATTATGGGCCTAGAGCATCTTTCTTATTAGGAGAGACTGAGAGAGCTGGGTCTGTTCAGCCTGCAGAAGAGAAGGCTGAGAGGGGATCTCATCAGTATTTACAAATATCTCAAGGGTGGATGTCAAGAGGACGGGACCAGACTCCTTTCAGTGGTGCCCAATGATAGGATGAGGGGCAATGGGGACAGACTGAAGCACAGGAGGTTCCATCTGAATATGAGGAGAAACTTCTTTACTTTTAGGGTGACAGAGCACTGGAACGAGAGTTTGTGGAGTCTTCTTTTCTGGAGATATTCAAGACTCTCCTGGACACATTCCTGTGCAATCTATTCTAGGTGAACCTGCTTTAGCAGGTGCATTGGACTAGATGGTCTCCAGAGGTCCCTTCCAACCCAAACCATTCTGTCATTCTGTGGTTCTATGTGCATCGACTGATGAGTGCTCTTGGGGGGATGCAGGAAGTAAAAAAAAAAAGAATGAAACTAGAAGATAATATTAGTAAAGTGGGTCAAAACTCAATAATTCATTACTACTGTCTGCAATATCTGTGGCATTGCACCTGGCACACTGTTTTTTACAAGTGTGCTGTCCAGAGACTTTCATTACCTTGTGGTGAGAAGTGATCTTATAATAGAGTTCTTCAGCCTAGAAGGTGGTCATAAGAAAGTTTAGTACCTAAACTAGAAGAATTATACCAGAAATAAAATGTATAAGACCACTGAAAATGCTTACATAAGCATGAAGGATTACTCAGTTATAAAAAGCCTTTAATTTAGTAAAATATCTGCTGCTTAGGAAAGGCTGGAATTCATATAAGGGTTGCTCTGGAATTTAAAATCTATTAAAAAGACTTGTGAATAATTACTTGCAGTAAATGTTACTGACCTCAGCTCATAAGACCTGATGTACATTGACTTAATGTTGTTAATAACAGGTCTTAAAATCCAGGTTCTTCTATTTTCAAATGTCCATAATATGCTGAGAAACGAAGTTTTATATTAAGACTTTGTTGGATTAAGATAATCCAATACATGCTTTAGAATCTGCACGAATCTTACTATAAGAGTTCCACTGTGTTTTTCCAGAAAAGCACTACAGCAATAATTTAAAAATTTTTGAAACTAATGACACATTTTGGAAAACAGAAATAATCTGGAGTCTCACTTTCTCATGACCTCTGAAAAAATGGCTTATTTTTTCTTCTTTTGGCTTTTCCTTTCTTCTGGTAGCATCATTCCCTCTTGGCTCACAGAACCAGTGTTGCTGTGCAAAGATGGGTGTAGGGTGTTTGTCTTTAGCTCAGGACACAGACAGCAGTTGTTGCAGAGCAGGAGAACCTGGCTGGAAGGGCTCAGATGTTGGCTGGAAAGGCTCAGATGTACCATGGAACAGAGGGCTGCCACTGCCAGCCAGGCTTTGTGAGTATGTGGCACTTCTATAACACAGAGAGAGTGAAAGACAAAACTGACAGAAAAAGGGACTGTGGTGCTGGCTGCCAATGTGATTGCCCTGCATAAGGAACGGTGCAATACATGGAGCTCTTCAGCGCAGAGAGCAGGGGGAAGGTCCCTCACATGCTAATAGGGAAATGACAGACGAATGAAGAGGCTACATTCGCACGCATAGGTAAGCGTGTTGACCAACTGTTGTACACCGAGCTGAACAAAAGACAGAACTGTGTGACAGGAGGGCTTGCAGGGTCTGTCAGGGCTGATCTGGGCTAGATGGGAGAAGGAACTTCATGTGCTCAGGGTGTGTGATCATCCATTGATCATTTTCAGGGGCACCCCTTGCTTCACTTCTTTGTGGTGTAAGTGTGAGTGGACCAAATCAGCCCAATAAACTCTGCCTAAGGCATGCTGTAGTTATGGGTTAAGGATCTATCTTCAGTGAGATTTGTCTTCTCTGAAGGGATGTGCCTCTAGTGTGAGGAGACCCAGTCTTTGTATAATACCAAGAAAATCTGTCTTCTGAAAAAAAAGCTATTAAACTGTAGCTGAGGATGACATACTTTACCTATGAAATTATATTACACTATGCAGTAAGAGTTGTACCTGTATCCCGGAGAAAGAAATCTTCTGCGAGGAGGAGAACTTCTGAAATGTGAATGTGAGTGACTATGTAAATTTAATATGCTCTATTACAAAAGTCAATCCAGCATTTCACAATGCGTGTTGTGCTGCAGTGTGGTGGTATGCCAATTCATGCAGGCATGGCATGAATGGAAACTTCTGCGCAGAAGTCATAACAAGCCACTCTGGAAATGTTCATCTTGCAGCCTATAAATAGGTGAGGCCCCCAACCCATAAAGAGTTACCATGTTACTGGCACTTTCTGAGCGGGGAGGGAAGTCATAAAATGAGGGTTTCATGGCTTAGTCATGGAACTGGAAAGAGAAAAACATTGCTTTCAGGACTAGGGAGAAGAACTGAACGAGAGTTCAGAAAAGACGTGACGGGGAGGATGCCTTCAGAAGACCTGAGTGGAGGGTCCATGGATGTTTTTTGTTGGAAGGCTTGTGCTTGAAGGCTGAAGAGCCTGGCTGGGTGAAAGACAGAGAGAGGTTTACTTCTTCTGAAAGGTTCTCTGACTTCTGTGACAGACAGTGCCAGGAGGCTGGGGACCCGCTCTTGTTGCAGCACTGAGTCTTCTAAATTTGATCAAACAACCATTTGCATTGCAAAAGATCTGAAATGTCATTAATTCCACGCTAAAATATGTTTTAAATTGACTTCTGTCTCAAAAATAGCCATAGCCTATGTAAAAGACTAGAATTTGTGATTATGCTCAAATACTTGAGCTTCCAGGATCTAGATCTAGGTGACTTTAATCTTATTTCTTGTGACTTATGTATTGACCGAATAGAGTAAATCCGTGGCCCGCAGGCTGATTGTGAAACAAGGCCAGTTTGAAATATGAATGATATGTCATTAGTTTATCTGGTCTGCATGGATCATGGCCATGAGCATGATGGTGGTTTTTTCCCCAACATGTTCACTCCTGCCTGTGTTGGAAGACCTGCTCTGCATTGCCTTCCTGAGCAGTGGAATGACTTTATATGGATCAGTTTAGGTGCATGGACATAAGGCTTATCAGCACAAGCAGAAAATATTTCTTCATGACTGATGGGGTACTATCAGATGTAAGAGAGCAGGATAAACAGAGTAAATTTGAAAAAAATAATTTTAATATAGCTTCTACAAACAAAACTCAATAGGTTTTTAGAGACAACAAAAAATAGCATTGTAAAAGCAGCAAACAGCAATTGTACTCTCTACAGCCACTCATATAAATCACTTGACTATGACAGCAAATTCAGTAACATTTTCTATGCATTTCTGAAGCAGCCTAGCTTTTTAGAGTGAGAGCTTCATTAACTGTGGGTAACATGACCCTCTATCAATTTAGAAAACAATTAAAGATTGTGGCTATGGATGCATCAAAATCTTGGAAATATCCAAATGTTTTCAACACTTACTGTGAATAGTTGGTCTCTAAATTATTATTTTTCAAGACCCCAGTGAAACATCATTATGAATATCTAAAAATCTAAAAACTGCATTAAAGGCAGATGTTTTGAGCTTTACTGATGTACAACTGCTTGCAGTTGCTACAGCTAAAGTTACTATTTAGAAAAAGAGATTTTGTCTGTAGATTACTAGATAATAAGAAGTGATGCTTGCTTCCACCTACTTTTCTAGATCATAGGCAACTTAAATCAGGGGACAAACATGCTCCTGAAGTTGATATAGCAAAACCATTTGATTGCTTTTCTGCAGATACTAAGAAAAAATTTGAGAACCACTCTGTCAGCTCTCAGTGCATGGAAGTACTGAGGTACACCCTAGTAACATGCTTATCTCTCTAGCCTGCAGTGAACAGGATCTTAAAATATTTTACAGCTCCTATATGTTATTTCTGAACATTAGTTAAGTCTACAATAATTAAACTTTGTTTATTAAGGATGATGAAGAGACTCTTTCAGTAATTGCATAATGCTTCTCTTTAACCACATACCAAATGTTTTATGATAGCCCTAAAATAAAAATAGTTACATCTTGACTGTCATATGTTGGAAGAATTGCTATAAATATATTGCATCATTAAAGAACTGGTGATAAATATTTTGGTTCTAAGTGGGCCTATGCAAAACGACGGTGAGATACAAACACATTTTGTGTGACAGTCTGCACTAGCTCTGAAATAAATGACTTCTGTCTGATTTTAGAAAACAATTTTCTTAGTTTAATTCAACCACTTTCTCTGGAAAAAAATAAGGTAGAATTTGGGCAATTCTACTGCTTGTTCGAGCTTATAGACTCGAGAGAAGGTTGGGCACCATGTTGGTGTGAGGGTATTATGTACTGAGAGAATGAGGAATATGTGTTTACATGCTATGGAAGTATTGATTTCAGAAATGGTATAATTTGCTATCTGTAAAAGCTAATTTTCTTGGTTACTCAATGGAGTCTATAAATACTACATTCATATCTACTCCTGAGGTAATAGATGAAAGAATATTTCCCTTGGGTAAACCAACTTGGACATACTGTCGAAAACTGACAAATAACAGTTGCACTGAGGCTAACTTCCAACTAATTTATATTGCATGTATAAGCAATGGATTAAAAAAAAAATCTAAAATGGATAAATGTGACTTCAAGTAATAGATAATTGGATTTCAGTGCATAGCCAGATGTCTGCTGGAAATACAATGCAGCAGAAACAGTCTAGGAGGTTCCTGGAGTGTGTGGGAGACAGCTTCCTGACACAGCTGGTGAAGGAGCCAGATGGGGAAGGTGCCCCAATGGACCTGTTTGCAAATAGAGAAGGACTCATGGGCAATGTGATGGTTGAAGGCTGTCTTGGGCACAGTGATCATGAGATGATAGGAGTTTTCAGTTCTCGGAGAAGAAAGGAGAGGGGTCATCACAACTGCTACCTTGGACTTCCAGAGGGCAGACGTTGGCCTGTTTGGGAGCCTGGTTGCCAGAATCCCTTGGGAGGCAGCCCTGAAGGGCAAAGGAGTCCAGAAGACTAGACACTCTTCAAGAAGGAAATCTGAAAGACAGAGGAGCAGGCTGTCCCCATGTGCCAAAAGATGAGCCAGTGGGGAAGACCAGCCTGGCTGAACAGAGAGCTTTGGCTGGATCTCAGGAAAAAAAAAGGAGAGATTATGACACTTGGTAGAAGGGGCAGGCAGCTCAGAAGGACTACAAGGATATCAGGGGGTTCTGCAGGGAGAAAATTAGAAGGGCCAAAGCCCAACTAGAACTTTATCTGGCTACTGCCATAAAAGACAGTAAAAAAAGGTTGCTATAAATACGTGAGCAACGAAAGGAGAATATCCATCCTTCAGTGGATGCAGAGGGCAACATATTGACAAAGGATGAGGAAAAATCTGAGGTACTAAATGCCTTCTTTGCCTCAGTCTTTAATGGTAAGACCTCTTGCATTCTTGGTACCCAGCCCCCTGAGCTGAAAGACAGGGACACAGAGCAGAATTAAGTGCCCATAATCCAAGGGAAATGTTGAGCAACCTGCCACACCACTTAGACACACACAAGTCTATGGGACCAGATAGGATCCACCCAAGGGTACTGAGGGAGCTGGTGGAGGTGCTCACCAAGCCACTTTCCATCATTGCTCTGAGCAACCTGATCTAGTTGGAGTTGTCCCTGCGCATTGCAGGGGGGTTGGGCTAGATGGCCTTTGAGTGTCCCTTCCAACCCAGACTATTCTATGATTCTGTGATTTATCAGCAGTCCTGGCTAACCAGGGAGATCTTTCAGAACATATGCATATTTATATAAAAGTTAAAAACCACAGTACAGATGTTTAGGGATTTGTTGGTCAAACAATATGGGTTTTTTAACCAGTGGCTCAGAACTAATAACAAAATAGGTGTGTTATACGATGTTACAGCTGTAGGAGTTTTAATGCTGGCAGGGGAGTACTTGAAGAGATGAAGGAGAAGTTGTTTTCGCCTTCAGAGTGGCTGCAGGCTGTGGTGTGGGTAACACAAGGACTTGAGCAACTGCAGCCAGTGCAGTCTTAATGGGAAGCTATGCTGGAGCAGAAATTCAGTTCGGTTTGGATTTATATTGTGTTTTCTCTCACTTCTGAACATTCATACTGGAATCTGGCACTGCATCTGAGAGGACAGACTCTGTCTGAAGGACTCAATGTACATTTAGGGATCAATCAGATAAAATATGCGATGCAGAAACAATTCACTCAAAAGTAGTTATTTGAACCACAGCCACATCAAGCCTTTTGCCTTCTTATAGGCAACCATAAATCTATAAAAATTAAGCTATCTTTCCCTTCTTGAGTTTTGCCAAGAGCTTACACAAAATTTTCTAATCAGCATTTTTCTCAATGCTTTTTCACAAGGCTTGATGTTATAAATCATCTTTATTTAAGCCTGGCATAGTGCCAGAAATGGGTCTGAAGAATTGTACCTCAGTCATTTCAGGAGGCAACCCCTGGCTTTTGCCCAGTGCAAAAGAAAAACATCCAAAAAATGTCTTTGAATTGACTGGACAGTTCCTTGTTTCTGCAGCTCTCACCCTGGAGAGTGCAGAGCCTGCTTCCTCCTGGTGCCTCCAGGCACACCATCCCAAAGGTGTGGGGAGGAGGTGGAAATGGGTGGCACTGTCTCCCTCAGCATTAACCCAGTGTGTTGGCTGGCCTTCAAAGAAGGGAATAACGTATTACTGAAGCAGATGGCAAAGCCTGGCTTCTCCTGATCCTCTGCTCTACAACTCCTGCGGGTGTACCTGCAGTCTTTGATATCCTTAAAATCAAAGGGAGCTGTTGAAAAGTCTGCCTAGGACTTTCTAAAATCCCTATCAGCAGTCCTTGCAGGTCAGGTAAGATTGATAGCTGGGTATGCCTCTGGTTTCATCTTTTTTTGATCAATACAATTGCATCTGAGACTGCTGGTGCCCAGAGGTAGGGAGCTGGGTGCAGTACGGCACACACTCACACATCTAAATGAGCTGTGTGACGAGAATACAACAGCGCAGTGTGTTTGGGATACACAAACCCCTAGAAACAAAGACTACTAGTGTTGAAAAGGATTTAATTGTTGAGAAGTACAAGGCAAACAGCTCTGCAGTTTTTTGGAGGTTATGTTTTCAAACCCTTATGTTTTATGAGTGATGCTTAGGCACGGTAGAAGTAGCCAGGATGTGAAAAGAACAAACAGTTCAATGTCAAAAGCAAATCATGTGGCTGCAAGTCAGCCTGCTTGCTCACCCTGCTGAAAGTGCAACCAGGTTATGGCTGGAAATTCCCACTCGGAACATTAAATTGGAAATTGTTTTGTGCTGAAAACAGCAGGGTCGTGGGGGGACACGGCCATCCACTACAGCAGGGATACTCCTGTGTTCTCAAGAGGGTTTCAAGAAGGCAGAAAATCAGATTTTGGGATGAAAGTGAAGCAGCAAAGGTATCTCGAAATGTGACTGCAGTCCACTGAAAACCCTGAGTTGGGGCCAGCTATTGACCGTGCTGTGCTGCCCGTGCTGCCCACACCTGCCTCCAGGTTTCCCCCGGCAGCAGTTGCTCTCCCATTCTGACACCCCAGTCCCACCAGCGGTGCCCACTGCCCTGCTGCCTCTGCGCAGCCACTGGCACACTGGGGATGGTCACAGCAGCACCTGGTCAGACAAAATCAGTGGGAACTTGCTGCTGAAGGCTAATTCACACAGGCATATGCCCACAGAAGAAAGCCAAAAATGCCCAGGGATACTTTTTTCTGTAGAACTAACTCTTGCCCTTCTTGCTTATTTTTGGCAAAGATATTCCCTACATTTACTTCAGCAGCAGATTGACGACATGTAGCAATCCCTTTTTGACATTACACTCTTCTCAGGGCAGCAGGACTTGCTTCTGCTTTCTCTCCCTGTTTAACAGTTAATGATCTGGAAAAAGAAACAAGGGGTAAGGTGACATTGGCAGCACTGCAACTCCCAGGGCAGATGGGTTCCCTGCAGGAGCTCGTGCCCTGTCTGGATATCAGTGGCCAGTGGTGCCACACAGTGTGTATGTGCTAAGGAGGCACGTCTCTCCCTAGGGCCACCTAAACCACAGTCTCTGCTGGCCCCACAGCACCCTGGCAGCTCGGCTGGGACAACTAAAGGATGGTGAGTTGCTGGTGCTGGACATCCTGGGCAAAAGGGGTTGCAGCTTAGGAGATGGCAGAGAGACCTCCATGGGTGGGTAGCAGATATGGAACACAGTTCAGATGGTGGCAAATGTGGGGAGAGACGCAAAAGGAACTTGAACTATGCATGTTACAAATGTCAGCATTGAAGAGCAGCCACACTGAGAGGTCAGCATTGGCCCAGTTGGCCTGCATTAGGTTTGACACCTTTGTATTGGTCGTGGCTGAACTTTTCTTCCAGGAATGTGTCCCATTGCAGTAATGGGCTGGTAAAACCACAGTGCACTGTTAGGAGATCTCATAAGCCTGCATTGCATGTTCAGAGAATACAAAGGCTGTCAAGACACCATGGCTGTGGAGCATCCCTGTTGGTCACTATGGAGGTGCAGCTTCCCACCAGCAGCACATCTCCACACACTGGCCTGGGTTCAAGGCATGAGACAGGCAGACAAACATTTTGAAGGCTGAAATAGTGGGGGCTGGTGACGGAGAGCAGCCCTCGTGTGGGACGCAGGCAGAGGCAGCTCTCCCATTAAAATGGCCTTTCTGCCAGTGGTCCAGCAGTAAGTGTGACTGTTGAACTCACTGCAGCAGCTAATAATTGCCAACAAAGTGTTAATTCAAGTGAAGTTAAAATACACTCGATGTAGTTGCTTGGTGAAGTTGCCATCCACTTCATGGACGGTCAGTGCTGCTTCAGCACCTGCAGAAAAGCTGTCAGAAGCACACTGGGTCTTGCAGTGAAACCAAATCTGGATGGATCCTGAGATGCGAGAGGAAAGCTTTACAGTGCAGTAACAGGAGTTCAAAACAAAATCTCTTTTGCCCCAAACAAATGTCAAAACTTCCAAATGCAGAAGCCTAAACCTGAGGTCATCAATCCAAGCTTTAGAATGTGAAAAGGGTCCAAGCTGAATTTTAAGGTAATGCTGCGTAGCTAGTAGCTCCTAATGAATTTATTTAGTTACTCATGTCCCACTTTTCAGTATCTATGCTGTCACCTTGAAGTAGCTGCCTGTGTTCCCAAAAAGCAGCCAGTTTTCATTAAATCTATTTCCCTCGAGTGTGGGATGGGAAGCCAGTACTAGGAACTGCAGAATACCTTATTTGAAAATCATTGCTGGACCAGGCCTGACTATATGGACCATCCTCAGCTTCTAGAAGACGCACTTTCAAAGAGAAAACTGCGTATGTCCATGAGATACAGCCGGATGCTGTTTAAAAATTGGCAACACATCACAGTTGCTCAGGTATCAAGAATGTTGGCAGTACAACAGGGTGATGGGAGCAAGGGACTTTATCTCCTGCCTTGGATAAAAATACCATCATACAACAACCATAGCTGTAATATTCTGATTCTTCAGTTTATAGTTAAGAACAGAATCAGAGGTGGCAAGAAATCATATTTCAGTTTTACACTCTCAAAAGTATTTCCAGTATATTTATATTTTTCAATTGGGTGAACTGCTGGAAGATTAAAGGCTTTATTTCTTCCCTGAATACAAGAAAACATGAAGCACTGATGTAAGAATAAATAAGCATTAATACCTTTGGTCATTGCCACTTTAAAACTCACAGTAGCAGTGCTGCTTGGAGAAGGTGAACACTGTAATTCTTTGGCTTTTGAGTTGCACAGCAGAGAAGATGAAGCTCTTACTGCTCAAATTCTTGATGGTGCACTGCAAAGTGATATGATAATTACATCACATTGAGCACATGTTCACAAAGTCAGCAGCTCAGTTTTGCTTCGCTTGCAGCACGCAGTGGGTGCTTAGGGATGCTTTTCCATTCACCAGTGGGATGGGATGTTTTTCACAGCAGTGTGGCTTTGGGACGTTAGTCTGGAGATAATCAGAAGATATCTGCGTGGTGTTTTCAGTGAGACATTCTCCTTCTGCTCCTTCAGCCAAATTATACGTGTATGCCTGGAGCACTAAGATTTCTGGTTTTGTGTCAGGCTTTTTTTCTCCGTTTCTGTGAAAAAATGTTCTTCTGCATTTTTTTTTCAGAGGGATGATCAAAAAATGCAGGTCCCCAGGCTTCAGAAGCATAAAAATGTTGTAGGTCCGGTGCTTCACTTTAGAAAGGTGAAACCATAGCAATTTGGACTTCTCAATTTCCCTGCATCCCATCATGTGAGACACCTTAGGTCAGGTTATTTGATCTGGAAGGGCAAAACTCTTGCACAACCTATCACGTGCGAGAGAATGCGATGAGGACTGCCCACGCACAAGGACGTGTGGGCTGGTATGTGTGCATGCCCACACTCCTGGGGAAGGCCCTGGGGCTCAGTCATTAGCGATGCTGCAGTGGGGCAAAGGGAGGCTGTGGCTCAGTGCTGCTGGGAGTACCAGTGGCACTGGGAGTCCAGAGCAGCAGCCATCGGGCTAGTCTGATGTCTGAACATGGAGCTAAGCAGGCCTGGGAGATTTGATATCAGATTTGGGGAAAAAAACTCCTTACAGCACACATGGTACTTGCTGAGCGACAAGATCTTTGATTGCCAAGCGGAGTAATTCATTCCAAATAACCATGATCCCAGTTCAAGAACGGCATCCATAAAGAATGCCAGGGACCAGCTGCATCCTGGATACCTGTGCTAGCAGATTTCCTCACGTGAGCAGTCCCTGGTAACTCTGGTAAAGGATGTGGGCAAGGCAGGCTGATCAGAGCAGATGTTTGAAAACCATTAAAAATTTTAGGAAAGAAATGCCCTGTGAGATGGTCATGGAGGAAGCAAGGAGTATCTGTTGCTTAAAAAGCACCTCCAAAATGCAGGAACCTGCTTAGTTTCACCTTTCCTGCTGCTTAGGACATGCCCACAAAGCACAGCTTATTCTGCTATGGCCTGTCAGGGTAGACAAAGTGGTACAAGCCCATTAATGTCAGTACGGTATATAGTAAGCAAGGTTTACAAAGGAAAGTTCTTGTTAGAGAACTTGATGCACTGGGAAAAATGGAGACTTTTTCAGGTACTTGGGCTTTTTTGCAGATTGTCTGTTTGTTACACAGCCATGGTTACAGACATGGTTACTACAACATTGAATAGGTGCTTTGTAATACATAGCTGTTCCCATGCAGAAAAGGAAATCCACACTTACTTACATATAACAGGTAAGAAGCCCTGCAGTGGGTTGCCCTGCCTCTGCTCTCGTGAGACTGTGTCCAGCTCTGAGGCCCCCAGTATAAGAAGGACATGGACCTGTGATAATGACTCCAGATGATTGGGGTCTGGAGCACCTCTCCTATGAGGACAGGCTGAGAAGAGTTGAGGTTGCTCAGCCTGGAGAAGAGAAGGCTCTGGGGAGACACCATAGCAGCCTTCCAGTACCTAAAGGGGGCCTACAAGAACTGGAGAGGGACTTCTTACAAGGGCATGGAGTGACAGGACAATGGGTAATGGCTTTAAACTGGAAAGGGTAGATTTAGATCAGATATAAGGAAGAAATTCTTCCCCATGAGGGTGGTGAGGCACTGGAACAGGCTGCCCAGAGAAGCTGTGGATGCCCCATCCCTGGAAGTGTTCAAGGCCAGGTTGGATGGGGCTTTGAGCAGCCTGGTCTAGTGGAACGTGTCCCTGCTCATGGCAGGGGGTTTGGAACTAGATGATCTTTAAGGTCCATTCCAAGCCAAACCATTCCAAGATTCTATGATTGAAAAAAAACAAAACCAAAACAAAAAACTCAAACCAAAAAAGCACACCAAAGAATTCCAAAACTCCCAAGTAAATCACACTAACTACATCAATTGAACAATTCCCATCTTGGTTTGGCTTATATCAATCTTTAAAACCTTTAAGTTCCTACTGCCACACATTACAAGCATGGGACTTTTCAAACAAGTCCAGGTTCTCTGTCTCCACTCCTGAACAGCATAAAGAAGTGTAAGCTTTTTCATTGAAATGTAAAGCTGATCCATTTCTTTTGCTGACAGAACAATTTACATGAGGCAAACACACCTGGATGCTTGGTGACAAGCAGGATCTGAAGGTCATTTCAAGGCTCCTGGCTTCTATGACACGAGGTCAGAGCAGGCTAGAAAGTCCAAACAGCCACTCTGAAAACTGATGAGTTTCTGCACAGCTGTGAACAATATGTTCGTACATTTGCTTTTCTGACGCTCCTTGTATATTCAGTACCATGTCTGGGTTTCATGTTACCTAAAAGGCCTATATTGCCTGTTCATCAATATGCCATAGGAATTGCAGAGGATGAAACTGAAGGACTTTGACCACTGGCTAGAAAGCAATTGACATACAGAGAGAAACACATATTCTCAATGGTTTTAGTAGCACAGTCAGTGACGAAGCAGCTACAAACCCATCCAAATGGTTGTCTGCAGCTTGGTGACCAAGCAACCCATTGAAATGTGTGAGGCAATTCACGCTTTCTGAGCACCATTGATTTACTCTGGCTGCCAACTTTGAGAATTAACAGTGCAGCGATTAGCACTTGTATTGTGTTTCATAGCCATAGATATGAAAACACATCCAAAACCAAAACAAAGCCTTAAAATTTTGGAGGCTTGGAGAATCCTGAGCTCCATGGAGTATTGATGAAAGAGTATAAAATTCAGCTATGCTTGTTAATGCAGCCTGTACCTTTGTTCTTGGTGGCTATTTTCTTGTCTGTTTTTTAATGTATTTTTCTTTCTTGCAATAGACTTGCAAGGAAATCTTTTAGACCTACAATACCCTTGCAGTGGTATTGGCTTTGAATTGAATCAAGTTTCTCTAGACATTTGAAATAATAAGGAGGTAATTAAATGTGAGTTTTGTATTGGGCTAAGTGAACGAAGTAAGAAGCGGTTACAGAGAATGCAATAAACATCTCCTAAACAAGAAAATGCTTCGGATGTAGGAGGAAAAAAGTCCCGGCTTTTGAAGTGGCTGTATAGGCAGTAGTCCCATTAGGACACTCAACTGAAAAGTTGCTTATTTGATCTCCCAAGATGATGCAAGATGTCGTAGTACAAAATGCTGATCCTCTAGGAGATTTGGAGTAGGAAGGAATAATTTCTGTTCTAAGAGTAGGGGAATACTGCAGCTGAGAGTTTTTATTCTACGATGATATATAAAGGGCTAACAGCAAAACATTGTGCTACTGTATTGGCAAGATTACAGGATTTGAAAGTGGCAAACATTAAATAAATAGGTGGAAGTTCACTTACTTTGAATAAATTGTTTTTTCCCTCTTTTTTTTACTGTTTTTCTCACTTTCATTATTGCTGTTAAGTGCAAGTTACACTACCATTTGTGTTACAGTCTGTAAGAATAGTCAGTCCTGTGAAAGGACCATTTTACAAGGCACTGATGAGAGATGGCAAAAGCCATTATTATTTGGCATCCAATACATCTCTGATAAGATGCAGCACTGATTTCAAGAATGGGCTTCTGCAATTTTGATTATTTGTGCAGGAGAATCACCTGGATGAAATTTTGTATCATACTACAAATCAGAGGACAGGACTGCATCATTAATGCCTTAATTTATGTGCAGTAAACCAACTTCTACCTTTAACTGACCTCTGATATTTTCAGTGCCACTTTTCACAGTATCACAGTATCACAGTATGTTTGGGATTGGAAGGGACCTCAGAAGATCATCTAGTCCAATCCCCCTGCTGGAGCAGGAACGCCTAGGTGAGGTGGCACAGGAACATGTCCTATGAAACAATGAAAGCTAAGAGCAAATACATGGATATACACAAAGAATGCTTTTTGCTTTAAAGGTTCATTCCTTCCTCTGAGGTGTAAAACCACTCATGAGGCAAGGATGGTAAGGTAGGATCACAGAATCACAGAATGTTAGGGATTGGAAGGGACCTCAAAAGATCATCTAGTCCAATCCCCCTGCCAGAGCAGGAACACCTAGATGAGGCTACACAGGAAGGCGTCCAGGTGGGTTTTGAATGTCTCCAGAGTAGGGGACTCCACAAAGCAACACATGGTCAAGTATTAACTGGAGTAGCAACAGCCACCACTTGTGCATGCTGAAGAAAGGCTGCAGGCATAAATTTGTTAAACGTCTCCTGCCTTTGGGCAAGGGGGAGAAGGTAGGCTCCTCTCCTTGGAGGGTTTCTGGCAGAACAAGCAGACCCTGAGCCAGCTGAAGGAAACTCTGCTGCTTCTGCCCTGTGTGAGAAAGGGACCGACAGCAGAGAGTGTGACACCTTTAGCAGCCCCAGCACTAGGAAAAAGCGAAAAAGGGAAACAAATGAGCACTCCTTTAATCCCAAACTGTGCTGTGGTGAATAAAACCAAACCAAATGGCCAAGGACATGATAAGGAGAAATTATGTAGCTGCTTAAACCAATGTGAGGGTCCTAAATAATAAAAAAAAGGAACTGGAATTGCTCATTTATGAGCATAAATTCAACAGAGATGGCATTACTGGAACTTGATGGGAAATTTCTGGTGACTGAAATCTTTAAATCACTGGTTATAATCTCTTAAGAAAGGTTTAGTGGACAGAAGAGTTTGAGAAATGGCACATTATGGCCAAAAAAAAAAGGGGGGGGGGATGGGAGGGCATGATTTATTTACTAGTGACAAATGACAAAGAAATGATCCCATGCATTGATTTCCCACCATGAAAAGTGCAAAATGGAGTGTGAGTTGCTGTCTGTGAGAGAGCAGCCATTTTTATGGAGGAACAGATGACTGGCTCCTTCAGCTACTGTCTATAATGTATAGGAGGAAAAAGAGAGTTGCTTTTTTGTGGGAGACGTTAATCCAAATGACAAATGCTGGCAGCCTACTGCTGCCAGCACTGTAGCATCTCCAGAATCACTGAATAACATTCTTTAATGTTCTTGCTTAAAAAGGATTGAACCAGAGACCAGGAAACTCTAGACTAGACTTTTGCCTCAGCAGAGGGGAAACAATTCTGAACTAAGTCAGTTGTGGGGAAAAGTGTAAATGATAATTGGGAAACATCTAGGAATATTTTACAGGTTGCCTAGTAATCCATAACTGGGGAAAAATAAGGGTATGTTAGTAGCAACAAAAATAACAACATCCTCACTGAGAGGGAGCTGTTAAAATAATAATCCTCCTCTCTGTGAATACATAATAAGTAGAAGAATGGGGAAGTTAAGAGTGACAAATATAAGACAGAAACTTCTAACTGGAAAAGCTGATACAGCTCTTTCTGTAGGATAAAATACTAAACACTTGAGATAAGGTAAGATATTAAACACTTGAGCCCTAAGCTTTCTTAAAAATAAGAATCAACCTTCCCTTCTCAGCCCAGCTGTGCTCCTGGTCCCCCACTGCTGCCACTGGTGAAATGAAAGCTTTGTCACTAACAGCAGAGAAAGGACTTAAAGATATTTATAGATACAAACTAGGGATATTATAGACCTGTTTTGATATCTTCCCCTTTGGTAATAATTTAGGAGAATGCTAAATTGCAGCTAAACATTTGAATATGCTTAACTTCCCTCTAGGAAACTTGAGGATGGGGGAGAGGCAGGGGAAGGTGTTGGGGTGGCCATGGGGAAGCCCCAAGGAAGGAGAGGAGGAAGCTCATATGTTAAACCTGTGAGCATTTCCGTGAACATAGCCAAACAAAAGTCTGCTGGGTCTTAGTTACAGGAAAAATAATAGAAACTGTGTTGGGGTGACTGAGCTGGTAACACTTTGAAAACAATATACAAGAGGAGGGTGACAAGGCTGGTGAGGGGCCTGGAGCACAAGTTTTATGAGGAGCAGCTGAGGGAACTGGGGCTGTTCAGCCTGGAGAAAAGGAGGCTGAGGGGAGACCTTATCACTGTCTTCAACTACCTGAAAGGAGGTTGTAGCATGGAGGGTGCTGGTCTCTTCTCCCACGTAGCAAGTGATAGGACAAGAGGAAATGGCCTAAAGTTTTGCCTGGGAAGGTTCAGATTGGATATTAGGAAACATTTCTTCACAGAAAGGGTTGTCAGGCACTGGAACAGGCTGCCTGGGGAGGTGGTGGAGTTACCATCCCTGGTAGTGTTCAAAAGACGTATAGATTCTTAGGTTCTTATAGATTCATATAGGTTCTTAGGGTCATGGTTTAATGTTAGATTTAGGTTATGGTTGGACTTGATGAACTTAAGGGTCTCTTCCAACCAAAATGATTCTGTGATTCTATACAATGTCAATAGTCAACAGACTGATAGAAAACTAGTCCCCATCAAACTAACCTGAGAGCTTTGTAATGTTATTGCAAAAGGTGATTGATAAAAAATAATGTTGCTTTCACATATTTAGAGATAAAGAGTGACTTTTTTTCTTGGATGATACTTGACACTTGTGTAGAAAATAGAAGTGATGGAAAATCACTACAGCATGCTAAAGTAAATATGGCATGCTTCAGCAGGATGGTAAGAAAAAATACTTATCACAAAGTGGTGCAAGTGTGGTCTTTGAATACTGGTCTTGTCCTTGTACTGTTTCATCAGGGTCCTGGAAGGCAACCTCAAGTCTGATGGCTGCTCAAGTTTTCAGAAGGGGTGCCAGAAGTACAGAGCTAATACAGTTCTGAAAAAAGGCCAGTTTGAAAATGATATCTTCAGTTTCTCTGTGCAGCTGCTCTTCCTCAGTAAAGCAGAGAAAACAAGTGCCTCCTACCTACTGGTAGAGATTAATATATTGAAAAATATAATGGTTGTTATAAAAGTGCCATATGGGTAGGGACCTGACCATGTCAGCCTTACAGAAACAGATGTCTCCAAAGGCTATTCATGAATAATGAAACTCATTTTCAGATTTCATCTTCATGTTCGGAAGGTTCATAATTTTTCAGGACTGTTTCTTGCAAGTGTTCCTTAATGGCAATTGCAGATAAAGGTTAGTGCTTGCAGCAGGTCCTTGAAAAAAATACTTAAAAATAGAAAAGATAACAGAATAATTAAGCAGTATTTAGTCTCCCTGTCCCACATCCATCCTCTGTGCTAACTGATATTTAAGGAAATAACAGCAATTTCTGACTACAAGAACTGGAGTTTGACATGAGTTAAATTATCATAGCTTAAATAAGATTGAAATATGCTCTAAAATGGCTTCAAAGTGTTGTTAATTCAATAGCACATTCACTCTGGTAATACTAGACTGTATGGAAACATGATGTTTGTTTAGTGAGTTTGTTCACAAAAGCCACAGGCAACGGTTTAGGGAATGTCTGTGCTCTCATAGTGAAGAATGGCAGGAGAAGGAAGTTTTGGACACCTTTGTTAGACAAGCATGCACATTACTATTGTTTACTGATGTCTCTTCTTGACAACAGCACATTCATTCCATTTGCAGCAAGTACAATCATTTTTCTTCTCATTTTTGAAAGGTTTCCTCCACCATCTCTGGTCTATCAATGAATTCCATGTTTATTAGTCAAATTCATTAGGAAATCTTGTTCTAAAACTGAATAAATTTAGTAGCAATGACATGTCAGACTGGAAGAGCGGGAGTCAGAAATGCTCTACGTGAAAAGCGCAACGGCTGCACAGACAAGAGCAATGGTTCCCTGAAGCTCCCCTATGCCATAACTTGTCTTACGATCCCACTTTTAAAGAAGAAAGGGAAATGATTATGTTCTTTATTTTCTGTTGGGGTGCTAGTTCAGTGCAGGTTCAGCTGAAGTCTGTTTTTCACCAGGTTCAAAGCATGCTACATCAAGTCCTAATCCTTCAGCACTCCAATTCCATCTCGCTGAGATGATGGAACTGGAACAACACAACTCCCTTTCGTTGGGCTGTTTCCAAATGTAACTGTGCTTGAAGAGCAAATGCGCTATAATATTTTGCTGGCTTGCTTGCAAAAATAATGTTCTTTGGTATTTTGTCTCCCCTCATTTTTGAAGGCATACTACCAATTCCTCTCCACCATCATTTCCTCTTGTAGCATATACTAGAAAGGGGGAATCTGATTTTCAAGAAAAACATACCAGGTGGTAGAAATGCACTTAGCACCTGCAATGTCTCAGTAAATATCCTGGGGACAAAACAAAGAGTATTTTTGTCTAAGAATAGTGTGTTTCACTGAGTTCCTCCCCTGGGAGAGATACTAGGAGGTGTAATCTCCTCTCCCTTTGGCTAAAGATCAGTATGGCCTCTGCTTGCTGTGTGAGGGAGTCGCTTTTGCCAGGATGTGCTGTGGTCCTGCTGGGCTGCCCTCAGGTGAGAAGGTCTCATGGCAAAGGTGTACAGCAGCGTTGGCTACAACACAGAGTGAATGGGTTTTTTTGGCTTTGAGGGTGATTCTGTCAACTGGATGCTTTAAGTCCCAAACCAAACAGGCATGAGCAGAGCTGAGTCCTTGTCTCTCCCTGAAGATGTTTAGGCACATTGCCCAGGGCAGACCTCATGCCCTGGGATGTATTATCACCTCAAAGGCACAGTCAGTGTTTCACAAAGCCCTTTTGGTTTTTGTATCTTCCTCACACTGACTGTGTGTGTGCTACTATGGGTGTTTTGAACCTTGTGATTGATTCAAGATTCAAGGCTGGGGTGGGAAATGAAGAAACACAAATTTATCATTGAGTCCTTGGAAGCTATGAAGCCTAATAATTATTATCATCACTATGCTTGAAAACTGTAGGTACAGATCTATTTTAAAGTCCTGAGAATGCTCCTCTCTTAAACTTGTTATTAGCTTTTATGGATCAACACTGCTGGCAAGGCACCAGGTCTGTCCTCATGTCTTTGCCATGGTATAGTGGGCAGTCCTCTTGGTAACAGCTTTTCCTCCTAAATATCTTTTCTGACTTGTGTGACCAAGCTGATGGAGCCCAGCACCTTCCTGCCACTGCTCATTTGCACAGCAGGCAAGCTCGTGTTCCTGGAAGCGGGCAGATTGACTCAGAGCTGATGCCTCTCCCTGGAGGTCTTTTTGAGGCATTTTGTGCTCTCCCTGACCCAGGCTGTGTCGGCAAAGTCTGCATTGTCAGCATGGTTGTGTAGCACGGGGGACTGGCACAAATACGACCCGAAATGGAAGACCCAGAATGAAGTGTAGCTGACAGCTCAGTTCACCGATGGGGGCATCCATACCCCTGCCGGTTGCATTCCTGACTGGGACTGCAATGCAGGGTTTTGTTGCTCAGCTGTTTAAATACTGTGAATTTAGATGTTTTCTTCTATAAAATAAATGGCATTGTTTTACATGCTGTATGAAAAAAGCACAGCACAAACTTTGCAACACAATTGTGCCTTTCCCCCATTTTTTCGGTGAATAACTGCCAGAGTGCTATCACTACAATGTCTAAAAGGTAGTAACATCTTCCCTTTTTAAGTGATGCCATTTTGCTTCATGGCTTATCCTGTTGACTTCTGTGGGTGTAAGTCTGAATTTTAAGCATTAAACAAAATTCCACACTTGGTGTATAAACAAGTAAGTAACATAATGGCCTTTCCTTCTAGTCCCAGTTGCAGTGACCATTTGGAGACTTCCCTGTTCAACTTTGGATGAACTTCAACTGAAGTATGAGAGCCAGTTTAGCTCCATACAAGCTGTTCCAAGCCTCATTGTTGCTATTAGCAGTTTGTCTTAGTGACAAGGCTGCATTTTGCCTATTGAAGCTTTGGTTTTAGTGATTCAGCGTGTTTCCATTGTTCACAATTGAGAGCGGATCATTCAGGCTCTTATGTTTCCAGTGCTGTGGATACAAAGCAAAAAGGCAGCTCTTGTTCACAAAAGCTTATTATCCCAGAGTGGGGTTTTTTGTTGTTCTTTTTATGAGAGTGTGTGGATAGATGCACAATAGATGCAAGCTCTTTTGAGGGGCAGGTTCTTTTCTTGGTATCCTTGCACAGCATTTATCGCAATGGGGCTCTGTTTGCCTTCAGCCTTCAAAGCAAGCCAATTATGCAACAGAGCGAGGACCAAAACCCCAAGGTTTTGTTAAGGGTGGCTGCAGCTCCTCAGCCTGTATCCAGCTGTTGTCAACAGGCAGTGCATCATCACAATTCACCAGGACACAGGTGACACTTAGAGAGGCCACACAAGAGAAACTGGATTTTATTGTCCTGTAAGTCCATTGGCAACAATGGCTTGGACAATGTTTGCACTGAGGTTAAAGTTGTGGTGATATGTAAAGTTGTTTGAAGGACACATTCTTTGTTTCTGGTGACGTGAAACTGGGAGTTACTGTCAAAACGGTGCAGTAGGACTCTACAGGAAAAACTGGAAAACACCAATAATTTGAATAGCAGTAACAAGGAGGAGTGCAGGGTCACGAACCTGGAGGCTTAACAATGAGCTCTCAGCTCATACCAGAAATGCTTATCTGCTGAAAGCAATGGAGGCACAGAAAGCCCTTAGTGCATTGGTTAATCATCTATTGTCTTTGAACTATTGGTGTGGTGTAATGTGGATGAGTAAAAGACAAGTGCGATTCCAGAGTGTTCTGAGGAAGAATTTTTCAAGAGTGATGGGGAAATATTAATGCTGTTGTCCTCGTAAATCTGCACCTGGAGTTGTCTTTACAATATTCGTCATCCATGTTGGAAGACAGATGAATTCAGCTGGAGCAGGTGCATTGAATGGCTACAGGGATTAGCATTGGGCACTTGTAATATACGGGAGTAAACTGGATGAACTTCACTTACTCGTTCTAGCAGAATAAAGGCTAAGAAAGAATGCAGCTGTGCTCTATAAATACAAGTGTGAATTAAACACAAGGAGTGAGAAGGCATATTTAAACAAAAGAACAATGTTGCCTTGAGCAAATAGGTGTGTGGGGCTTGACTGTGATCAAAGTTCCTAACAAAAGGTTCTACAATACTCATAGGAGGAAGAAAACAAAATACTCTTTAGATAGGTTTTAATAAATGTATGGAAATGACTGTATGAAATAGTTACCTACAAAAAGAAGTCAAGCCCACAAGGTCCCTTTTGCACTGTGATCCTAGGCTTCCTGAAGTATTTAGTTAAGGACATGTTTTCATTTTGATTTTTGTTAAGCATATATTATGCTTATCTGTGCCAGGCATTATGTGTGCCTGAACAGCACTCACTTTTGGACTAAGAGTTTGCAAATGCAAGTCTTAAAGACTCCAGTCTTAAACTAAATCAAGCAGACTATTTCAGAGAGGTAGAATTCACAAAGGTACCCACCTTCAAAGAATTAAACTTAGGAACGTAGAGTTGGGGCCCCTCCTTCACCAAAATACTTCTGCTTCCTCATCCTCATGTCCTTTCTCTCTTCAGCCTTCCTCACCTTAGTCTCTGGCTTCTCAAATTTGTTACCTGTTCCTATGACACTTAATCCTTTCCCTCTTCCGTGTGTTTTCTACCTCCTGGTGTTTCACAGCTTGCCTAGGCAACCTTTCTGTGCTTCTCTGTGTGTCTTCTCAAGCTGAAACATCCCTTCTCGGGTGGCACAACCAAGTGCCTAGTGCTTTTACTCCATACACTGCAGTGCAGGAGCTTGTCTCCCTGTTGGGATTAGTGTTGGCAAACGGCAGTTGCAGCCCAGCAGCTGCCCCAGGTCACAGTGCAGTGCTGGGGGGTGCCTGGCCAGTAGTCACTACCTCCCCACCTCTGCTTCTGCTCCCGTATGGCTGCATCTCTCACACCCACCTGCAGCAGCCTTTCAGCCAGTCTTTCCTCTGCCCTATAACTCCAAGGGCTTCTTCTCTCCACCACCATGCATCCTCCCCCAAGGAGAGGAATCTAACCCAGGAGTCGCCATTGCCATCCAAGGTGTCTGAGCTGGCACATGTGACAACAACCTGTCCATCACACACCACGAGCAGCACGGTGAGGCAGGCCACGCAAACCTGTCCGCTCCCTCTCTAGCTTAACAAATTTCAGTTCCCAGCACTTTGAAGTCAATTTCAGCACAGATTGTGCCTCAGCATTTGCTTGCGACTCTCAACAACACTTAGACCTTTATTGTAGGGGTATCAGACTGCAGCCTGGGCTATAAAACTGCAGGCAAAGCTGCCTGGCTGGGTCCCTGCTGCTTCCTCTGGATGCCCTGCACCGCTGAGCTACAGACACCTTTTATCGCTGCTCAACAGTGAGCACGGGGGATGCTCATGCTGGGTGGGAAAAAGAAAATGTTTACAAAAGAAATGGTTGGCTTGGAATCCCTTAATTGCACCTGGACACTAGTCAAGCAAAGGTGTGGTAAGCTAATTAAAATGATGGTGTTTTCATTTCCTGCCGCTAACATTCCTGCAACTGGATACCTTCCTTGTTAGTTGAGAGACATAGTGAAAAATAACAAACTTAGGTAACCTTTTTTGCTACTCTGACTTCTTTTGCTTATTTCCCTGCCCTCTCTGTTGGCATTGTGGGCACTAGTTTAACATGAAGCACGACTGCTGTGTAACCTGAGCAGTGATTTTTAGACACACTGTGCAGAAGCTCTTCATCCTTTCTCAGTTGTCCATCTCCTGCATGGGAGTCCAGTGGTATTGCTCTCAGTGTTCTGAGGGGCAGAGCTAAAGGAAGGGCCCTAGGACACCCCAGGGATGGTAAAAAGCTCATTCCCCAGTGCAGATTTTCAGACAGATCAGTTCCTAGGTGAATCATAAAAGTGATGGAGAAGTGACTGGCACTATGTAAGGGGAAGCTACAATGAAGTCATAGTAACTACTGAGTGTCCAAGGCCTGAAAACCAAGAAATGGGGGAACAGAGAAGTTGCAGCAGCCGGGGTAAATTTTCCTCCGAATTTCTTACCATGAGTCTGTTAAGGAGGGTGAGGGAAAAACACGTACATAGATACTCCATAGACTGCAACATCAAATTGAAGTTGTACCTATAAACCTTACAGCAAAAGCTCTTAACAATTTTATTTTCAAAAGTAACTTTTGCACAATACAATGTCCTTACAGTTTCTCATTATCTGAAGAAAAAACTTTTCACTCCCAAACATTTAAGTAGATTGCTTGTTTGCTAAAGCTCTAGCTTTTGTTTCCTTCAGGAAACACTGGAATTACCTGGGTTTGCTGTGTGCTAAGGTTACCCCTACCCCTGCTGTGGCCCTACTGCGATGCCATAAAACTTCCAACTCTGTCATTTCAGTAAATTGTTTTTTGAGGCAGCTGTACAAAATGTTTGCATAGGCAGGGTTTTGTTTTTTGTTGGTTTTTTTTAACACCCTTCCAGCTCCCTGGATTTCTCTACTTCTTTAACAAGGGTTTTTGAGAGTCTAATTATCCACCATAGAAACTTTACTGTTTTTAACTCTGGAGCCATGACTTGGCACTAGTAGCAGCTGCACAGAGCGCTGCTCACACATACCCCTCACAACCACTATATCTACAGGTAAGCTGGGGTGTTAATCTACTTCAGGAACTGCTGAGGGGCCCTGAGTCAACTACTTGGAAATGGTTTTCTAATATGAAGACAGAAAAAGTCTCTTAAATATCCTCTTGCAAAACTTGAGGAACTCTTGCTTACATCCTGAAGCTGCTCAACTGTGCTGGTTCCCAAGCTCTCACCTCTGGCTTGGTGAAATTCCAGCATCAGGTTGGGAAGGGCAGAAAGAAAATCAGGTATGTGGTTCCCAAAAATGCCAAACAGCTGGGAGTGGCAGCAGGGCAGAAGCCTCGTTGGGGTGCCTTTAATATCATAGCCCAGAAATTTCAGTATCTGCCCAGGAGTTTTGTGTTTGAGCCTTTACAACCTTTAATTCAAAGATGGGTCTCAACTACTAACATAAATGCCATGCTATTGAGAGTTGCAGAATGGATGTCCGTTTATCTGGTTTGTACCTTCTTTACTGTGTATTTCACTGCATAGTTATTCTGCATTCAGAAATCTACCAACAGAAGAAACTCTGAAGGGCCCACGTCAGAACAGCCAGCTGCTCTGATCATCTGAATGCTCGTTTAGATGCTGGAGACTGGAATCTGAGCACTGCTTTAAAAAAAAATCAGTGCCAGTGTAAGAACGGTTCCCCTTCACCTACCCCTGGGAAACACGGAGTGGGGATCTTTGCCTTGACCCAGTTTTTCCATCAGAGTCCCCTTAACGTCAGGGGAGGTTTTAAGAGAAAGATTGCCAAGCATAAACAGGCATTTTCCTCTGGGCCATAAGTCAGTCCAGAATTAATTTCCAAGGGAGAGCACAATTCTCTGCCTGTTTTCTTCTGTGAGTAACACTCCAAGGCTCTTCACATCCCTCCAGGAATGCTCTCCACAGTCACGATTTTATCTCAAAATCACTGAACGAGACAACGGTGAAAACAGTCTGTTAGGACTCTCACTTCATCATTGCCCACTAACAGAAAAAACAAGTTCGCTGAAGACTGTGCTATGAAAAAAAGGCAGATAGCATCAGACTAGAAATAAGGTGCACCTTGATTTTTAATATTAAAATTTAATTTCACTTTTTAAATTTTAGTCATGTGGTATTTTTAATTGCATACCATTTTTATCGTGTGGGAAAGGTATTGGAACAACTCACCTTGGGGTGTGGAAAATTCACCAATTCATTTGCAATTTTTAGGAATAAGGTGATTTTTTTACATATAGCTGACAGTACAGTCCAAGACAAGACATAATTCAGGAAGATTCTGTATGTTACTATATCAGACTACATCTCAATCGTTTTCCCCACCCTATACTTTTTAGATGTGTACACACTGTAGACTATGACTGAAGGCGAATCTGATACAAAAACAAATCTACGAACTTAATCCTTCATACTTTTTCAACTTTCAAAAAATTGAAACAACATTCACAACAGGTTGAGTTGTTTAGTAGGTCTTCCAGTCTACCAACATCATGGTCTAGAAATTTGTTTCAAATAGTTATTGTGTTGAATGACTGTCCATGAAGAAATAGGTGGTATTACTCTTAGGGAGGGTTAGACTGAAGAAGATATTGTCTTTCTTAATAAGTATTCATTTTAAGTGCTGATTACAAAGAACAGAGACAAAGGAAGAAGATAACTACTCAAGGTCTACTAGGCATCTTTCCCCAGAAGAAATCTGGAATTCATCATTCTTACAATGGATGTAACCAGAGTAATCTGCATGATTTGTAAACCTGGTGGTTATTTCACCTCCTGCATGAGTTTGTGAGAAGTAGGGACTTTTTTTTTTAATGAACTATCTGTATGTTATTCCCATTTCCTTTTGTATTTACTTGCTGGTGAAGAGATCCTTGATACCTTGTTCCATGACAGCTTGTCTGGTTGTTGCCATTACAAAAGTCTATGGTCCAGAAGGAAACTAAGCCCTCTGGCAGCCACACAGTTTTCACACCAAAGTCCAGGTTAGTTATTTAATGGGCCAGGTACCTTACACACCCTCTAAAGATGGAAAAAAGCAGCTCCACAGCCGTAAGATACATAATTTCAACTTGGTGTTTTTAATATCAGTTAGAAAGGATTTTTAATAACCCAGACATATTTACTTAATGATTCACTTTGCCTTAATTACACAGTAGCAAGCTGCTGCGATTCCATCCTGAATTACTGCATTTGGTCTTCTTAAAATGGATTATTATTTCTGCAAAAGAGAACTAACTGCAGTAGACCATTTTCGGACTAACCCATGGGCTTTCTTGCTTTAGCTGACTAGCAAGTCCCATGTTATGAAAAAGAAGCAGATTTCTGATGCTGAAAGACACCGTGGTCGTGCCTCTTCACTTCTTCTAGCTGGATCATTGGGAATTTTACTTGTTTTTCAAACCATTTGGCTACAGTGAGAAGCTGCTTCTCCTGGAATGAACGTCCAATGAACTGAAGCCCAACTGGCAAGCCTCTCTCTGACAGAGCTGTAGGAACATTTATGGCTGGCAGTCCTGAAGGAAAAAAAGATATACAAATGCACACTTACTATTAAACAAATCCAGTTGGAGAAATTTTCATAATAATTCTAAGAGAACCAGAAAAAACCCTATGTAGTGGAAAAAGACCAGTTAAAATAATTTGAGTCAATGAACTAAGGATATTGTTAGGCGATCACAATACATGAATTAGAGTGACTCAAGGAGTCAGCATCCTCTGAAAAGACAATCAACTCTCCTTAGAGATTTTGGTCTCTGGAACGGATTCATCTTATCTGCAGCCCACACTCAGCTCCAAGGTGCCCCACTTTAAAATCTAGTCTTCCATTTTAAAGCATTTAATCAATAAACTAACCTTACATCTGGTTATCATTGTAAGACTTAACAACACAGGGGTGAAACATCTTCCTTCTAAAGAAGAGGTCAAATAGCTGAAAGGATGTACGTTAAAAATTACTAGGTGGGGACAATGTAGTTAAATCCCTGCCCCTACTCACCAGCCATATTTGCAGCCTGTGTTAGGATGTCATCTTGTGCGCTGCGGGTTCTATTGTCTTCTTTGATGAATTCCGTATATGGAGCTGCATCACTCAGAGTGGTAGGAGTGAGTAAAATATCAACACCGCTCCCAAAAACCTTCACAAAGTCATTGGCAATGAGCCGTCTGACTTTCTGTGCCTTGACAAAGTAATCTTCATAGTTCCTAGAAAGAAATACAGGCATGAGAGCCTGACACTTTAATTCCCCAAATACAGAACTTCTTAGTTTCTGTAGAACAGACAAGCTCAGTATTCCTTCTGGTTAAAAGACTAACACTGGTACTTGAGTTTTTGATATACCAGAAGCTTAGTCATCAAACATGGTGTTTATGGCCTCATAGCAATGAAGCTGTCAGAGAAGGAAGAGATGAGGGCATACTGCTAAAGAAAGGTGAAGGGAAAACAAAACCTAGTTTACAATAATTAACTAAAAATCA
The DNA here is from genome assembly GCF_963082525.1 of Nesoenas mayeri. NCBI lineage: Eukaryota > Metazoa > Chordata > Aves > Columbiformes > Columbidae > Nesoenas > Nesoenas mayeri. Next base: position 46,687,813 of record NC_137544.1, on the reverse strand, counting down.
AAACAACACTTCTGACCATTCTGAAACTAAACTGTGTATTGAATTTCACTGCAGGGCAGCACAACAAAGCCTAGAAACAATACAGAACTAAACAGGCCTGGAAAAGAGGCATTAATCATTTAGGATTCAATCCAACAAGATAGTTAAAGCATGCGAAAAAGCCCCATCATCTACAGAGGACTCCAAATGGACTTGAAACAATGTATGTGTTTGTAGTATGCTTCTCTGTCGAATACTATGAAGACCTTATCTTTCCCTATCCTTTTTTTTTCCTCATGTAAACATGTGCTCTGTGGATTTCAAAACTGTCTTTACACAATTCTGAAGCAGAAACAAAGTAGTCAGCTTTATGTGTATTTTTCCTAGTAACTTCATATGCAGAACTGGTAAATGTGGAATCCTTACATTCAGAGAAGTTCAGTTTCAAAAGTAATTGCTATCTAAAACCACAGCTGTCAAAAAAAGAAAAAAAAAAGGGGAACAGGGTATTGTAGATAAAACACCCGAAACTGCCCAAAAGCCACTTTGTTAGAGTAATCTAAAGATTTATGAAATCATTCTAGCTGTTAACTGCAGAAAGTCCCTAAGTGCTACATCTGCACATCTTTTAAACACCTCCAGGATGGTGACTGAACCACTTCCCTGGGCAGCCTGTTCCAGTGCCTGACAACCCTTTCCATGAAGAATTTTTTTTCTAATATCCAATCTGAACCTCCCCTGGCACAACCTGAGGCCATTTCCTCTTGTCCTTATCTCTTGCTACGTGGGAGAAGAGACCAACACACTCCATGCTACAACCTCCTTTCAGGTAGTTGTAGACAGTGATCAGGTCTCCCCTCAGTCTCCTTTTCTCCACTTCCCTCACTGTTCCTCATCAGACTTGTGCTCCAGGCCCCTAACCAGCTTTGTTGCCCTTCTCTGAACTTTCTCCAGCACCTCAATGTCTCTCCTGTAGTGAGGGGCCCAAAACTGAACACATTATTCAAGGTGCAGCCTCACCAGTGCCGAGTACAGTGGCACAATCACTTCCCTAGTCCTGCTGGCCACACTATTCCTGATACAAGCCAGGATGCTGTTGGCCTTTCTGGCCACCTGGGCACACTGCTGACTCATATTCATCTGGATGTCAATCAACACCCCAGGTCCTTTTCCTCCAGGCAGCTTTCCAGCCACTCTTCCCTGAGCCTGTAGCGCTGCCTGGGGTTGTTGTGACCCAAGTGCAGGATCCAGCACTTGGCCTTGTTAAACCTCATGCAATCGGCCTCAGTCCAACAATCCAGCAGGTCCAGATTCCTCTATAGAGCCTTCCTACCCTCCAGCAGATCAACACTCCCACTCAACTTGGTGCTGTCTGCAAACTTACTGAGGGTGTAGTTGATCACCTCATCCAGATCACTGATAAAAATATTAAACAGAACTTCCTCAACAATAACCTAGTTATTTTCCAGATTTCAAAAGCAAGATAAAAATGATCTCTCATATGCAACATTGGCAGGAGACACAGATGGTTTTTCTCTGCTATTTATTCTAAGAACGCTTTCTGAACCCTGGGTTCTGTTCTTCAAAAGTAAATCACCGTGGACAGGAACAGGACTCTCCTGCTCAGTCTTGATGGAAGCCAACTGTATATTCCTTCACGGAAGAGTGAACTACATGAATTTTAAAGCAGCCTTACGAAAACTGATCTGGACCATTGTAACCAGAAGGAGCACCCTTGGCAGAAATATCGGCATTCCATAAAATGCTGGTTGTTAGATACTGACTGACAACATTCCTGCCTCTAAGAGCAATTAGAAGCCACATCTGATGAATACTCTTACTGACAGAACTCTCTCTGTAGTGCACTTGCTTTGAGACTGATTACAGGACTAATGTATCTGTTACTACCTGAATAAAGACAGAGGAAAACAGCACTTCTACTAAGATGAATGAGGATTGCTGGATAAGGACTGAAAACTAAGGAAAAAAAGTCAAATTGATCCATGTACCAGCTTCTCTACATGAGCTGGATAAAAATCTGTCTTCTGTAAAGACACCAGTTCAGTACTTTTGTAGTGCCTTCGGTTCCCTGTATACTGAGGCAGATAACTACAGTTAATTTAATTGCCATGTTTTCTGGCTTTCTCTAGAAGACCTCACTAGAATGCACATGCAGTTTTTCTATGTAACTTTAATGAGATTAACAGCTACAGAACTTTTAACACCAGGACAGTAATGGCTTCAATGTGATAACACAGGATAGATTTTTGCTTAATTTAATCAATGGATGCCAGTAATACTCTGGTAGGGGAAGGAAAAAAAAGTTGGTTTACTTATTTAATTCAGGAGACTCACTATTAAGAAAACATTTTCATTCATTTGTAACAGTTCACTGGATATTATATAGATAAAGCAATAATAACAATACAAGTAGCTATTAGTGTAAGGCCAATTTTTTTCATGTCATGATGCAACAATTAATCACCATTTCTTAAAAAATTGTTAACTTGGCAAATTTGAGTTTCAAGATGTTCTGCTTACTGTTTTAGCAAGAAATAGTTTCCTGACAGAATTCTTCCTCTTACAACATCATTAAAGCCTTCTCGCCGTGTTGCAGCATACATGCTTTCTGTGGACTTGTTCATGTCAGAACGGTGTCCTGAAAAGAAAAAGCAATTTGGAAAGGAATACTTTTTGTAGTCCTTAAGATTTAACAACATAATGTAATGTTACATATAGTAATACAATGGGCCACTGTTTGCTGCAGTCTGACATGCTACTGTTCTGGAAAACCAATGAAGACTATCCCTGGCTTATTATAGAAATATTAAACAGATTTTAAGCACGGACACTCATGTCTAGAAGTGAAATATATTAAAATATGTATTTATTTACTCACTGTTATTTGGACAGGGCTTTTACTCTATTCTATCTGGGAGAAATAACACTAAACATTCCACCATGAAAGCATATTAAAACCAACACTTTTTAATGGCATCCAGCAAGGTTTCTACTGTCTGAGAAAAAAGTTTTTTAAAAAGCCTTACCGTATTCCAGTCCATCAAACCTGGCCATATTTGATGCCACTTCTGCTGTGCACAGCACGTGGTAGCAGACAATTGAGTAACGAGTGTGTGGTAGACTCACTTCAATTACTTTAGCCCCTGCATTCTTAAAGAGGTCAGCGGCCTTTGACCAGAGAGCCAGAATTTCACTAGAAAGCCCTGGTGCATGATATTCCTTAGAGAAAAACAAGAAGGGGAGTGATTTTACATACTGGTTTACTTCTAATGCCCACCAAAATGCAAATACGCCTTGCTAAAATACATCAAAACTATTACCTCACCACTATGTAATTTCAAGTACTTATTAAGATTCTTGCATCTACTAAATATTATACAATCAAACAGTATTAAATTAAGAGGATTCAGTCTTCTTAAGAATATCATGTTCATCTCAGTAGGATCAACCCACATATTGCAGACCATGGAATTTCAGCAGTTTCTTCTGAAGGAGAAATTGCCCAGTTATCCACTTATTTGTCTATTCATGGAGAACATACTGCACTGATCTGCAGTTCATGGGCTAAAATCCCAATTAAACCTAGTTCAGGTTTAAATCCTAACACTAGGGCTGCTGTGAGTAGGAAAGATAAAAAGAAATTATGGCCACAGCCTATCAATGGCAACCAGCAAACTAAAACAAACACCACAGCCCAACAAAGAAGAATTACAATCAAGGGGTTGGGAGAAGACTTAGATAAGCTTAGTTCCCGTTTAAGAGTGAAGTTAAAGATATTCTATTAAAATTTGGTAGTTTTGAAGATACTCCCTTAAGTTCTAACCCACAATATCGGAGTCATAATACTGTCTGATTTCTGAGTAGCTATGTCCCATGTTTAATATAAGCATGTATCTGTTTAGGATAATCTTTAGCAGTAGAAAACAACTGTCTAAAGGATATGAATAATTCACCAATACCACTATTTTATATTTCTCAAAATCTAAACAGTATGCAGGTAGTTAATTTTCTAGGCACACAATTTTTGCATTTCACAGATCCTAAATAATTGGTCAGTGGACATTTCTTTTCACCAAATGAAATCTTTTGTTATACCTGTTCTAGCACAGGTTCAAATACTGAGAATCAAACCAATAAAAATTACTCAGATTGTCTCTTTGAAAGCAGAGCCTTTACTAAATTTAAAATAGGCTGAAGTGCCAAACATTGTGCCTAAATTGCAAGTATCCTTAGAGTTACCAACATGATTGAATTGCATATGTCAGATTACAGTTGTCTATTTAAAGATTAAATCCCTATTAGAGCTCTGCGAATCACAGCGCTTTGTGCCACTCAACTGCCTTTAAAATTCTGCTTCATATTAACATGGTGCCGTTCAGACAAGTCTCTCAAAGCACTGCACAAAGCAGTACTAACCTCACCGTATGAGAAGGCACTAAGAGCAACTTGTTTGAGGTTATACAAGTGACTGATGAAAGACCAACAGAGAGAACAGAGTTCCTCATTTCCCTTGGAACTTCCTGACAGTGCTTCCCACAACGATGATAAAATGTTTTAGATGAAGCATTAGCATATGCACACTCCAAATCGCCTGCACAGGCAACAGAGCACATACTACTCTTTTCCAGAAGCTGCTTGTACTGTCTTCACTGTTTCAGATCATGAGAGACCAGGAGGTGGTGGTCAAGACAGAAATATTTGTTGGTTACGTGTCCTATCTGCTGTTCCTGTCCACAGCTGTTGACAGGATTTAAATGTTACCTTTGGAATGCCTATCGAGAGCTTGCTGACATCAGTCAAATTGGGTAGTTCAAATGGCTTAAAGTTGTCCTGAATTGTGGTGGAGTCTTTAGGATCGTGCCCAGCAAGTGAACCTGAAATATGACATGACAGAACAGGAAAATGTACACTGGGCAGCCAGAATTCAATTTGTTTTGAGACAATGTTGTAAACAAAGGCATGTTGTTTACAAAGACATAGGAATACCTAACACAACTGCTGCATCATCCACACATCTGGTGAGGATTCCTGGCACATCCATGGAGTTCACTAGAGGAATGAGACCATGGCGAGAGATCAGTCCATATGTTGGCTTTAAACCTACTACACCACAGTGAGCAGCAGGGTTTCTGGTAGATCCTCCCGTGTCTGACCCTAAGGCTCTATGGTTTCAAAAGGATCATCATTAGTAAAATAATTCAGAACATTTTAAAATAATAAAACTGTATGGCTTTAAGATGCATGGATTTAAAAACACATGAATTCTTCCAGATTAGAAGTCATAATCACATAGCCTAAAATTCAGTCTGCTCCCTATGTCTGCTATTTTTTATCTGTTCTCTTCTTTATCCTGGGGCTTCTGAATTAGTCATCAGGAGAGCCCAGTTCTCTCCACAAAGCAGAGGTAAACGGGCAGGATTTAGGCCATCCGAATATGGTCTAAATACCTACTTCTGCCTTCTCTGTTGGTTTGTTGTTCCAGTTCTGTAGACTCCAAAAGATATGTCTCGTAAGATTCAGTGTATGTTTTTCAGAAACTTATATCTTATTTATGCAGTAGCCAATAGACTATGAAGCAGCATTTTCAAATATGCAAATAAACAGAAACATAGCACACTTTTTCCTCCTAATAATAGGGCATACTTTTCAAAGTCTAAGATGATTTTCCTGTTTTCAAACCTACAAAGCATTGCATCAGAACTCTCAGTTTAGAGTAGCTTGTGTGCATTTTAAAAATACAGTTATTTGTGTTTGTTTATTTTTAAGTTGACTTCTTTTTTTTTGTTTTTGTTCCTTCACAGGCAAAACCTTGTTTTTTCTAAACTGAATTTTTTATTTTAAAAAATGTAATTGAATTGGAAATTCATATTGAAGTGAAACCTGCTCTTCTCTTGTTTTTAATAATTTTAACTCAAGCACTATCTAAAAAATAAAACAGCTTCATCCAAATCTTTGCCAAAAATAAATTAAACTTCAGAAGGAGGTATAATCTTTATTGAAACGGGTATGTGAATTCTCCCATAGGCATTTGTTTCTGAGATGACTGAAACAATTCAATTGACTTTGCTGAAGTGGAATTTTTTCAAAGCTTTTGTGTTGATATAAAACATCCTCAATTTTGTAGCATTTATGTACATCCCAATATCAAATTGAAAAGCCAAATACTGGCAGCATTCCTGATGCTTGAAAGAAACGAACAGAGTGGATATACCATAACTTATAGGCAATAAAAAAGCTGGACAAAAAATCTCCCTGATCTGACAAAGTGCTGAGCAGCGTACACTGGGAGTTCAGCACACCCACCAACCTAAGGGAAGGTGCCAGACCCCATCAGAATCAGGCCATTCTGACCAGCAGCCCTTGGGAATGGCTGCACCGAGTTCAGCTTCAACAGCAGTAAAATGTTGAGTAGCAAAGGGCAACCTGATGAAGAAAGGTATAATTTAAAAAATAATAAAATAAATTGGGGGTTGTATATAAAAATGTGGTTTTTTAAAAAGCTCTAATCAATACCAGCAAAAAATATTTTAACAATAAAATAGATACTTATAATATACTCTGTGGGTAAACAAGGACAAAGTAACTAAAGAGCATTCTTAAATACCTTCCAGTTAAGAAGACAACTGAAATAATCTTCTATAAAATGTGCTTCACTATGTAGCTCTAAAAGCTGCACAAAATGAAAGGTGTAAAGTTTTAAGGATCAGATTTCTTTTAACAGTTGGATGGAGAAGATAGTATAGACAACTGATTTGTTAAATAGTGTGCTGATATTCCATGTTGGATAACAATTGTAAAAAAAAAAAAAAAAAAAAATCTGTCTTGTTTAAATTCCTTTTAAAAAAATAAAAAAGAATCCCCCAAAACAAGCAAACAAACAAAAAATCCCCAAGCTAAAACTGTCTTCTAACTTCTAACGACAGACAGGTTTGTAAGGTTTGTAAGTATTTGTGTAGAAAGTATTTGTGTATCCCTTTGTTAAGACAGGGATTTGAAAGCTTTTAGAACCCCAACCTTATGTTTTATTACATATCTCGGCTATAAAAAGCAGGGAGGAAAGACTACTATACTGTTATAAATTAAGGGATCTTCTCATTTACTGAATTACATTTTCAGGGTATATTTGTGTAATGCACTTACTGAGGAAGAGGATATGTCACAAACCCCATCTTAATTTTAAGACAGTACATGAGAATAACAATAAAACTGTTGTTCCTTTACTGTCATCACCATTTTATTTCAGGAAGTCCAAAGTGGTCGTATCAGTATGCTGAATAACACTCTAAAATGAATGAGCCTGAATTTGCCTACACAGATTCCTTCTGGCTTCATGATATGCCACGAATAAACCAGGGATGCTGAAATAAATTCTTTCATGCCAGTGCAAATAGCCCTCCCATTTCAAACTAGACTAAGAGAAAAATTATCAAATTAAAACCTTGCAACATATTTTGAGACATTTAATTAAAAAAAAAATTAAAAAGCCTCTTACGCAAAACATGTGAAAGATGACACAGCAGCCGCACTGCCTCCTGAGCTCCCTCCCGTTATTACCCAGTTAGACTCTTCATCCTCAGAATGGGATTTTGGGACAGATTTTTCCTTGTACTGTTTTGAATAACTCCAAGGATTTCTGACTGGTCCAAATACCCCATCTGTACTCCCAGATCTAAGACAGTCAGACAGGACAAATACAGACAGAAGTAACAGATGACACACTGCATTTACCAAGTGTTTTTTTTTTTTACCCAATTCCTTATCCTTCATCCTAAAAAATTCAATTTCAACACAAAAAGACTGGTGTATGTAAATCCTGGTGCAGTCAACTTCAATGTTACGCAGAATACTAAAGTCTATAGATCTTCATCCCTTTCTGACACAGAACCTGAACTCGTACCTCTTTCTAACTTCTGCTAATGCCTCTGAAAAGAACGTAACCATAGAACCAATTTAAGCAACCTAAGAGTAATGTTGCATGTCTCCTTCAAAACAAAGGTCTTCTGATCTCCTAACCCCACATTTGGAACACGCAAAAGAAGACGACCACAGTCTTGTGGAAAACCATGCTGCTGGCAGATGGGGGGATGTGGAAAACCTTGCAGTAGCAGGAACAAGCACTTCTCTGTAAATAACACACTATTACTCACTCTGTAGCCCTCTCCTGAGGCCACAGTTTGCTGGTTCAGAGCACTAGACTGGCTTCTCAGAAACTGGTTTTAGTCAGCCTGTGATCACCTAAGCGTTAGCTGCCACCAGGAGTGAAGGCACAGGGTACTTTCCTCCTTCCTTGCTATCTCCACCTCACGCTCCCCCTTGCTCCAGGGTGCCAGGGTCATCAGCCAAGTCATCAGAGTGCGCAGTTGAAAATTAACCTTACTGAGACATCTTTACTATCAAGCTGGATCAGCTCCCCTGATGCAGCGGCGTTGCTGCTAGCATAAGAGATCAGGCAAACACACAGACCAGAAATGAGAAGCCGGGGTGCGACAAGCTTTATAAAGAGAATCCTGTGCTTTAGTGAGCTTTGGCCAGTTTAACATTGCATAATCAGTTTTTTTCATGCTTTTGCCCTACTCTTCCTCTGAAGAGTGTCTCTTTGACACAGAAATTACTTTATCCAAACAATACAGTCAAAGTACTTCCACTCCATCCACGTGAATTCCCAGTCAAACCTCTGTTTTTGGTTTAGCTAAAATAAAAACAAAACCAAAACACAACACTCATTGTTTCTCACAGGTAACTGAAGTCCCAGACATTCCTTTCCAGACCCAGCAGCTGCAGTGATAGAGACTCCCATCCCTAACAGCCGAATGCTGTTCCCTGCTATAGCTTGGCTGCTTTCATCCATTTGCTGGAGAATCAATTTGTGAGAGCATTTTCCAATGCGTTCCTGACAAAAAGTCACCAACATTAGCTTAGCTAATTTAAAGTGCTGCTCTAGATTAGCATCTTTGCAGCAAATCAGGAAGTACTCGTCCAAATTACTCCAGTGGCTGACTGGCAGAGACAGTGATTGCCATTGGGGGCATGATAATAATTAGCTAACAGCAAAAACCACCAGTAATGAGAGAGAAAAAGGCAGCAATTAACTGGCAATGTAAGCAATTCTACTAACACACGACTTGATCTGGAAGAAGTCTGCTTGTCCTTGGCTTTCTGCAAAGGCTGTATCGCTTCCTCCCCCTCAAACACAGTTATAGTTGGACACTACGTTCATAAAAGTCAGCATTTATATCATTTACACAACAGTATAAATATTCAGGTAGAAATTCATATAACTCTGTATACTCTTCACAGGTAAGTATTCATACTTTTCTGATCTCACAGAAAGGAGTTAAGCATTACAGGTAGATTGGAACAGAATGTGTGTATTCTATTTGATGTGCAATCACACATTAAAAATAATAAACATCACTCACCCCATTGCAAATTCATCTAGGTTTGTTTTGCCTAAAAGCAAAGCTCCCTGATCCAGTAACTTCTGAACTACTGTAGCATTGTAAGGAGAAATATAACCTGAAAACAATCAGAACAATTAAGCGTGACTGGTTAGACACAGTTGATTTTTAGAAGCAGCTACTCTGAACACTTCAAAGTTGTCATTATTTGTGCATAAGAATTGTTGGTTCACAGCACCAAAATTTTGCTTCAAGATAACATGAGTAATGGATTATACATTTCTAGAGTGTGGAGCTAAAACTTCACATAAACAAGTTACCACAAGCGTAGCAAATTACTATATTCAGCCAATTTGCAGGAATTGTCTAAAATTAGAAGTCTCCCATTACCATGAGATAAAGGAGCATATGGTTCACTACCAGCTGAAATACTAACTGGCTATCCTGTGATCAGACCCTTGACCACTTAGACCTTACATAAACTAGGATGAGAACCATGACACTTAAATGAGATCCCAAGTAGCAACCAATTCCTTCTGTGAATATTGAGAGGGGTCTCTCCACCCCCACCTTCAACGGGAACAAGGAAAATATCATTCCTAATACTCTCAGCCACTACATTGCCATCAATCACAACAGGTCTGAGAATGCGCTTTAAGGAAAAGCACCTCAAGTAATATAACACTTTAAAATGGCAAAGTCACATTTTGTTTCTTCTGCTATTAAAAACCCCCATAATCAGATTCGGGTTCTGCTAATGGCATGTTAATAGAAACAATGAGCTTGGGAAATTTCAAAAAAATTAAAACACCTTATAGAACATGTCCATCTATCAGGAATATAGAGAAAATGTCTACTCTTCCTACAGCCATATGTAAAAAATTACTTAAGTCAACAAGACAGAACAGCAGCAAATGGCACTGACTGCCCTCCTGCAGACCTAAAAGTAACACAAAGGAAAATGTGAACTATAGAAAATTATATTTTAGTATATGGCCTATAATAAAGATTGTGTTGTTAAAAGCATGTAACTATATTAATAAAGGAGATAACGTGCTTACACACACAAAAAAAAGATGTATCTATAATACCAGACAAGCTTGGCAGAAGAATTTACGCAAACATGTTTTCGCAAATTAGTTCAGCTCATTTTTTAAAAATATTTAGATTTCTGGAAGACTCCATTCCATAATCCCCCTAAAGAAAAGAGCAAGAGCTCCAAAATGAGATCTGATTTTATGTTAAAAGCTCTACTGTACCTTTTAGCATGTTTGATGCACATGTTGTCTCAATGCCAGCTGTATTAAAGTTGTCTTTTACTGCAATAGGAATTCCATCTAAAACACCCAGCGGCTGACCTGCATTGGGAATTATTGCAAAGACAACAGCGATTAAAGCAAAATGTGCTATATGTATAGTCTTCTCATCAATTACAATTTATTTTACATGCCCCTTTGGGTGTTTATTGAAAACAAAAACGCTAGCCACTTAGCATTTGATAGTGGTCAGGCATATTTGCAAGAATCACCTTCCATTCTTACTCTAGTGTGGAACATTCTGCCCAGACCAGACCTGGACCTGCAAAGAACCGCTCTGTCAATGTGTCTAAGTCTGCAAGACAGGCAGCTGCTTTCATAGAGGTTAGCTATCCCAAAGGAGTGCTTACCTCTTCAAATGTGACCATGTAATGCTTATTTCAGACATAGGTGCTGCCTAAAACTACTCCATTCCCAGGCTGGGAGCTATAAATTCTGCCTACCTGACATAAACGGCAAACATGATCTTAAAAAAAATAAATAAAAAAAATCACTGAAGTAGAGAAAGTCTCCCCTACGTGATCGATTTGCCACCATCCACAAAAAATAAATTTAAAATGCCTACATCAGGAAGCAAAATACTCTGGCTGGCAATTTTCTTCAGCTGTCAGAGGACAGCAAGTGTCATCCAGGAAAGACAAAAAATTACCCTATTAGATGAAAATTTCCCTTTTCTGTCTTCCAGGAACTGCAAAGGAAAATGAGGATGGTCAGCCTCTAAATTCTGCAGATGACAGGATTTAATGCTGCTCTGTTCACCAGCTCATCACTGCAACGAACCTGCTTTCTTAATTTAAAACCTGATAGGCTGAGCCAGATGTTTGTCCACAGGCCTGCAAAAGACCCACTGCATTTCCCTGTGCATGGGAACTGCTGGCTGCTGATTTAAAATAACTGGGGGAAAGAAGAGGCAACCAGCAGCTGTGCAGGTCAAGAAGCACAGAGCCCATTTTATGCACAGTGCTCACCTGGTTTGGCCCACATTTTGCCTTTGATTTTTTAAGTGAATACACTAGTGGGTGCCAAACATAGACCCATGAGCATGGACTAACTGAAGCATCAGCCGCAATCCTCATCCCCTAACAGTTAAACCAGCAGCACATACACCTGCTTTAAACAGCAAAGTTGCTTCATCTAAGATGAAGAGCTCCTGTATGACAGCTTTTTATGGACTAGTACCAAACAGGAGCAAACACAGAATCACAGAATGTCCTGAATTGGAAGGGACCCACAAGGATCATTGAGTCCAAGTCCTGTCCCTGGCACATACCTCTTCTGTATCTTTCCTCCGATTCTTCAGCCTGCTTCAAAGCAGATTCTTCCGCCACGGTGATGTAAGCGTTGAGAAACTTGGTGCTTTTGATGAGGGAAAGGCACCTCTGGCAGAGCTCGGTGGGGGTGACATGTCCGTCCCTCAGGGCTGCCGACACCTGGAAGCACATCCATTCCCCTATCAGGGCGGCCCGGTGACAGAGCCCGCGGCGTCAAGGGGCTAAAGCGCGATCCCCGCTACTGCTTCGAAACGGCGGGAAGGCTTTTCCGGGCCCCGCCGCGCCGCCCCGGGGAGCGGGGACGTGAGGGGACACCGCGGCGGGCCCACTCACGCCGGTCACCTTGGCGAGCCCGCCCCGCCGCCAGCCCGCCCCTTGGCGCGCCATCCCGCCGCCGCGGCGGCTCGCAGGGCGGGCGGGCGCCACTCACCTGGCGGAGGGAGGCGCGCAGCATGCCGGCCCGCTCCGCTCCCCGCCGCCGCCTCACGCCCGCCGGCTCGCCGACACCCCGCTCCCGCCGCGGCGCCTGGGCGCCGCCATCTTGCCGCAACACCGAGCGGCACCATTGGCAGGGCGGCCAAGAAGGCGGTCTCCCATTGGCCGCGGGTGCCGCCGGGGCGAGGGAGGAGGGCAGGCCGGAGCTCCGGGGCTGAGTGCCGGGGCCAGGGGAGAGCGCTGCGTCCCAGCCCGATCCTGCGCGGCCCAGCTGCCCCAGCCATGCTGTCGCGGGGGGCGGTGGGCGGGAGGACGCTGCGCGGGGCGGCGCGGGCGGCGGTGCAGCCGCCTCTCCGCGGGCTCCGCGCCTCCCCGCGGGCGCGGTCCGCCATGCCCTCCTGGGTCATAGACAGGTACGGCCGCAACGATGTGCTGCGCTTCACCAGGGACATGGTGTTCCCCACCATAGACTTCCCCAACGAGGTCATCATTAAGGTTCACGCCGCCAGCCTGAACCCCATCGACCTCAGCATGAGAAGTAAGTTGCGCGGCCAGGCTGGCCGGGTGGCAGGGGCTGTGCTTGGACTGAGGCTTCCACGGGTCCCCCCCGGTGTCCAAAATCGCCCAGACGTTGTCACCGACCTGCCTCGGTGGGCACCTGGCTCGGCAGTGCCAGAGCCCCAACCTCCAGCCCTGTGGGAAACTGCCTCTCCGAGACGAAGTGCTGAGGAAAGAACGGTGCAAAAAGACATTTCTGAAGACGGGAGTGTGGGTGTTGAGGGGAAAAACTCTCTGAGTAGGAACAACCCCAGGTTCCAGTATAAGTTGGGGAACGACCTGTTGGAGAGCAGTGTAAGGGAAAGGGACCTGGGGGTCCTGGTGGACAACAGGATGACCATGAGCCAGCACTGTGCCCTTGTGGCCAGGAAGGCCAATGGCATCCTGGGGTGTATTACAAGGGGCGTGGTTAGTAGGTCGAGAGAGGTTCTCCTTCCCCTCTACTCCGCCCTGGTGAGACCACACCTGGAATATTGTGTCCAGTTCTGGGCCCCTCAGTTCCAGAAGGACAGGGAGCTGCTGGAGAGAGTCCAGCGCAGGGCAACAAAGATGAGTGGAGCACCTCCCTTATGAGGGAAGGCTGAGGGAGCTGGGGCTCTTTAGCTTGGAGGAGACTGAGGGGTGACCTCATTACAGATATGTAAAGGGTGAGTGTCACGAGGATGGAGCCAGGCTCTTGGTGACAACCAATGGTAGGACAAGGAGTAATGGGTATAAACTGGAACACAGGAGGTTCTATTTAAATTTGAGGAGAAACTTCTCAGTGAGGGTGACAGAACACTGGAACAGGCTGCCCAGGGAGGTTGTGGAGTCTCCTACTCTGGAGGCATTCAAAACCCGCCTGGACACATTCCTATGTAACCTCATCTAAGTGTTCCTGCTCTGGCAGGGGGATTGGACAAGATGATCTTTCAGGGTCCCTCTAATCCCTAACATTCTGTTATTCTGTGAATAGCTAATTGCTGTTCTTCACAGGCTTGCAGCTCACAAGCCAGCTTTGTTCTGTCACTGGCATCACCATGGTGGGGTTTGTTTCCTGGCCTTCTCCCCGTCCCCACCATCTGGGTGTTGATGTTCGCTTGTCAAGAGACTGGTGAACGGGGCTGAAGGTCAGTTACAGGCTGCCCTGGGAAGTGGTGAAGTCACCATCCCTGGAGGTGTTTAAAAGGCATTTAGACGAGGTTATTAGGGACATGGTTTAGTCCTAGAGTTAGGTTATGGTTGGATGCGATGATCCTGAGGGTCTCTTCCCACCAAAACGATTCTATGATTCTGCCTCAAGGTGGGCACGTGTGAGCTAAGCCAGACCACATTCACCTTCATGCACTTTCTTCTGAACTGGTATCCAAGTACCTGCTGTCATCTGGCCCAGGAAATCTACATCCTTACTAAATGACTCTTTGTATTTGACACATTTTGTCAGATTTTTTTTTTTCTTCCTTAGTTTCAAGGAATGAAACACAAGAAGTAAGCTTTGGTAGTAGAAGACCTTATGCTTCATGTTGAGAAGTGACCTTGCCTATCAAATCAGATGTAGTAGCACATGCAGAGATACCTGCAGGCAGCCTACTGACAGAGCTGTAGTTTGTGTTTTGGGTCTCTAACAAATTATTAAAAAAAATCTTTGTATATAATTGTAGGTTTGATTATGGAACTTTTGCTATCTCAAGATTCCAGCTGAACAGCCCACTTGAACTGCAGGGCTGCTACTGGTATTTTGAGTCAGTATAGAAGTATTTTGAAGAAACTACATTTTCATTGTGCTTTCAAGATGCCTGTTTTTGTGTTGTTTTTTTTTTTTTTCCAGTATAAAAACACTCTCTAGAAAAATAGATTTCTCCAAATGCTTGAAAGGGCATACATGCCTGAATGTAGACTTTTTGGGGCTGGGCAGAGTTATTAGATGGGTAATTTGCAGCATTTAGCTATTGCTTACTGAATAGAGGTTCGGGTTAATCATCTTAGGCTATGTGCCTTAATAATTTTTATTATTATTTCATGTTGCTTTGTTTACAGTACTTAATTTGAAAAGGCAGATCTCCATTTTGGAAGTTCTTTTGGATTCCTACCTACATGATGCTGTTGGAAAATGGAGTGTTTCACAGAATCACAGAATGTTAGGGATTCTAGCAGACTACTTAGAATTTCTGACAGTGTTACCACATACTAAACATTTCTATAATGGAGAACCATTTCCTGGATAGATAAGCCAGAACTGAGATTTACTCTTTATTTGTAAAATATGTAAAAGTATAAAATATTGCTGTTTTTTTGCATGCTGAAGTTATAACAGAAGTGAGGCACATTAGGTAAAGACAGTGCTTTCTAACTGGAATTGTTCAGTTAATAAATGAAAACCCTATCAGTATGTCATAGTTAATTTCATGTTTTGCAGGCGGTTATGGTGCAACTGCATTAAATATGAAACGGGATCCCCTGAAACTCAAAAGTGCAGAAACCGAATTTCCACTAACACTTGGACGAGATGTCTCTGGTGTTGTTATGGAATGTGGACTGAGTGTGTCTTATTTCAAACCTGGAGATGAGGTGACATCGCCATTCTTTTTTTTTTCCTACAATGCGTAGTTAAAATATACTATGAGATGTTCAGCTTTCATTTTCCTTTGAAAAGAAAAAAATCTTAATTTTTTTGCACTCTCCGTGAGGATTATCTGGCAGTAAATCCGTAGAATGCTTTCTTCCCTACCTTTTTTCTCTGAAAAACTTGCTCTTTCCCAGACTTGCTTCTGCAAGTTGATTTCCCTTCTGGTTTTCAGTTTCTGGTTCATTTCAGTGGTGGCAATAGAGGAATTTACTTATTTATAGGTGCACACTCAAGATGCTGCTTCATTTTTGACTGGAGATCGAATTCTAACAGGAAGAAATTAATTGTGTGTGTGTTTTGTTTGTTTGTTTTTCTTGAGTAACTTCAGATAGTAACTCTGCCATAACCCAAGAAACGCTTCATGAGTCCCCACATAAATACTGGTATTGTTTGCTTTCCCCTTTACCTGTTGCTTTCACATTTCAGCAGTTTTAGTATAGGAAATTCTGATTCCCTCCCTCCAATTTGAGCTTTGCTGTCATGGAATTAGTTTGTTTTTTTTGAAAAGTTATGTCTTATAGACAGTATGGTACAATTTATTTACATAGCTCTGCAGTACTTCATTTAGTCAGTCCTGTGATGCTTTTTGTATAAAGAGTAAGCTGTACTGGTTTCTGATAAGCAATAGTGGAAACATTCTGCAAATTGGAAAAAAGATTTATTTAATGAATAAAACTTTTCTATGCAGGTACAATCATGTGCAAAGTCACAAAAACTGATAGTCGCTTTCTGTTTGGTTTCAGGTGTGGGCAGCAATTCCTCCATGGAAACAGGGCACTCTGTCAGAGTTTGTGGTAGCTAATGGAAATGAGGTAAACCTCCAGAACTGTGCCTAAAAGACAAAAAATTATGTCTAGGTAACTCTTTATTTCTTAGTGGGTTGATTTAGACTCCAGCTAGTTACGAAGATAGTTGAAAATGTGGAATGCACAATCTGCAATTCACTAAAGCTTGTTTAAATGTTTCATTGTCACAAAACGTGTGACTCAGATACGATTGATTTTATTTCAGGTGTCTTTTAAGCCCAAGTGTCTCAGTCACGTAGAAGCTGCCTCCTTACCGTATGTAGGTCTCACAGCCTGGTCTGCAGTGAACCAAGTTGGAGGACTGAATCGAAATAATTGCAGTGGGAAAAGGTAAGTAATTAGTTCTGGTGTTATCACTTTAGAGTTTCATTTTCTTACTAATTAGCTGCTTCTAAGACATGTCCCACAGTGATGAAGACTATTGTACCTCAACACTGACAAGGACCAGCTGGCCTGAAGATGCTGGGTTCAATCTACACAACTGCTGCTAGAGACTCAGACAAGGACCCTAACTGAAGTGTACCCAGTCACTTCCTTCCTCTATATAGTGACTATATGGAGGTAGTCCTACTGTGTATCTAATGTATAGGACTATATAGAGAATTCAAGGGTGGTATCTCTAGGAATTTGTAGGGATTTTGCCTTTCTGTCTGCTAGGACAGTTAGCCAAATATAATATTCTCCTAGTTGTTTTGGCAACTCGCAAAAAGCCCTCTTAGCTGCAGAGATGTGGTTCACTCAGTTTCTGCATGCATGGGTCATTTGAAACATGCTGGTTTTCCAGCTTTTTAGAAAAAAATGAGCAGGTGCCTGGGTCTCGTTTGACCTGTAGGCCAGAACTTTGATGAGGTCAGGAGCAGACAAGAGAAAAATGTGTAAGATGAGCAGCCAAATCAAATAGAAAAATTGGCTTTGTTTATCAGCCTGTTAATCTGACAATGGCAGATGGAGGACAGAAGAGGAAAAATGCATTGAAAGATTAGAGCAGATACCGTTTTTCTCCCAATAATTGAAATTTGCGGTTATTTTGGCCTTTGGATATTTCTGTAAATAGATAGCAAAATCTTCAGAATGGGAAGAACGGCAAAAGTAAAATACTGAAATTGAAAAATAATAATTAAAATTACTCTGCTGCACCAAAAATTTAGGTCATACAGTAATTACTGGGCAGTAGGAGTCTATTAATTCTCACATGTAAATAGAATTAACCTAAAGATATTTTGATAGGCTAGCCTTGTTTAAAGTATCTTTCCAGTCTTCAAGCAAGTGTTTAGATTGTTAAAAATGAAATTCAAACCGCATTTGTATAATGTCTTCACATTTAAGGTTTACTTTTATGTTCCCAATAAATAATTACTCAGTCAAGCAAAAAAATTTATTGTACTTACAAAATTATAATGTTTTCCATCTAGTAGTTTTGACTTGTAAAAATGGCAGATAATGACTTAGGTGATGGTAGTTTTATTCCACTGAAATTTTTTTTGTAGGAAAATACATAATGCATGAAGGGGTTGTGCAAAAGTATATTCTATGGCTTTATATTATTCTCTCAAGGCACTAATTTCAAAAGACAAGAATTTACATAATGTTTCTTTGTTTCTTGAAATAATTTAATATGTTTGGTAAGAAGGTACCTACTTATGTGATTCTATGTTGGTCTTTTTGTCTCCTGTAGGTGCATGTAAATAGCTATGTAGAAGGGTGTATATACACACAAGTGTGTGTCTTATTTTGAAAGAGCAGCTGTATGCCTTGATGAAAGCTACTTCACTGATCCTTTATTGCAGTGTTAACACATCTTAGAAACAGTGAGATTTTCTATTGGTGTGTATTATTTTCTTTGCCTCTTTAAGGTGGAAGGGATGGGTTATCAGAAATACACGCCAACAGTCCAACGTCTGACTGTATGTTGATGTGACAGGAGTATCTGCTGCACCTGCACGCACTTTCACAAATTTTGTTTTTACAAGTTACCTGAAGTGTGCTCCAGTTGTTCATTTCTGATGTCTCCTGCTTCATTACAACACTAGTTGTTTCTCCAGAGCTTTTATCCTATACCAGTGCAATTTATGTCAATATTGTTGTATAAGCTAGAAGTGAGTGTTCTTGTTATCCAAAACATTTAGAGTAAGTCTGTTGTTTTCTGTGGATAATACCTGGAGAGCTTCCCATACGTGCCAGTGTCCTGTTTCAGTAGAAAGGGGATATGCTTCTTCAGCAAGAGCTGTTAAATATCTTGTTTGCTGTATTCACAAAAGGCCTGATAAAACCAAACTTGACAATTGGAGAAATTCTTGAAAGCTTTCACAGTAAGTAAAGGTCTTTTATATAAATGCAAAGGGAATATTTTAGACAAGGAAGTATTCTGGGGAGAGATACTGGATTCTGCTGCTACAGGCTATTAAATGCACACTCCTGCTTTATATCATTACAATGATAATTTTCATGATATAGTACCCCAAGACAAGAATTTTTCAATGTCTGTGTTATTTCATCATTTTATCTATTGAGTAGTATGAAGTGAATTGAGGTTGTAAAACTTACTGATAGGGTAAACACTTGTTGATACAAGAATAAATCTCTTAGGGACATTTTATTGGCATAATCAAATGGAATTTGATTTTATATAGATATAAAATTGATATATTTATTCAATAAATGTATATATATTTGATTTGGCATGTAGCTAAATCTTTGAAAATTGTTAGTTGTTTATAATCTGGAGAAAGTGCTAGTTCTTTATCTGTACACCCACTCCCCACTCCTCTGCCCTGTGACTTTTTTTTGGGGGGGAGAGGGTGTGGTGTCACAGCTGAAACAAGTCCTGGCTCCTCAGATGCTGATTTCTGATGATGCCGTATTTCTGAGCAGGGCCCAGGGAGAAAGGCTAAACCTAAATCCTATGGTATGATCATCTGGAAAGATCTGCTGACCCCAGTCATTTGAACAGCTAGAGCCTCATGTGGGGCTTGGTGAATTATGTGCCTCTGTCAGAAGGGAGCAGAGCCTGGGCTATGAACGTTTATGTTGTTCTTTAGAGAATCAGTTCTCTTGGATCTCTGTTCGGGTCAAATAATTCATTAGTTTGTTCCCTCGTTGTACACGCACTTACATATTATTTACTCAAAGCTCACCTTTGCAGTGAAACAGGTAGTGTCTCTGTTATTTTTGATCCTGTGTTTTCCTGACGCAATGCAAACAAAACTGGGCCTGTTTTGGCACTTTCCACCATCTGTCATCCTTCAGTACTGTCCTAACAGGTCCTACACCTTCAAATGCTTCAGACGTTTGTGTTGTGCCCAACAATGTCTTGCTGTCCCCAGTGCTGTTAAAATGCTGATCTGCGGAGCTGCAGCACATGGATCTCTTGAGCAGACATCATTTGTCTCTGAAGCAAACCGCTTTCTTAAAATCACAATGTATGAGAGAGTTTTAATAATTGGAAGGTTTGGTAAAAAGTAGCTCACATAACATAGGAACAACACAAATCTGGACCTTATTTCTACCTGAAGAATCTCAAGGCCTTTTATTGAAGAGGAAAATAAATAAAAGTCCTAACCAAGCAGCTCCCCAAAACCGACAATGTTACCTAAATCTTTGAGCAAAACGTACATTTTAAAATTACAGCTTTCCAAAATTTGAAGTGGAAGAAATGCCCTTTAAGCAAGGAGTAAAATTGGAAAAGCAGTTTGACAAGGTTTCTTTGAAAGGATTTAATTGTGACTGTCCTTTGTAAGGATAAAGATGGGCTTATCCCCTTGTCTTGAGCGTAGCATTCCTGGGTCTTTTCAAGTATAATAAAATCTAAATATGAGCATTGCTTCAGGGGTCTGTCCTTAGAAGTGTGATTCTGAGGATAAGTACTTTTTGGCAGATTTAAAGGCTGCAGGCATTGTGGTTTCAGATTCCTAATCTGAATTTTGCAGCTCGGATCAGTGAAATAGGAGGGAACAGAACCTGATCAGTTACAAAAGAGGAAGCGTTTTAAAATGGATACTGTGACCAAAGCCAAGTCTCTTAGGTTACTTCAAAGAATTTTTGTAAACTGAGACTCCAGATTGTATACTCCAATTTTGCACTGTAAAAGCCAATTTCCTTCAACATCCAGCACAGTGAGATTTTAAAAAACAGGAACGTCACCAGCTTCTGAAGATACTCAGATTTTTCTGGCAAACAGAAGTTCTGAGAAACATGATGTTCCCCAGTCCTGTGCCAAGATTTCGCCTTGGATCTTCCTTTTGTCCTAGAATTAGCAAAAGTGTCCAAAGTAGAAGCACTGTTTGTAGCTGCAGCGGCAAGGCTTTCTTACTAATTCCGTTTCTGAAGTTTAGTTATTTAATAAAATACCTGGATAAAATTTTTGAGCAGTGATTAGGCTGCTAGCAGTACAGGTCTCACGCTGCTAAAGTCGTATTCATTTTTATGAAATTTGGGATAGTGAGCTCAGTTAAAATGAATTCTCACTTGCTAATAATCTGGTAATATACTTTTTCATTTTTTTGCTTGTGTGCCAGTTCCCACAATCTGGCATTTACACAGTCTTGTTGAGTTACACTGAACTAGAAAAATTCTACTGCCTTTTTTCTAAAGAAAAAGGTAGATATCTTAATTTAATAGAACTTAGACTTGTGTACAGTGAGGCTACTTCACTGTATTTTTGTCTTTCTTTTAGATAAATATTATGCAATATGAGAAAATTACGTTCCCTATATTCTGAAGGTCTCAATCTCCCTAAATAATGTGATCCTAAACCACTTTTTCTCTTAGATAATACCAATTTTTGTAAAATCTTGGTAAACTAGATTTTTTTTCCTTAGGAGATACGACAGCAGATTCTGGGAGACAGAAGGACTCTTGACCAATTTGATCCCAAACTAAAGAATTATATTCACTAAAGTTGAGGACGGTGAGAGGGGTTTTGTGTGCTAAATGTTGCTGCCTGACACTCTGCCTGGAATTAGTGGAAAGCACGTGTCAGGAGGTCTCTTTGTCTGTGTTGAGATAATGCTCTTGGCACAGGAAACACGATCAGCAATGTTAAGTCACATTACTGGCTATCTGAAGAGTTAACCACTAAGTAAATAGAATAACAAGTACAATCTTTTGCTTAAAATAATTTAGTATTAGAGATGCATAAGAAGCATTAGAATACGGAGTTACTATAGAATTTATTTAAAGACCTATAATATGTTTTAATTTTCTTTTACAGAGTATTAATATTAGGAGCTTCAGGAGGAGTTGGTACGTTTGCTGTACAGGTAATATAAACCAGCATGCCCAGGATGCAATATAAAAAAAAAATTAACAAGGGAATTGAGGGAAGGAATAGTGAAATAGCAAGCTACCAATCGATCTGTATGATCAATCTGATCAGTATTTCCAAAAGTGAGATATTTTCAGATTTATTGCTTTCCGCTCGTTATGTTGTGTAAGTTTAAAGTAGGAAGCAAAGACTTTTAAAGAAAGGAGTTGTGAGTGTGGGTAGTGAGAGATTACATTTCACAGTTAGGGTGCAGGAAATCTCTAATTGGTGTAACTTGAAAGATGTAGCCTGTTTTCTTTATCTTTCAGTCAGCTCTGCTCCATAAATATGAAAAGAACTTGGTGTATGAGTAGAAAAACTGATGGAGAATGTATCATCCACCATAACTGTTGCATGTGGTGAAATGATATGAGAGGTATCAGGATTTTCTGTGCAGTGTATGTAAAGCTCAGCGGCTTCGATTAGCTTTCCCTCACTGTCTTTGCCCCGCTGTCCTTTTGTCTGTCTTCATTCCAGCAGCTCTAAGCTTTGAAGAGTCGACACGCTCTTCTATTGATCCATTAATTGTGGAACATCCTTGTTTCGTGCTCTCATTTAATTTGGGGATTTTGGTTCTAATCAGTGTTATTTCATGCTGAAACATCTTTCTCTTGAGAATATGAAAAATATAGAAGTTGGGTGATTGTGTCGCTGTGTTCTGTGTTAGTAGACCATAAGCACAGTGGTTTTGAAGAGGTTTGCAGGAGAATTTTTAGTGGTGTGCTGTTTGCCTGATCTGTGATAAAGCAGGTGGCTGAATTAGATCTGCATTGAAGGTTGACCAGCCACTCACTAGTTCTGATTTCTACCTGATTAATCCTGAGTAAACTACATGAATTAATCCAGAATAAATATAAAAAATATTATTGTGAATGAAAAGTGAGATTGCAAAAGAGGTCAATAACTAGCAAAAATCCTTTGCTATAGCTTTTGGAGTAGAAGATAACCTGACATCTTCCCTATGGTACATCAGAGATGAGTGCCTTCTTTTTATTTAAGATATTTACAGTGAGGTAGATATATGAAATACTTAATGAGCAGGTAGGAATATAAAATATTTAATGGCTGATCCGGTGACAGTTTTGTAGGTGGGTAACTTGGACAGTACCTCTTGGTATACATTTAGCTGACAGATTCAGATGGCAAACTGAGCATTTTATTTGAGGCCTTATTTATCCTGAGATGTGATATCTGTAAGTGGCATTAAAAATCCCACCTACGTTCCTCCATACCAACTCCTCCCTCCTCAAAACCTCCTTAAATACTGATAAATTCTAACCATTTGTCTGTGGCGTGTGTGACAAGTTACCCTGTGTTGGAGCACAGTCTCCCCACTTCTTAGTAAAGGTGGTCATTTATTATATAAATGTGAGACTTTGGCTTTTTAAGTTGTTCTCAGTGTTTCACCAAATTTTAAACTTTGAACTTTTTTTTTATGTGCTTGTTTTTTAGCTAGTGAAGGCCTGGGGTGCTCACGTGACAGCAGTTTGTTCTCACGATGCCAGCAAACTGATGAAAAAGCTTGGAGCTGATGATGTGATTGATTACAAATCTGGAAATCTGGAAGAGCAACTTAAATCATTACCCTTGTACGTGTTTGTGTTGCTTAACACTGAGATGAAGGAGTTGGCGTCAGACCTTCTGCTTTCTGATTGCTTGACACCAGTCTACCAGAACACTTTTTTTTTTCTTTTTCCCATTTCTAAAGCGTTACTTTATAAAGCAAATTTATCCCAGCCCTTTTTGAATGCAATTTGCCAAGTGAGTATCCAAAGCACAGATTTCATTGTAAGACTAAGCCAGTTAATTGGGCTTGTGGAGGCAAGCTCACTTTCACATGCTTCTCTTCAATGACTGTGAATTGAATAGTTTTGTCAGCTTCCATCCAAGGATCTTGGAGGATTTACAAAGCACGACTAAATTAAAATAAATCTCAGAAATCCTCTGTGAGGTTAGTAAATAGTAAAATTGATCTTCTAAAGGGAAGAACTCTGTCATAAAGCAATTAAGTGACTTGCCTGAAGGTCTTTAGCCACTGTGCTGCTCAACTGGGAGTAAATTTCTCTTCTATAACATTGAGTACTGCTGCCTCTGATAAACAATCACACTTATCTTGTCACAGCAGTTATATTTAAACTAGCTTGGGGGTTTTCTCTAGAACTGAAGGTTTTGGATTTTATTTTTCTTTTATAATCTTTCCATCTGTTTAAACGTGGTTTACTGTGACTTGTATTTGAATATGGTATTTATACTGCTCTTTTTAGTTAGATTTTAGTTAACTTTCTGTGAGGGGAAATAGAAGCTGTTTAATCTATGAAAGAATCTTCCCGATAAGTGTGCTAAGAAGGCGTATGCCCTTTAACTATGGTGTGATTGTCAGCAGGCCTGAGATTAAGTGAGGGTGCCAGCAACGTCTGTATGGGCAGGATGTGCAGCAACTAATTTAGCCATTTGCAAGCAGTGCTAAATTTGTCTTTGTGCAGTTCCACATCTGAAATGCCAAGCACCCATTCCTGCAAGTGACCCTTTTTAGGAGCTCTCAACAGCTCTGTCTTAGGCTGCAGTTTTATGGGATAGCTAAGCCGATCAACCAGGTATGCTAAGAGGGATGGTCCTTACCTTCCCTTTTCAGTTGTACTGACTCTTCAGACCCCATAGCGAGCTAGCTTTTCCTGGGCAATTAGTTTTCTTTATTTTAGTTTCTCTTATTGGTGATTGAACTTTAACATGAAATCACATCCTTGGAAGACAGGCAGGAAAGCTCTGTCTTTCCAGAGAGAACAACTTTTCTATTTCATTTCAATAAAGTATTTTCTCTCTTATTTGTAGGTTATTTAGTTTAGTTCTATGTGTATATACATATCTATTACAATCTGGAGATTCTGGACATTTACAGATGGAAATGACAGCGAGCTGTGCCTCACAGAGTAGGTGCATAGCTCCCTGTTGCCCTATTCAGGCTTTACAGGCTCACATGCTGGGATAATGAGAATGAACGCTGACGCTGTGGCTTGTTGCCAGAGAGTGCACATGCCCATTCCATGGGAAGAAGGTTTTAGACCCTTTTCACTGTTAGAGTCTATGTCAAATAGGTAGATTAGAAGAAAAGAATTGTGAGTAATAGTAAAATGGTCCCAAAACAAATAGGGAGGTCAAAAAATACCTTTGGAAGTGAAGCTGCGGATCGGGTCACAGAAAAGATGTGAGGAGGTAAGGATTAGTAGGGTCATGTGTTTATGTAACTTTGGACCCTTCACGTGAGTACAGTGTGTACAGGAGATGTTCCTAATCAGGGTGTGAATCCAGACTAGTTTTTACACGCACATAGCGTATTGTTCAATGCTACGACCAGGCCCCAAGGCTGTTCCAGTGGTCTCAGTGGGAGGGCTGAAGAGACAGAGCTCTAGAGGGCTTTAAGCAAATGGAGAATGTAGTTGTGCATCTAAGAGTCTACCTTCTGGAGTTCAAGAGCAGTTTAAGTTGCCTAAATAGCCTGCGTCTGCTGTGCAGTGAATGTGCAATAACCTGTAAATTTAGCTCCCATTGTACAGTAAAGCTGGGATTTAGCTGAGGTCCTGGGATTTTCTTGCCACTGTCTTGCAGGCAGTTATTTTAATGCGTTGCAGTGATACGTAAAAATGTAAACTACAACAAATTTCTGATATGAATTAGGCTAATGATGATTAAATTATTTTCTCCATATCATGATTTTAAACCTGTTCTTTGTGTGTCTGCAGATTTGATTTCATCCTAGATAATGTCGGTGGATCTACTGAGAAGTGGGCTCTAAATCTCCTGAAGAAATGGTCAGGAGCAACATATGTTACCTTAGTGACACCTTTCCTGATCAATATGGACAAACTTGGAGTGGCTGATGGCATGTTACAAACAGGAGTCACTGTTGGTTCCAAAACTGTAAAGGTATTTGACAAAATTCTATATACGGTAATATTACGTAGTACTCTAGTGGCTTCGTTTGTGGCTTGTGTGCTAGTCATGTGTGTCTTATTTTCCTCATATATCATTAAGTATACTTCAGATGCATTTTTATTCTTTCCTTCTGTGTTGCACTGGAAAAAAAATGTGTTGGGATGGTGCTCATTGGTGTATGTGGTAGTTTGGGGTGCTTTGAAGTTTTAGTTTCTTACTGTGCTTTTCATTGTGACCTCCTCTATATGGCCTCCCTGGTGAGTGCTGCTGACAGCGTGTGTTTCATGGTAAACAAGCACAGATCCCTTCTCACTCAAGTGAGAGTAATTTTGCTACTTGCTTTAGACTGGTCAGGCTTTCTCTCAAAACATTGTTCTGTGACTGACTCTCTTCATCCTGTTCCAGCACCAGAGAGTAATAAAAGTGGTTGAGGGTGGCTAGAAAGTCTTTCATCTCTTTCATGTTCATGTGTCTGGATGGTGATACTGATTTTTCTAGTTTTCATAAGTGGACCTTAAAATGTTCAGCCAGTGGCCAGATCAGTGAGGCTTTTTAGAACCTTTTCTTCTCTCAATGTGTGTACTTGCTCTCCAAATGAATACTTTTCAAGCAGTTGCCATGGTATTCCTGTGATGGCATGGTTGAATGAGATTCTAAGTCCTGCACCAATACTTGCAAAGGAAGGCTCCAAAACAAAATGAAAAGGCTGGGCAGAAAAATCATGTCATATTATTTCTTAGTGTGCACATTTCCATGATGAGGGGCATTGTATGCCATGTATTAAAAATCGTCTGTCTTTGGCAGATGAAGGCTCTTATTCCTATGATGACTTACTTGGAGGAGGTGTTCTTTACATCTGCTTGTGAGGTTTTCCCAAAATGCTTTAGATATGAGCTGCCATCGGTCATTGGACGGTGATGACTTTGCCAGATGTGATGGTGGAAAATTTAATCACTGACACTGAGGCGGAGGATTCTACATGTCATATTTCTGGGTTTATTTCACCCTCTTTGTGGATGCGTATGAACACATAGCACCTTTTCTCTCGTACGTAACAAATAATGCTGTTCCTAGCTGCAGAGACAAGGTGGTTGTTTTTCTCAACTAGCTGACTTGTGCAATTGGACACAAAATTCACCCTGATCCTATTGTGGTAATACAACATCCCTGTCTGTACATTTAATCCACATGCTTAGATGACTTTTTTTTTTCAGACACTAGCCTATAATTTCTATGTCTTTTTCTTAAGTTACTTCTCTAGTGCTTCTGTCATTAATTTTAGTTCCCATTTCAGTTTCATCTCATGATTTTCTGATATATTTCTGATGTTTCTTACAGCATCTCTTTAAAGGAGTCCATTATCGATGGGCATTTTTTATGCCAAGTGGCCCAAGTTTGGATGAAATAGCAGAACTAGTTGATTCTGGAAAGGTATGTCAATAATGGTTATTTGGCTCTTTGTGCCTTTCAGCTCTTACAGAGGTTCTGCTTTGACTCACAAATGGTGTATTTCACAATTAGGTAGTAAAATGTTAGGAGAGTCACAGTGAGGAAAACTAGTTAAGAATTTACTTGCTCCAGTTTCTACCTTCTGCCTTTTGCATGGAATTTAGGAGTTCGTAATCCTTAAGACTGTTCTACTTTTTTCCTCTCCATGCTACCCTTATTTTTTTAAAAAACAAACCTTACTACGTTATGATGAAAGAATATCCAACAATTGTTTATTTTTGCCAGTGGGAATCATTTGGCATGAGCGCTGGTGTTGCAAATGAAATGTTTTAAGAGGCCTCACTTGGTTCATTTGGTCAGAATGAACATGACTGTGCGTATCTGCATATGCAAAACTGCCTAGTCCTACCCATAATGTCTACAGAACTAGAATATTCAGCTTATTGCAGGTCATAGATGATCTGCATTGGCAGAGTGGTGACAAGAATATTGTGTTTCATTACTTCAGTGCTTCAGAGTATAATGTTTGTGCTAATTCAGCATAGTGACGTGCAATACTGTGAGTGTTCATAAGCTTTTGGGGAATCTCTTACTGGACTTGGGGAAAGGTATGAAGTGGCAGAGAGATTACTGTTTTTCTGATCTTTTCAGGTTTATGAGCTTGTTACAAAATGTGTGTCAGTGTGAGCGATCAGTTGCCTGTTTATGGGACCGTGTGGTAGTGTAGGTCCTGGCAGTGCCCTCTTTTGGAGAATTTCATGTTGGCAAAATTCTCAGAGTAGAGAATACAGACAGTTGCTGTTAATCTTTTTATGTGGTATCTAAGCGGAGGAGGAAGCAGAGTCTGCCCTGACAGCTGGTAATTCTAATATGTGAACTGTCAGGCCACCTTGTGCTCAAAACTTTTGCATATTAGAAAAAATAAAATCTCTCAAAGTTTGAGTGTTGATCTCCTTTTTCGCTATGCATTATGTTTCAGAGTTTGGAGAAGAGTAACTAAATAGTTGTACTTAAGGCCTGGTTGCTTCTATTTGCCACCTCAGTGCTGCTGCTGAGAATGAAAATCTTCCTGAATTGAGCCACTGCTGTTCCTCTGTTGTGACCAGTGTGCTGCTGACACAGCCAGTGGAAAGTCAGTGTTTCCTAAAAAGTCTACTCGTAAACAGAGGCTGCAGCAGTAAATAAGCTGTGGTGAAGCATGTTCCTTGCTACAGCTTTGCACGGCTCTGCTTTGCGTTGCGTGCAGTGCTGTAGGTGTTATCCCATGTCTGAGAAACAAACCCTGGAAGATACTCCTCATTCTGTGATTGCATCCAGTCACACTACTAAATGATAATTAACTGAGAAACAGAAATGCCCTTGTCTTCGTTCTTACCATTTGTCCTGATTCTTAGCCAGTTATTGTTTTGTGTTCCGCTCCTACCTTGTATGCAAAACAAATGCAGAATTTGCCCATAAAAGCTTCTTGGGAAACACCTGTTTATGCAATAGAAATAGGGCTTAATTGGTGTTCTCTGCCTGATAATCTGGGCAGGTGAACTGTAACGCCATGTAAAATGTACGTCATACATATATGAGTGTCCTGATGTACTTTTTGTTGTAAGATGATTGTGAGAGCAAAGATGTTTGCTTGGTCTTTTATTGTCTGCAAAAACAGGTCATAATGTCAGACTGTTTATCTGCACGGTCATTCTAGCAGTATTTTACTCTATTTTTGTAAAATGTTGTAGACACCCATGTTATCATCAGTATAAGACCCAGATGTGTTCCATTTAGACAGATGTTAAGAATAAGACTATGACCTTCATTGTCTAGACGCAAGAGTTCTCTTGAATGGACAGATCATCCATTCAGAAGAGTAGGTATTCAGAAAAAAGGCAGGAGAGAATTGCTGGAGGAAGTGTACCATAATTTCCCATAACTAAATGAAAAGAAATGCTTATGTTTGAATAGGAGTATAATAAATAAGTAATAATAAAAAACCTGAACAAACAAAATAAAAACAAACAAAACCACCACCACCACCAAAACCAAACACGAACACCACAAAGCAATAAATGTAGCAAGAAGACTTGGGGAAGCCAGCAAAGGGAGCTCAGGTAGTTGAACATAGTTTTGAGTTAATACAGTTTTGAGTCATGCAGATGTAGTTATTTTGAAATTTCAATGAATTGTCTTTTCTGTTGCACCCATCTTAATTTTTAGATTGTATGAAGTACGAATAGAAGAGCAACTGGAGAGCCCCTGAAAATGAGAAGCTTTTTTTTTTAGGAAAGTATTAATCATGAGGGGGGAATTAAGTGAAGGAAATTTAAAAGAGCTGATGGTTAAAAGTGATATTACAGTGGGTGATGCTTTGAAGAGCATACCCCTGAAGCAGTTACAGATCATATTGAGTTGTCAGTGTTTTTTCTTTTAGTCCTTTTGCACCAACACAGATTTTTGATTCTGATGGGTTCATTATCTTCCTTTGCGAAAGCAACAGCGTTCTCAATCCTTTAGTGGATGAAGAATAAGCAAAAAGGGTATTTTGCTTAAAGATACTTGGTTTTCACATGGATGATCTTTGCAGGAAGGAATAGAGATTTACAAAATGTCAGCTGGTGAGTTCTTTTAACAGCATTTTTAATGGGAAGAAGAAAGAGAGTAGTGCAGCTGGTGGTACAAGGAAGGAGAGTAATTTTCCTTTTGTAATTTACATGCACATCAGCTTAGTTCTGGGGATTATAAAACCATTTTCTGTTTATGAGCTGTTTTCTCTGCCTTGCAGCTGAACATCTTGCAAAGAGACTATTGTTGAGACTGAGGGGCTGGGAGGCTACTGTAACAGTAGTGGGCATGGAGAAAATCAAGTATTTCCTTGACAAAATTTAGAGATACTGGCTACTTTCTGTACTGCTGGAAAGTCCCTGTTGTGGGTTGAACTTTGCCACTCAATTACGAGCCAGTAAGGACTGGCTTAACACGAGCTTCACCACATCAGTTGATGAAGCGCATGTCCAAAGCTGGGGATCTCTTTCCACGGCAGAATGTTCCTGGTGAATGATCATCTGAAGACAAGTGAGATCAACAGCACCGTTAGTTCAGGACACAGATCTGCTGGCACGCTGTTTGCTGAGGCATCGGCACTGGGCTCTGCTGCCAGCATCACCGCTCAAAGGCTTGTTAGAAGTCAGTTGGATGTATCTGTGGTCTGTGTTGTGGGTTTACCATTCACAGTCTTGGGTTTTGCTACTTGCTTAACTTTTTCCTCCTTTCTAAGGATGTGCCACTTAGTCCTTGGTGAAAATGTACCAAACTCATATAACTACGTAAGTTTGTAGAAAGCCTCTAACTTATAATTGAGTTTTTACTCTGCCTTTTATAAAGCCTGCTGGAAGAAGGTGGGCTCAAAAGACTCTTTAATGTAGTAAGGGGAAGCACTAAGAATGTTGTATATTGCTGCTGGACCATGATGGGATGTGGGTCAACCTGCAGCCCTACAGAAATTAGAAATTCTCATTTTAATTCAGTGCCATTTAAATGCAGTGCAGATGTGTGAGTGTGCAGTATTTCTGGTGGCCTAATACTCTTTCCTTCAGAGCAGAGCTGCATCAGATGGGCTTGAAAATTGGTTTTGCAGAAGAAAGGGCAAAGGACAAGTAGAGTCTCCGATCATGACATGAATAGGTCATTCTCTGTGTTGTTTGCTTTCTAGATAAATGTTACAGCACAGGCACACATAAGATAAAAGCAATTGCATGCTTTTATTAATGTAATTTGTGGGTAGTGTTGATTATACATTTTGCTGAAGGCACTAGATGCTTTGGCCTTAGCACCTGCTGTTGTGGTTTGGAGGACAGGATGATGACTGTTCTCTGGCCCGGCCGCTGTGTTCCTGTGCGATGCTGTACAAATCACATAACCTTTTGTGACCATAATTTCTTTATCTACTAATGAGGGCTAATGCCCTTTATCCACTCTTGGTGATTTGCTCTTAGATACCCTGTTAAAATGTGGAATTCAATTGTTTTCTATTGCTGGTCTTGGTTATTCAGAAAATAAACACACATGGGTACGGTAATCCACTTTGACGTTACTTGGTTTTTCAGTTGTTTGGATGGCCATGATTCAAGATGGTTTACATTCCTCCTGCAAGCAGAGGTTATCGCAGCTTCTTGGCTCTGTCCTAACCTGTGTGTATTGATTTGCTTACAGTTCATCTTGTTACAGTTCTGCAAGTGACTTTTCCCTTGGCTCTTGTTGCACAATTGTTGCAGATTTCTCTCATCTGTATGAATATCAAACAGCTAATGTAACGTATTGAGTCCTTGAACATTCTCCAAATCTGGCATCTCTAGATGTGGCCTTCTCTGCAGTAATTCCAGTCTTTGTTTTTATGGCTGTGCTAAGGTATCTTGAGGTACCTGAGGTGACTTGCCCTTGGGTGGTGCTGGCTTTACTCTCCCTGTCTGAAAAAGGACACTTTTTCTGTACTTAATTCTGTACTTAAATGTCCAAACTGACTAGAGATCAGTTCTTCCCACTCTCTTTAGCCACTCACACTTGTTCTGATGACCATCCTTCTCCATGCTAAACTGCAAAGCTTGCACTTTTGAAAATCTGGTGTTTTCTTGTTGCAGTGCTTCTGCTTGCCAGGTTGGTTGGCTAGAGCCCAGAGATGTTGATCAAGGAGAGGTTGCCAGAAGCTCTGTTAAGTCCTTTCTCTTCTAGAAAGAACCTCTATCTGCATTTTGTCACAGCTACCAAAAACACCACTGTGATTTTTATTAAAACACATCTGCTCCTCTTCCTCCAGGACATGGTAGCTTGCTTATGCTCTTTATGAGAGTGCTGTGTGATTACATCCTAAAATGTCTGTGAGCAAGACTAATGGAAATTGTCCATACTGTGGAGAGAGATAGGGTTTGAATATACAAATTCACATAAACCACAATGAGGTGTGGAACAGCTCTCCTATGAGGACAGGCTGAGGGAGTTGGGGTTGTTCAGCCTGGAGAAGAGAAGGCTCTGGGGAGACGTTATTGTGACCTTTCAGTACTTAAAAGAAAGATGGGGACAGACTTTTTAGCAGAGCCTGTAGTGATAGGACAAGGGGTCATGGTTTTAACTAGAAGAGGGGAGATTCAGGCTAGACATGAGGAAGACATTTTTTACCATGAGGGTGGTGAAACACTGGCCCAGGTTGCCCAGAGAGGTGGTAGATGCCCCATCCCTGGAGACATTCCAGGCCAGGCTGGACGTGGCTCTGAGCAACCTGATCTAGTTGAAGATGTCCCTGCTCGTTGCAGGGGGTTGGACTAGATGACCTTTCAACCCAAACTGTTCTATGATTTGTTCTGTCTTAATTACATGGTAGCATTGCCCCAGAGTGATTTAATTACCAGCATAAATAGCAGGCCAACTACCACGACTGTGACTGCTAGAGAATTGCAGAAAAGAGAGTGGCTCTTTTCTTCAGGTAATAGTTTTTCAGTATAGTTCAGTAGGTAACTAAACCCAGGATCTTACTCACTTCTACTGATAGAAGCTTAGGCTGGGCTGGCACACACTACAATTCTGGGCTTGTTCCAATTTCTTACTGCTCTTGTGTTCTGTAGAATCTGTTCTGCCAGGCCTAAGTAATGAACTAGAGATTTTTTTTAAGCTGCTTCTATACTCCAAACCATACCCTGATAGCCTGCTTAATTTAGATTTATCTTCTAGCATTTTAGTAATTGTAGATGATACTCATGAGTTGCTGTAGGCTGCTGTTAGAGGCTTTATA
Source organism: Nesoenas mayeri (assembly GCF_963082525.1). Taxonomy (NCBI): domain Eukaryota; kingdom Metazoa; phylum Chordata; class Aves; order Columbiformes; family Columbidae; genus Nesoenas; species Nesoenas mayeri. The sequence continues at coordinate 46,654,976 of NC_137544.1, read as the reverse complement.
TGAAAGAATGTACCTTGGCTTAGAAAACAGAAATAAACCCTGGTAACACAGTTGTTTGTAAGAGGACAGGTGCCTTCTATTCCCATGTTTTAACACTGCACCACCATTTTATGGGTGTATGAGACTGGATCATTTTTCCGTCTGTTAGGCATTTGGGAGAGAATTATCATGTACCCAATACCCTTTAATGTGCTTTTGGGTGGAAATGCATATTCTCTGAAACTCAGGTTAGTAAAAAACCATAGTATTGTGTAGTTGCAAAGCTACGTACAACATGCAAACAGAGCCAGCTGTTCCAGAAGATAAGAACTTCAATCTTTCTCTTCAGTGAGAAAGATCCTAGACCCTGATGTTAGCAAGCAATAGTAAGCTCAGTGTACATTGCTGTGTGCCATTTTAAGGGGAAGGAAGGATGAAGAAAGGGGTGGGATTGAGACGCAGAGAACATGGAACTTGAGTACAATAGAGAAGGAGATGCTCAGCTAAAAGGAAGAAATGACAGAAACAGTAGTGTTCCAAATCAACATTTTTTTCCTTGAGATGACAATAAAGTACTGAATGGATAACTAAATGTGTAGTTACAGGACAGGGACTGTTCTTTGTAATGATTTCTGTTCAAGTCTGTTTAAAGGGAGACTCAGTCAAGGCCAAAGGGCTTGAGTATCAAGCTCTGCATTTGTGCATATATACCACATTTGGGCATGGTGGTAATTTTGGGAGGAAGGCAGCCTTTATGTTCTAACTCAGCTAGCCAAAATGGCAAGCAGATCTTTTCCTTTGTGGTGAGCCCTCGAGAGGATTTTGAGGTCTGGTGGAGCGCATCACAGCTCTCGTTCTGTGCACGTGCAGGTATCTTTTCCCAAGCATGTACAGAAGCTGTGAGGCAAAGCAAGCCTGCGCTGCAGGTTGGACACAGCCATCCTTTACAAACCTGGGGGAGAGCCAGTGCACTGTCATAGCCCTTGGATAAGGGCACTTGTTTTCTTTTCTGCTTTGAGCTGGGCTTGCTCTGAGGGCCTCCCAGGTTCAGTTCATCTCTCCTCTGAGAAATCCGAGGCTCTGGCTCGCCCTCCAGTGGCGGGATGCAGCTCCACACTTGCTTGTTGCTAATACGAGGGTCAAAGCCATCCTCATTCCCTTCGTATTTTCTCACTTGTCAGACTGTGTCCTTGCTACCACAGACCTGCAAGGGCGGACTTGAATTTGCTATGAGCAGGACCGTGTACCTGCTGACCAGTCAACTCCTGCCAGGGCCCGTTCACTGCCCGCTGCGTTCAGGGCTGGCTTGTTTGGGGTGCCACTTCTGTGCTCTGTGTAGGATAGCCCTAATCAGCATCAGCAATTACTCTTTCCATTTTTTCAAACACATGAGTTCATTTCAAGAGACCTGAGGTTCATTTCTATAGTATGTCCTGCATTGGAGAGAATGAAGAGGAAGAAAATACCTTTCAGGCCCAATCTGTTTTCAGATAAACATTTCAATGCGGGTCTGTTAATCCTTTCTCTCCCAGACTTTAGTTTAATCCCTTTTCCCTGAACAAATAGGTGTCTCCTGGCAAGGAACTGATGTGTGGCTGTAAATAGGCAGTGTTTTTATTATCCGGTTAATCTCCATTTATTATCACACATTCAACAAACAGCAGACGCTCCCCTACTTGTTTGTCTGTTCACAGGAAGAAATTTTATCTTAGTCAGTGGATTATGGTAAAGGCTGAGTGAATCACTGTGCTGCAACACGGTCAGCCCTTTCAGGGTTATTCAAACAATGGGACTGACCAGCCAGCCAGATAAAATATTTAATGCTCTGCATTGTCAGGATCATCAATTCAGTATTCATGTCTCTCTATAGCACAGCCTAAAGCCGGCATTTAAATGGCGCTAGAGGTTAGATCAATGTAGCAGATGGGCTTTGAGTATGTGGTGGCTGCAATACACACGTTGTTTTGAACTGTGAGGCTGAATTCAGGGTTCCTCTGAATCCCTGTGTCACCACTTTTGAAATGTGACGCTTTGAACTTTATCTAATCGGCTGAGGACGTAACATACTTTGTTCTGTCAGGGTTATAAAATGTAACGTACCATAAATGGACTGCAGGTAGCAGAATGCTGAAGTGTCTTGTTTGGTTTTTTTTTTCTCAGTAACTGCAAGTGTCTGAAATTAACTTCTGCCTTTTCCAGGCATCCCTTGTGCTTCCCATCCCTTGCGTTGCTGCCCTGCTTTCTTCCCCAAATACCTTTTCCCCTCCTCCCAGCCTCTTGGCCTGCGAGGGTCAGCTGTGTCCATGCTCCAGCAGGCTCAGTTTCTGTGTTTTTTTTTTTCCGTAACTGAAGCACAGTTTTGTACGTAACTGCCATTAACAATAAGTACTTGTACAAGTGCTGCACTTGTGCTTGGCTCAAAAGGTTACTGAATTGTTTTGGTTTTGTTTTGGTTTTTTTTCCAAGCTTCTGCTATGAAAACAAGGGTTTGTCTTCCCCAAAACAGTCGCTAGTGATCAGCAGCACGTTCCTCTTGCTGACAGTCACAGAAGCTGCAGTTCACTCAGATGCTCAGTTTACCCCAAACCATGGTCTCATTCAGTGTTTTTTGCTGCCCTGGGTCCATGCCCCTGAATTTGTTGATGCCCAAGACAACAAATCCATTTGATGCTGGATATTGGCCAAACATGGTTTTGTCTTGAACTTGGTTATTCATGTGCCACATCATTACTTTCCCAGTTGAGCAGCAGAAAGTGTTACATGGTACCTTTCTGGCTGCTCTGCTACAGGTCTGTCTGTGGAGATTGTCCTGGCAGAACAAGGGGAAGAAACTACCCAGTCTTGTACCCTGCAGCATGGCAAGTTTGAGGCACTTAGTGAATATAGTTATTTGCACAGTTGTTTTCATAGGGATATTTGGCTGCTAAGTCTTGACTTTTTCTTTGGAGGGGTTCATTCACTCCCCCTTTTCTGCCATGTAAAGCTTCACACTACTGCTAAGCTTGCATTAACAAAATGAAAAGGAAAATCAAGTGACAAGATTAGAAGATACTGTGGTGTAACAGTTTGATTATGTATGTCTTGGATTACTGCTATATAAGCAAAACCAGTAGTTACTTTAGTGCAATGAATGGACTTCAAAGAAAGACACTGTGTATAAATAAAGAGAAAATTAAGTTGTGAGAAAAGGACCTACATGATTTGTTGTGCTGTTGGGGAGGGTGCTGGGTGGTCACTGCTGCTGCCTGGAAAACGTGCATACCCAAACCTTTCCTTGGTAGTGCTGCATGTTCACCTTCTAAGCAGCGTGTCTGAGTACGTAGCCCTTGCCTTCTAGTGAAAAGCAAGCCAGCAAGCTTTTTGAAAGACAGCACTGATACTGGTGAGTTGTCTCCTTATTGCTGTTGTATTCCTTCTCTGTTTAGCAAGATGTGTCCTCTACCGGGAAAGGGCAGTTGTCAGTTCTGGACTATTCAACAAGATAGTGTGTATGCTAGTAGTTGTGAGGAGAAAGCCTGAAGGTATTTTTTCACTGATACAAGTAACAAGGATCTTTTTCTAGCACAGTAAATAGGGTATCCGTTAGTTCAGATCTTCATCACTGCAAAAACTTGTTGCAGACTCATCTACGGCTCATGTCTTCCTCTCATCAGAGGACTAGGATCAGTTCATCAATGCAAGAACATGCATTGAGCTGGTGTTAGGAAATCCAAGAGACCAACCTCAGGGTAGGTTTGGAAGGATGTGTGGGAAGTACTTTTGTACACACATCTTAGTTTGACTCAAAATCTGATGACAGGAAAAGGGTCTTCCAGCAGTGGCAAGTATTTTTCAGAAGCAGCTGGGATTTCTTCTGCCTCTGTCAGTAAACTGTGACATCTAAAGAAAATACTTGTAAGGTTTTTGGGCTCCTTAGTTAATAATGGGGACAGTGAATAGAGTGGCTTCACCTTCATTATCAGAAATGAGTCTGAAACAATCCAGAAGAGTACTCTACAAAATTAATGCCGAAGTAGCAGTCAGTGCAAGCTGGGCTTAATGATGTTGGAATACACAGGGGCTGAGTTTTCAAGTGTATCTAAATGATTCAGCAACAAAGGTTTGTGGACTTTTTTTTTTGTACTTCATTTGTGGCCAAGTCTTTTAAAGGTACTGAGGCATGCAGTGATGCAGATAGGCACTAGATTCATTGGTATCTTTAAAACGTCTCAAGTTTTGAAAAGTCCTAACAAGAAAAGCAGTAGAGAAATATGAGAAAAAAAAATGTTCTTCTTTTTCTCTCTGTATCATTGTGGACAAGAAGTTGAACCACAGTGTCAGTTTATAAAAGGACTTAAAAGTTCGAGCCTTGTATGGTGACTGTATTGTTAGAAGTCCCAGGTGAAGGCTCTGAACTGTGCTAGTAGAGATGTTTCAAAATGTGGGCGAATAGCAGCAGAAAGCCTTCTCCTGGATGCAGAGGGGTCCCTGAGAAAAGACTAAATCATTGGGCAACTTCTGCCCTAAATACTGTAAAGAAACCTCACCCCTTTCTTTATGGAGTTTTGAAATGTGAAGGTGATACATTATTCCTAATATAGTGTCACTTTTTCTTTATTCTGTAGATTCAACCAGTTATTGATCAAGTCTTCTCTTTTTCTGAAGTTCCAAAGGCATTTCTGAAGTTGGAAGGAGGACATGCACGTGGAAAAACAGTGATTGATGTAATTAGTAAAAAATAAAGTCTCTCTAATAATTACTCTGCCCCCTATCAATCCTTTACTGGTAAATTACACTTGAACATGAACTGGTACGTAGCAACTGTTTTTTCTTTAAGAACTCACGCAGGATGCAGAATTTTTTTAAGAAGTCTTGTTTTAGAAAAGCTACAGAGATGATTCCTCAATACTCTGCCTGTTAATAACTGCCAATATGCAGACAAGAAATACTAATGTCTCAGGTATTTCTCCATTTGTGTTAAGAATGTAGTTGTGACTTCTGCAGGATGCTCCTCACTCTCGGACACGAGGAATAACTGGCAGCATTTTCAGTTTGTAGATCTTGGAACTTTTATTTTCCAGATGTTTTGCCTAAGTACTGAAATGGTGAGGGATGCTTTTACCTAATTGTCCATATGAAAATTGTGCTGTCCTTTTTTTTCTTGGCCTTTCTTAGTTCTGTCCATCCTTATTAATTATATATTATGATTCAATTTAGTTCATTCTCAGAACCTGTGAACTTTTCCTTTGTTAAGTGGTCACATTGCTGTCTCAAGACCAGTACTTTAATCTTGATACACTTTGACCAAATCTCTCCTGCCATAATCTCAGTAGAAGCGTGGAACAAAATCCGTCTATAACTGATAATTATTTTAATTACCTAACTCCTGGCACAGATTCAGCTGCCTACAGTGTTCATGCAGGTAGGCTAGACATGATTTCTGTCAGTAATCAGGAAACCCTGCTCCTGCCATTCCCCCTGCCACTGCTGGTGGGGGCGAAGTGCCTGAGTGGTACGTGTCTGTGGGTCTGGTTTTAAACTTATCATTTTGCCAGAGACCGGCTACGGAGTGACTTCCCCTGCAATTATGCAGGTAGATCAAAGGAAAAAGGTAATCTCTTAATTGAGAGCTGCGTGTTTACTGTGGTGCAGCTCCACTGATGGAAAATGATGTCATGCAGTGCTTCCACCAGAGCACAGAAGCAGCAGCCATGTGAACTGTGGCAACATGGACAACTGCACTGAACATGCGCTTGCGCAGGAGAAGCGTCCATTCCTCAGCATTGACAGCTATTCCACAGCAGGTACTCATTCCCGTTAGCTTGCTGTCACAGAGGAATGATGGACAGAGAAGAGCACAAGACAGAAGGAAAATCGTCCAATGTCAGCTTTCTACCTTTAAAAATAATGTCAATAAAAAGTTAGCTAACTTATATTTATTTGTAAAATGCTATATTATATATAGCAAGAGCACATCAATATGACAAAGTACCACTGTTTGGAACCAATAACAACACATTTTCTATGAAGAACTAAAAGCAGCACATTTCAAAGCAACAAAACTTCAGTACATCTGTACAAAAGGAGGAAAATTAGTAAGGCACTTCCTCTAGGGTGATAATAATAAAAGCACCAGTATCCTTTGAGGCAATACAATAGTAATGAAAATATTAACTTTAAACAGACTTACTATGCAAGACAAAGGCCTGGATGCTCCTAGGAGCAGCTTGTAGTAACACTGGTCTAAGCCAGAACAAAACACAGCAGCATAGTATACAACTTTGTATTTTACCTTTTTGCCAATGTTATTAAGGAAAATGAGCAAAATGGGGTTAAGAGCTGGGCAACTGAAGAACCTCCTGCAATCACCAGTATGTTTTACTTGTCATGAACTCTGTACTAAACCAGTAAACCTTACTGTGAATCAGCACAGCCCTTATGAATGGACCCATGACCAGGCTTGGAGCAGTCTGACACCTTCCCAGCAGCAACTGGGAGCCAGACGCCCACCACAGACATTGCTCTCCACCATCACCAGAAATAGCTGGCAGTCCAGCACTCTCCATGGCTGTGAAAACTAAGAATTCTTGTTTTCTATATGAGTTTGGAGTTCAGGAAGACTGTACTTACTGGAACTGTTTTAGATGGCAAAAACTTGACTTGGCAAAGAAAACACCTGTAATTCAAAAAGTTAGGCAGCCTAGAAAATGGGCAAGTTCTTCACATTCTGATGTATCCTTTGGCCAGCCCTCTCTTTTTCTAACAAACCTACTAATTTACATCATCCCTCTAAATGAGAAAATCCAGATTTTTTTCTTAATTTAGGACTTACTATATTAGCATACTAACTATATTTGA